>NW_022196905.1:216184532-216192238 GCF_008632895.1 Mastomys coucha
CCCCCTCTCCCTCTCCCTCTCTCCCCACCTCCTGTGAGTGTATGTTACAGCTAAAGCATGGCGATCAGAGTTTATTGTCTTCTCTTCTATGTAAACCCAGGGAATAACTTAGGTCACCAGGCTTTGTGTCAAGTGCCTTTATCCACTTAATATTCTCTCTCTTTCTCTCTTTCTCTCTTTCTCTCTCTCTCTCTCCTCCTCCTCTCTTTCAGCCTTCCTTCCTTGTCTCTTTCTTCCTTTTTGTTTTTTTAAAGAGAAAACAGGCACTTCTTCCCTATTATTTACTAACACTTAAAATTAAAACTACAATGTTTTGAAATAGTAAAACTTAGGCTATCTGAGGCTTAGATAATGACAGCTGAACAGTGAGTTTATCGTGGCCTGGCTTTCCCACCCAAAGGCCCCCCTTGCTGATGGTGATGTTTTCGTTCAGGCAACATTGTACATACTTTGTCTTTATTTTTTTTAAATCAATGGGAACATATGTAAAAATACTTTTAAAAGTTTACTGTGTTCTCTTTTCTGGAGTAATTTTATGGAAAGCACTATTGTCAAGGCAAAAGGTTTTGTTTTTAAAAACATTTTGATGAAACAGTTTAAACCAGTACCACACTTGATTAGCAGCTATGTAGTATGATATCTAGACCATGAAAAAATAACTGTTGATTTCTTTAATTTTAACAGCAATGGATTCCATGACAGAATAAACAAACAGCTCTGACAAGCTGTCAAGTCAAACTGGCTCAAAGGGTCATTTTGGAGCACAAGGAATCAGGTTATTTGGTTATTTTTATTGCCCTAAAAAGGCCTGTGCTATGAGAGCCTCATGTTTATGCATCTTTAAGAAGCCCATGTGGTACCTGGAAAAGAGAGACAGAGACAGAGAGAGAAAGAGGAGAGAGAGAGAGAGAGAGAGAGAGAGAGAGAGAGAGAGAGAGAGAGAGAGAGAGAGAGCACAGCTCCATCACCAGAGTCACCGACTCTAAGTTAGGAATTCAGGACCACACTTTCATGGTCTGAAATGACAGTATACAGGCTCTGAGAGCATACTCACACCATGATTTACTTATTATTTCTACAGGATCAGTGCCCCAAAGTAGCACTTCCAGGAAGTGGCAGCTAAGGGTACAAAGTTGGTTGTCTGCCATAAACTCTGCTTTGGATGAGAGGCGCATAGTTTCCTACGAAGTCCAGGGAAGGCCTGGAGAGGATATGTCCCACAGACAAACCCTCATCTGTCTCCTCTTTCTCTAGAAGAGTTCCGAGGAGCACTGGAGACAACCAAGGAGGGTCATCTCAGTGGGGGATGTTTGTCTTGTTCTAACCAGTTGCCCAATCAACATCACAAACCAACAGGCTGTCTCGTTCTTAAACCTGCTGGACACAGATTTATCTACAAACTTGCACAATTTGCTACCACACTGGGGCCTGTTTTCAGAATGGCTACGACCCCAAGCTCCTTTTATGTCTATGTCTGTAGATTGTATTTTTGTGCAAAGTGGTACCTCATTCAGTACGCAGAATATCAGTGCTGCCTAAGAACCAGAGAGCAAGGTAAAAGTCTAGAATTGGAGGGATGATATGAAATTATGCCATGATGACTTCTATTCATGGTAGGTAAATGAAGTCTCTGTTACAGGTTAACTTATTGCTACCTATACCCAATCCTATATGCTTAGGTTTTATTCTTTAACTTGTTACAGATTCAAGCTGATCACCAGCAGAAACACTTCTGACAGAGAGGTCTTAATATTGGTTTTAAATAAGGATTATTAAGAGAGCTAGAAAGAATCCAGCATTTAGAGCACAACCCTTTGCTGATCAACCAGGGGTGATGTGGTTTTGGGGGATAGGTGACAATGTTAGAATCTCCTGGGTAGTAAGGACTAGGAGGGATGTTCCTGGCATCCAGGGCGTAGAGGCTGAAAGGGTGTTGCTAATATCTTTCAAGGCTAATATCCCCTCAAATAGCCACCAGGATGCAACATGTTAGTGCTGTTGAGGTTGAAATACACCATCCCTGAGACTACACCAGAATTTCGAAGGACAGCCACGAACAGCATCAGAGGCACCTGAGGGCTCCTGACAACACTGTATTATGTCTTTAGAGCTTGTGACTCCCGCTCTGAGGTTGGGTGTAAGAAATGGCATTCCTGACAAACTGCCAGGAGGCTCTGATGCTGCTCTGAGAGTCACTACTCTAGAGGTACCACGAGCAACGAGCATAGAGCTGGTGGCCAGTTAGACCTGGATGAGCAGTAAACAAACAAACAAACAAAAAACCAAAAACCCCAAAACCAACCAACCAACCAAGCACACAATCCATCCATGAGGGAGAACCCGGCACTCTAGTTTGGGGCTGGGCAGCTTGTGTAGCTTGAATCTCATTTCCCTCACGGCCCTAAGGACATCAGCACAGAGAGATTTAGCAGGACGGTAAAGACTCACTGTCCAGGCCTCACTAGCTTGGTGTATTTATTCATTCCGTAAATTCAGGACAGGCTGAAGAGGAGACCTATTGCTGTGTGACCCAGGGTAAGCTACCTAACCTGTCTGAACCCTATGTTTCTATGCTCTTCAAATGGGGGTGGTCTCACACCTGCCACAGTGGTGTGAAAGCTATTTGGGAGGCTCACACAGGACAGTGTGAGAATCCTGCCAGTGGAACACATACCATAATTGTTATCTTGGTTTGCCGTGATTTGTAAAACCAAGTTGAAAGGTGTGTGCCATTTATGTATGATTTTGATGAGAACAATGTGAATAACTGTGCCAGTGTTTTCCTGTTCCAGATGTTAACACCTGCTGACTTTGTTTCTGTCCTTGTCCCCATATCTTAAAACTGTACACAGAGAGCCAGCAGCAGGCTTTGCTTTGTCCTGATTACCCCCCATCCCCTCTGGGAAGGCCCAGTGACTTTCCCCTTTTGTCGTACTCCACCCATCCCAGACGGGAATGAAGGGTTTATGAATATAGTCTGCAATAGCTAAGAACCTCAATATTTAAAGAATGTTCTCTTCCCTGGAACATGCATGATTGTGGGTCACTTGGAACCAGATAGACACCAGTCTTCAAAGAGCAGGATTCTGACTTTTCTCCCTCTCCTCTTTTCTTCCCCCCTCTGCTCCCCTCCTCCCCTCCCCTCTCCTCTCCTGTCTTCTTCCCCCCACCCCCTTGCCCTCCCTTCCCCTACCCTCCTTGCTTTGTTGCTCTCTCCCTCCATTCTTGGAGAGAAGTGGGATATAAAAGTTGTAGAAAAGAAGAATACACACTGACCAGTGCAGACTGAAGTGATTACAAAGCCCAAGACACTCAGGTCAGGGCTTTTAGTGAGAGCATGAGTTCTGGCTTTTGCAGATCTCTAGTCAGATGTTATAAAATCAATCACTCTCCTGACAGGGAATGGGTTCTGCTCCTCTGTTACGCTCTAATTGCTTCAGGCCTGAGGCAGAGCTTTCACACAAATGCAGTCAAAACTGGCTTCTATGCCATCCGCACACAGTCTTCTCCAACGGGCTCCTCTTACCTCCTGAACAGGCCAAGAACTTGTAGTATGTGACATTCAGAGAAGGAGCACAATTCTTTTGGCCTGATTGTGTGTGTGTGCTAGCCTGACTATGTGAGCTCTCAGTGACACGGGGGACAGAGGAAGCTTCATGTCAACTGTGGACCTGATATGGCACATCATCTTTCTGACTTAGGGACCCTAGGTTACTCCTCTGTCTTCTTGTGTCTTCCTCTATAAATGATGAGTGCTATGGTAGCTGCCTCAAATGGTTAGTTATCACAAGCAGCATCGGAGATAATGCTTAGCACAAGGACAGGTCTACAAATGTGAGCTGTAGCCATGGATGACCTATAGCTAACTCTGTCTCTTGGCTTCATTTTGCTATGGGGGTTAGCTAGCTTCTGTCATTGTGAAAAATATCTGAGAGAACAAATGAAAGGGAAAAGCTTATGGTGGCCCACTGTTTCAGAGGCCTCTGGCTGCTCAGCTTCACTGCCTTTGGGTCTAAAGTGAAGCAATATTTCCCAGCAGGGTGTATGTGCTGGCGTAAGCTGCTCACTTCATGGGAGCCATGACGCAAAGACAGAGGAAGAGGAGGGGCCAAAGTTACACAGTCTTCTTTGAGGGCATGCCCTCCATCGCCTAACTTATTTTTAGTAGACTTTTACTGTAGAGGTCCTACCACGTGAAGCCCTTAATGATGTTGAGGTGCATTTAAGATCCAAACTAGAGCAGATGGTAAAAAAACACTTTGCAGGTATCCAGTACTGGGTGGCGGCAGCCCTCACAGAAACAAAGACTCCCATGTTAAGGAATTTACTGTGTAGAAGACAGATGACACCTTGACACCCAAAGCTCTAAGCTTCTCAGCAGAGCCCTAGCAGAAGGAGAGACCACACGCTTTCACTGCCACCAGCACACACCCTGCTCCTCAGTGTAAACTGCAGAGAAAATACTATCTGTACCATGTGGCTGATGTCTTACATGAGTTGATAGGGCCAATGAGTCCTTATGGGGTTGGCACACAGTATACAGCAAGGATAAACGTTAGTCCTGCAATAACATAACCTATGTGCTCATAGAATAGCATACACTAAAGGCAGAGGCATTAGACTAAATTAGACCGAACAACTCAACAGGACATTGTTAATAAGTGACCATGAGCAAGTGATATGCATTTTAACACATCCCTTGGTCAAGCTTCAGGAACCTGGCTAAAAGCTACTTGCAGTGTACAGAATGTCAGAGGTACAAAAGGCTCTCTTAATACCAAGGGAGGAAGAAGGTGGAAACCTGGCTTCGCGCTCCAGCTGAAAGCTTTGAGTCTTGGTCCTGCCAGCTAAAAACAACAACAACAACAACAACAATAACAACAACAACAACAACAAAACAAAATAAAAAAAACCCGCTGGGCTGGATTCAGATACTCCCCCAAATTCTCAGTGAGCTCTTAAACTACATATTATTCCCACATCCCATAGGTTCAGCCCACCATTCTCTCCCTAAGCCCTGCTGCCTTAGTTGCTCTTTAATCCTTCCCACTGACTGTGATAGTATTTTTTAAAAATGTTTTAAAAAGATTATTTATTTATTTATTTATTTATTTATATTATATATTTATTATATGTAAGTACACTGTAGCTGTCTTCAGACACACCAGAAGAGGGTGTCAAATCTTATTACGGATGGTTGTGAGGCACCATGTGGTTTCTGGGATTTGAACTCACGACCTTTGATAGAGCAGTCAGTGCTCTTAACTGCTGAGCCATCTCACCAGCCCCCGTGATAGTTTTTTATTCCTCTGTTTTCTCCTCTCCCGAAAGAACCCAGGTTGTCAGAACTTGGGAAATGCCACAGATGAAGCCAGAAGACAGTATGTTTTGAATGTGTGAAGGCTATTTTATGACTTTCAAAGGGAAAGCTAAACCATACAGTAAATTAACTCACTGGGCTATAAACATCACAATGTAAATATTATAGTGACTTGAAAGAAAATTTCAATTATTAATTTTAGGCTCCTAGTCAAGGATCTGTTATACACCATTACACCTTTTTAAAGTTTTGAAAATGAGTTTGACATGTTTTATTTGTATCCTTGGGAAATAACAAGGTTATACTGATCAGGGACAGTGCAACCTGACTGCGGTCTTCAAGCTCCATGAAGAGTGTGAATCTTCTAATCTTCTGGCTGTGACAAAGGCTGGTGATGGTGGTGATGGATGCATTTTTTGATATTACAGCTCAAATAGGTCAACATTTAGAAGATCTATATGAGTTAAAACTTTTTTTTTTTTTGCCAACTGACAGATGTTATAAAGCCATGTGCTTCTAAAGATTCATTTTTAGTGCATTTTGTCTGGAAAGATAATTAGCAGTTTCCCAGGCCATAATGTCAGAGCCAATCTTTAAAAATTGCCAGTGACAGCCACATGCCAAGGAATAGTCATAATTATATGAAAAAGCTATCAATGTTCTCTTTTCTTTTTCTCTACTTCTTGGTGGGAAGCCAGATGTGGTCATGTATTTAAACTATAAAAATGGAATACAGCAGATCCAACCTGGAATAGGAGAATTCACTTGCATTTTATTAAGCTAGATGTTAAAGAGGTTTATTAAAATTCAAATTAGCTGGGCACATGCCTTTAATTCCAGCACTTGGGATGCAGAGGCAAGCGAATCTCTGAGTTCAAGGCCAGCCTGGTCTACAGAGTGAGTTCCAGGACAGCCAGGGCTACACAGAGAAACCCTGTCTTAAAAATCCAAAAAAGAAAAAAAAATCAAATTAATGCTATTCTTCTCATTTAGTATTTTTTGTTTTAAAACACCATTTTCTCTATAAAAATAACCTAAAATTTAATGGGTACCTTACTTTTTTTGAGAATTAATGAATATATTATATTGAATTCCCAGTTTTTACTTGTGATACGGTGCATAGCAATAGTTATAAACTAGTTGTTTAATATGTGTGTGTCTGTGTGTGATTATGCACACATGTAGGTAGGTGGTTGACGAGGCCAGAAGGAGGCACCAGATGCCCTGGAGCTGGAGTTCCAGAGAGCTGTGAGCTCTCTGAGGTGGATGCTGGGATCTGAACTCAGGTGCTCTGAAAGAGCAATAAGCACTTTTAACTGTTGAGCCACCTCTCCAACTTTTGGTCTTGAGACCAAAAAGTTAGAGAAAATGAAGCTAGATGCGTATTCTTTTTTATATTTTTATTGATGTGTGTTTATTTATGTATATAATCTGTGAGTGTATGTATGTATATGATATGTGTTTGTTTATGGTGTATGGGGTATATGTGTGTTTATGACGTGTGTGCATGTTTAGTATATGTGTGTGATGTGTCTGGTGTGTGTATATATGGAGGATGTGTGTATGTGTTTATGGTGTGTGTGTGTGTGTGTGTGAGTAGTGTGTGCATGGTATATGTTTCTGGTCTGCCTATCAGAAGACAACTTGCTGAAGTTGGTTCTTTCTTCTACCATGTGAGTTGCTATTATCAACTCGGGTCATTGGGTTTGGTGGCAAGTGCCTTTATCCACTGAGTCATCTTGCAGGTTCTCAAGATTCTTTTATTTTTATGTGTATGAATACACTGTAGCTGTACAGATGGTCATGAGCCATCATATGGTTGCTGGGAATTGAACTCAGGATGCCCCTCTCACTTAGGCCCTGCTTGCTCCCGTTTGCTCGCTCTGGCGTAATACATTGTAGCTGTCTTCAGACACACCAGAAGAGGGCGTCAGGTCTCATTATGGGTGGTTGTGAGCCACCATGTGGTTGCTGGGACCCGAACTCAGGACCTTTGGAAGAGCAGTCAGTGCTCTTACCCGCTGAGCCATCTCGCCAGCCCGGTTCTCAAGATTCTTAAAGATGAGAGTACTCAGAGAGACATGCTGCGCAACTTATCCAAGATTACATAAATACCTTGGCAATGTTTTATTTTCTTTGTTGTTACAGTAAGAAAATGACCTTACCGTCTTAACTGAAAATTTTGCAGTCACCACTTCTTTGAACATGGCTACAGTCTCCAGCCTCCACTATCTTTCAACAGGACAATCTGAAGTGGGTAGTGAGGTGGAGACACAGTGGTGGCCTAGTGAGGCAGCAGTGAGGGGGAGACACAGGGGCGGCCTAGTGAGGCAGCAGTGAGGGGGAGACACAGTAGTGGCCTAGTGAGGCAGCAGTGAGGGGGAGA
>NW_022196905.1:216192248-216196351 GCF_008632895.1 Mastomys coucha
TAGTGGCCTAGTGAGGCAGCAGTGAGGGGGAGACACAGTAGTGGCCTAGTGAGGCAGCAGTGAGGGGAGGACACAGTAGTGGCCTAGTGAGGCAGCAGTGGGGGGAGAAGACACAGGGGCAGCCTAGTGAGGCAGCAGTGAGGGGGAGACACAGGGGCGGCTTAGTGAGGCAGCAGTGAGGGGGAGACATAGGGGCAGCCTAGTGAGGCAGCAGTGAGGGGGAGACACAGGGTGGCCTAGTGAGGCAGCCAAGCCTTTGGGATCACAGATGCAGAAGGCTCTTCATGGGGACAGAGGCCTTTCATTCTCACATTTTGTTTCCTGAGGTCTGTGCTTGCTCTGGGCCTCAGTGTACCCAGGGGGTGAGGGCACGGCACATTAGGCTTCTTGTCACTTAGCTCAGTTCAGTGAGACCCAGAGTCAGGCTAGTCATGGTACTCGGAGTACTCATGGCTACCATATGACATCAGCCATAAGCTGTCACCATAGGTGACAAACAGGCTCTACAGCTTCTCTGTTAGTCTTCCACTCCTGCCTGGTCCTGGCCCAGCCACCAGGAGACTCTGCAGTCGGTTTGGATACTGGCTTCGGGAATTCTCACTGATCTCTGTCAAAAATGCAAGTGACACTGCCTGGGAGATAGTTGTTACAATTTGCAAAGTAGTTTACAGAAAAAAAAAAAAGCCTAATTTTTATCTCTAGTGGGCAAGCTCACCTTATTTTCAACCCCAAATTAAAAATCTCTTCAAGGAAGATGGAATTGATTTGGTTCCATTTTGAACATTTTCGTGATGTGCAGCAGGTTGGAAAATGTGCCAAGGATGCATCTTTTAGTAATTAACAATAATCTAGTATGAGGACAAATGGATTTGACAAGTCTCAGGTGAATGAATTCTGAAAGAACAAGAGTGCAGAATTCACTGGCTCAGAACACACATTACTGATTGCCCCAGAGTAGGAAATGTTTACTGTTATACTATATTTTCTTCAATTTGTATCTTCTTCATTTTTAATCATAGGTAAATGACATGTGGAACATTTTGTTCTAAGACCCAATATATTTCCCAAAGTTATCCCAACTTATTTTACTATTTTTACAAGCAACACGTGTGTGTGTGTGTGTGTGTGTGTGTGTGTGTGTATGTGTGTGTGTGTGTGTGTGTGTGTGTGAGAGAGAGAGAGAGAGAGAGAGAGAGAGAGAGAGAGAGAGAGAGAGAGAGAGAGAGAACGGTAAAGTTCACATGTGGAATTCAGAATTCAGAGAGCAAGTCTTTGTCTCACATCCTGTTTAAGACAAAGTTTCTTTGTTGTGTTTCTGCTGTGTATGCCAGGCTAGTGGGCCCACAGGTCCCAGAGATCTTCCTGTCTCCCCTTCCCAACCCATCCTGGGAGCACCAGGCTTACAGATGTACGCTGCTGTGTCTGCCTTTTATGTGGGTTCTGAGAATTTCAATTCACACTTGTGGCAAGTGTCTTTCTCACTGGCCTATATTCCCAATACTTTTTCTTGGCATTGAAAAAAGACAAAACAAACAGAGTTTAGGAAACAGAGACCCTTTCTGTTCTAGTGGAGTGCAAGAAAGTGTAACTATTAGGGAGACAGCTGCCAAGAGCAATTTGTGGAGTAACCCCTGGCTTCAGGAATCCTGGGAGGAAACTTCCCATATAGTCGTCCTACCCATACTGATAAGTAGGATGTACATATACATATATAGCCATAGTATTGTCTGTCAAAGGAAAAGACTGGGACAAGGGATTATATAAACTATGATGCTCTCTCATACTGGAGGAGTATGAAACTAAAAAGAATAAAGTAGGCTCAAAGATCTCTGAGATATAAATGACACATGAAAAGACCAGATGCTGAATATTGATTAAGAAACAGGAATACAGAATGGTACAAGTATGGAGTAGTTTAACTAACTAACTAACTAACTAACTAACTAACTAACTAAATAACTAAATAACTAAATAACTAACTAACAGGACAGCTAGGCATGGTAGCTCATATGAATAATCTTAGCACTTGGAAAGCTAAGGCAGGAGGATTACCATGAATTCAAGTCAAGCCTAATCTAAGTCCAGAGTAAGACCCCATGGCAAACAAAACAAAAAGAAACAAAAACAAACAAACAAAACTACTGCTAATTACATAAAAACAACAGACATGAGGAAACTGGTTACTTCTCAATGTACATACCATTTCCGTGTGTGTGTGTGTGTGTGTGTGTGTGTGTGTGTGTGTGTGTGTGTGTGTGAATGTGTTCCTTATTTTTCTTTTAAAATGAAAATTAGAATTTTCTCTGAAAATTTGTATTGAATGAGAAGACATAAATGCACAAGAGAGCTTCTGCTAGCAGAAGAGGAACTGCCCCTGCAAGGCCTCTTCTTCATGGAGAAGGGGAGCCTGAACAAAACGTGGGCTTGGACCAAGAGTCACAGACCCTAAACCGCAATCTAGTGGCAAATACTGTCCTCATCAGCTATTCAGCAGTTCTGGCTCAGAAAGAACGTTTTATCAGATACCGTTAGTTCCAGAATCTGCTTTCTCCTCTGAGATTTTTTTTTTTTTTGCAAGGAACCTAGACGTTCCTTATTTCAGACAGTTCACTAGTGCCCTGCAAGGAAGGAAGGAATGCCAAATTTACAGGAGACACAGAAGGTATGGCAACTGGAGGCTGACTGTATTACGCTACTTGCAACTACGACTGTGATGGTTTGAGAATGGATCCCATACACTCATTATAGATACATGTACATAGATGGATATATATAATTTTAAAATATTATTTACTTTAAAAAAATGTAACCATCTTTCCAGCTCCAGACTCATGTATTTGAATGCCTTTTCCCTGGTTGATGGAACTGTAACTGACTGGGGAGAATTAGTGAGTGTGGCCTGTTGGAGGAGGTGTGTCACTGGGGTGGGCTTTGAGGCTTGCAAAAGCCCAAGCTAGTCCCAGTCTCTCTCTGCCTCTTGCTTGCAGATTAAGGTATAAACTCTCAGCTACTGCTCCAGCGCCTACCCGCCTGCTTCCATGCTCCCTGCTATGATGTCATGGACTCGTGACATCTAAACTCTAAGTCCCAGATAAACTTTCTTTGTCATGGTGTCTCATCACAATAGGAAAGTAACTGAGGCAAGGGCTGATGGGACTGGCCACCTCCACGACCATTATAAATGTGAGTTAATTATAAATAGCACATGCTCTGGTGGTTCTTCAAGCTCCTTTTGTAGCTGGAACCAGGTGTGTCAATTCTCACACCCCACACCTGACCTTCTGCAAAGCCACACGGGCTGCTTCTGAGTGCTGGCATCTCAGAGGTGAGTCCTAGGATTGCTGTCCATCACCTGACTCTGCTTTCTTCTCTCCATCCCCTGTAGCTTCCCTCCCTTCTCCCCAGTGGTCTGGAAAGGTCTGTGCATAGAGAGAACACAGGCATCAGAGAATTCCAAGCATGCCCGAGCACACGGTGTTAAACAAATGGACACAGCCTTTTCTCACCCCCACGCCCCGTCCCTTTTGTCTGTCACTCGGCCTCCTTACAGCTGTGTAAGTAGTTTCTGACCTTTTTAGCACTGGTGGGAAGAAAACTCACTTCTTTTAATTATGACTGAATAATTTAATTGGCCCACCTAAAAAATATGAAGTCTAGCAATTTTCATATTGAGTGCTTCAAGTCTGTACTATTCTTTATCCTTTAAGAACTTTATGGACTAGTTACTATTTAGCATGAAGCTTCTCTAAAGATCGGGGCCATTCTCCTCCTCTTCATTTCCTTACCGAATCATGGATGCCTATCTAACACCCTGGCCATCTGGTGTGCTGCTGCTCTCCCAATTACTTGAAATGAGCACAGTTAAGCACTTGACAAAGAGCTGAAAACTCATTCAATCTTGGCGAGAAAAGCAGTGACTAAATGTATCTCAAGATGCTTCCATTTACTATGTGGCCAGCATTTTGAGAGATTGGCTTTGCAGATGCTGTGATGTAAACTTTGCTGGTGGTTGAGAAATAATTTTTCTTTGGATTCATGCTAATTTTTTTCTTTTTCTTTTTCTTTCTTTCTTTTTTTCTTTTCTTTTCTTTTTTTTTTTTTTA
>NW_022196905.1:216196384-216210397 GCF_008632895.1 Mastomys coucha
TTTAGAAGTTTCTACTGCCAATCTCCCTGGCCACGGTCATCTTGCATTAGTATGATGTAGTGACCAGATCACAGATAAACCTCACCATTTTACCTAGAAACTGGCAGACTTGGGGCGTATCATTTTACAAAAATAATCTCAGAGAGATTGTCTGGACAACTTCACCAACCCAGTTCTGATGGCTAGAGAATGTGGTATCTGGAATCAGTGCTTCGTAATTGGCATTTCACAGTGTGCCTTACAGCTCGCAAGGAATAGGGTCTGGTATATCAGCAGTGGGCAATACTGAAGCCAAACTTTATTTCTTTCTGTATATTTTGAGATTAATTTGACTGTTTGAAAGTTTAGCCTGACTTATTATTCTGGGAGAAAGAGATGTTTTCAGAGAGTTATTTTATAGATGTTTTACACTTAAAAAGTAGTAATTTTTTATGTGTCCTATGATTTAAAAAAGTTCAACAAGCCAGGTGGCCCTTAGTGCTGGTACTTGGGAGGGAAAGGAAGTTGTATCTCTGTGTGGTAGAAGATAGCCTGGTCTACACAGTGAATTCTAGGCTAGACAGAACTACTTAATGAGGCCTTGTCTCAAACAAACA
The DNA here is from genome assembly GCF_008632895.1 of Mastomys coucha. Classification (NCBI taxonomy): domain Eukaryota; kingdom Metazoa; phylum Chordata; class Mammalia; order Rodentia; family Muridae; genus Mastomys; species Mastomys coucha. The sequence goes on from NW_022196905.1 coordinate 216,196,981, forward strand.
AATGAGCAAATAAACAGATTCTAAAACTACCCCGGGGTTCTAACTTTAACACTTGTCTATATCAACAGGATCTGTGTAACTTGAAGTCATGGCTCCCCTCAGTCTCTCTCTCTTTTCTAAGATGCTTAGCCAATGTGTGAGTTGATTTAGGAATTATCCCGATGGAGAGAAATAACAGATTTTCTTGAAAGGTCAAGAAGTGTAATGGGCAGTTTATAGTAGGCTACATGTGTATCTAAGATTTTGAATCAGAAAAAGAATTCTGCTTAGCAAATTCTGCCTCATTTATAGTTTACTACCATGTTCTGATATAGCACTCCAACTTGTTAATTAAAATATAAACATATTTTGAAGAATTATGTTAAAAGTGTCCATTTAGTATATACCTATCTATATACACACAACAGACCTGCACGTATGTGTGCACAAGAATGCATGTGAGAATGTACACAGAGGTACTTCTCATTACAGCTGAAAGCTATTTCAGTGCCTATTCACAGAATGAGATGCTATCCAATAATGTGAACGAATGAGCTACAACCCAACACCACAATGTGGATGACTCTCTGGAGTATGATGCTGACAGGAAGCAACCAGCACAAAATAGGTCACATGAACAAAATCCATAGAAATGAGACACAAAAGACATGCTCACACTGTTAAACGTCAGGAAGGGGGTTTCTTCAGAGTTAGGATGGTGACTGGGTATGTCTTGGTTATAGCGATGTGCATATGTTCACTTTGTGGAATCCAAGAGCCATCACCGAGCACATTTTTCAGTATTTATTCTGCTACAGGATATCTAGCTTCAATTATGGTGTTTAACTGATGGGACACTACTGTACTTTTTTATAGGGTTGGTTTATATAAACAAATAAAAATGTCTGTGGAAATAGTTGGGAAAAGACCCTTTAAAAGAAAATTGCCAGTAAATTCTAGACATAAATATTCCTGTGAGCAAAGTCCTCACTAGGATCAGGTCCTTTTTTTCGTACAGTCTGCAAAATTCCTTTATTTGACATAATGCATATATGATATCGAGGTACAACATTCCATACTTGGAAAATAGGCATGCATCCAGGCAATGATTTTGGATAGTATGAACATGTTCAAGACTTTTATTGTTAAAATTAGGGACAAATAATAAAATTCTCTATCAATTTGATTCAGTGGAACTATTTTGTAGCAGGTATACTTTATGTGTAACCCTATAAGAAAGGGGAATTTCACCCCATTGTCCATGGGTGGACTAAAGGGATAATGTTAAGCAAAAGAAGCTATGACAAGGTAAGTACAGCATTTTATCACATGTTAGAACTGGAAAATGATGATCTCAGATGAAGTCAGGAACAGAAGAGTGGTTACCAGGAAGTGGGGGAGAGAGTGGGACCAAGGGAAGAGTTAAAGGGAGTGAGGTAACCCAATCACAAAAGAGTACACATGGTATGAACTCTCTGATAACTGGATATTAGCCCAGAAGATTGGAATACACAAAGTACAAACCACAAACCACTACAAGAAACTCAAGAAGAAGGAAGACCAAAGTGTGGATACTTCATTCCTTCTTGGAAGGGGGAACAAAATACCCATGGAAGGAGTTGTAGAGACTATGGAGCAGAGACTAAAGGAAGGACAATTCAGAGACAGCTCCACCTGGGAATCCTTCCCATATTCTGTCATCAAATCTAGACACTATTGTGGATGCCAGCAAGTGCTGGATGACTGGAGCCTGATATAGCTGTCTCCTGAGAGGCTCTGACAGTACCTGACTAATACAGAAGTAGAGGCTCACAGCCATCCATTAGACTGAGTACAGGGTCCCCAATGAAGGAGTTAGAGAAAGAACCCAAGGAGCTAAAGGGTTTGCAGCCCCTTAGGACGAACAACAATATGAACTAACTTGTATCCTCAGAGCTCCCAGGAACTAAAACACCAACCAAAGAGTTCACATGGTGGAACTAATGGCTCCAGCAGCGTATGTGTAGCAGAAGATGGCCAAGTTGGACATCAATGGGAGGAGAGGACCTTGGTTCTGTGAAGGTTCTATGTCCCAGTGTAGGGGAATGCCAGGGCCAGTAAGCAGGAGGGGGTGGGATGGTAAGCAGGTAGAGGGGGGAGGGAACAGGGGTTTGTTTTAGTTTTTGGGTTTTTTTTTCTTTTTTTTTTGGAGGGGAACCTGAGAAAGGAGATAGTGTAAATAAAATATCTAATAAAAAAATAAAAGGGCGCAGAGGCAGCTGGGAACGAGCAACTTGTAATGTTGTGTTGGACTTAAGGGCAGCTGACAACATTTAACTGTGGGCTTCAAGGGAGAGGCCAGTGCTGCAGGTAGGGAGGATTCTCAACGCTGCCAGCATGTGAGTGGTGATGGATGCAGGCAGTGGGATCCAAGCATCACACAGTGTAAGCGGGTGGGTACCGAAGCACCTCTGCACTGTGTCACAGCATGCAGTCACATGACAACGTAAAGGTCCTTTAAAACTCAGGGCTTTTGGTCTTATTATAATAATCAGTTTAGACATTTCTCTTCCCTTTGCCTGTAAATGTTGCTGCCTTTTCCTTTAAATCCCAGTGCATCTATCTCATAAGCCTAAGGAACTGAAGTCAGCACAGACAATGTTCAGACCCGCAAGCTCAGCATGGTGTGTCTACCTCAGCTGACACGATGGCCGAGCCACAGACACCCACACTTCAGCATGGTGTCTAGGGACAAGTTGCCTGGACTTTCAGCTGCTAAATGGGACATTGTAAGACATTAGTTAGGCCACAAGTTTTCCACTGAGAATGTGTCTAGGCAAGAACCCGTCCAAGAACTCAACCTTTTCTCTGTTTATTTATATCTTATTTTCCATACTTTATTCTGTCAGTTAATCTCACAATCATGACAGTGAATATGGGATGCATGAATCCTGCTGACCTGGTGCTCAGAGGCAGTGTGCAAGCCTTATGGCAGAGACACAATGTTGCAGAGAAATCTCTGCATTGTTCATAATTTTCCTTAACATCTTATCTCCATTCTAAACAGAGAACTAAACTGTTGGGGGCTGTGGGCTGTAGCTCAGAGGTAGAAAACATGCCTGGTGTGTTTGAGGTCCTCCGTTCCATTCCTGGTGCCACAAATAGATAAGTGAACAAATTAAAGTTTAAAAATGGGACACAAGAAGGATGGGTGACCCGTGTTTGCAGTCTTCAGAGCTGTGTTTCTGGGACAGGAGGTGCCTGGATGAGAATGCTGTTGTTGGCCAACCCTGCTGCTCGCATATTGCCTGAACTCAAGGAGATTTATGTAAACATTCTGGGCATAAATTTTGTCATCTAACAGTAGCTTATTGTAAGTTTCTTAGGGAGATTGCCGTAGTGAGCCTAACAGAGAGTGTACACTAAGTTTTAGACAATGTCATTCTCAGAATAAATATCAATACATTGGGCCTGCAAGATGGCTCATCAGGTAAGGGTGCTTGCCACCAAGCCTGCCAACTTGAGTTTGATCCTTATGACCCACGTGGTGGAAGGAGACTAATTCCCACAAGTTGTCCTCTGACTTCCACACTTGTGCAATGGCATGAGCCTACACACAAGAAATAATTAAACCAACATACAAGTAAATGACTGTAAAAAGTCGGGCACGGGTACCATCTTTCATGATAGCCCATTTCCACTTTGTTAATGTGGAGATGCTTCTTAACATAGCAGCTGGGATGTCCTTGTTAAAGGCTAAGTCTGACCATCCCTTCACCGGCACAGACTTTCTCAAACGTTTGAGCTCATTCAGAGGAAAGCAACAGGCTTTATGAAGCTGGGCAGAAGACTGATGGATGGCTTTTCTCCTACTTTATCCAGCTCACTCCTGATTTAGGACCATGATCTACCCATAGGTAATTACTAAGCAGGTCTCCTTTAACTCAGAACTGTCCTGCTTTAGACATGTAAGCTCTATTCTCACCCCTTATTATGCTGCTGTGATCTGCTTGTCCCCCTTGTCACCCTCCTTTGTCCCTGTCGCCTCTGCACCACCCCAGCCTCCCACTAAGCCATCACGACCCTCCTTGCTTTTCTAGGCAGTGTCTTGCCTCGGGGCTGCTGAATTTGCTGTTTCTGGTACCTTGAACACTTCTGTCTTACAGTCAGCAAGGTTTGCTCCTTCACCCCTGCCTCATCTCTCCCTCTTTCTCTTCTCCTTTCTTATTTTTTTTTTTTTTTGATACAGGTTCAAGCTGGGCTTCAATTTTCTATATGTAGTTGAGAAAGACCTAAACCCCCAGAGCCTCCTACCTCCACCTCCCAAGAGCTAGGATCACAGGGGTGTATCTTCACAGTTCCTGATTTTATCCATCCATCCATCCATCCATCCATCCATCCATCCATCCATCCATCCATCCATCCATCCATCCCTATCTTCCTATCCATTATTTAAAACATTTTTAAATTTAACTATGTCTTGATCATTATCTTCCCCTATTTCAAGTCCCTCCTGAATTAATTGAATTAATTGGAGTCCTGTTTAGCTTTAAATGGCCCCTCCTGTACTCACTTTATGTGAGGAGGGTCTTGCTTGGATGTCCAAGGAGGACAAAAGAGGACACTGGATCCCCTAGAACTGGAGTTATAGATGGCTGTGAGCTGTCATATGGGTGCTGGGAATCAAACTTAGGTCCCTTGCAAGAGCAGCCATTACTGCTAACCACTGAGCCATCTCTCCACCCCAAGTTCTATATTTGAGTAAGAATTATGAAAAGTTTGAGGTTTGCTGCAATTAGTTGTATTTTTATTCTAAAGCAAGTTTTTTAAGAAATTAGAAAGCTAGAGGACCAAGACTTCAGAGTCTAAATTTGCACTAAAATGTGTGCAGTTGATAAGACTTTGTGATGCATTTGATTCCGATTCTCAAAGTCAACCACCACAGTAGGGGGGGTCTCAGACTCTTTACACGAGAAACTTTGGTGTTCAATTTAATTGCAAGGCCACCAACGATTTACACTGAGCAACAGATCCAGTTTTTTTTTTATTGTGTTTAGTTTCTGCAATTAACTTCTTAGTGCAGAAAAGTTTCTCTATAACAACTCGTCCCAAACCAGTTTCTCTATAACAACTAGTCCTAGTTAAAAACAAAACCATAGATAGAGAAACTCACCATCATTACTCCCAAAGGATCATGGTGGATCCAGAAGCCAGCTCAAGAATTCCTGGCAGGATGTCAGGTCTTTTTTGATGTGATTTCTTAAAACAGTCCATATTTAACCACTCTAGTCTTAACATCAGCTTCAGAGCCCACAGATTCATTTACCCAATCATCTTATATTTTGGTTGTGAGCCTAGCCTTTAACGGCTGAGCCATCTCTCCAGCCCCAATCATCTTAATGTACACAGTTCATTCTAAGAGCTCCACTGTAGGCAGCATGTGAGCATGCACTACAAAATCATATCAGAGTGAGAAAATCACATAGGCGTCACTGAATAGAACACTGAAATCAAGGCAGAGCACACCACACACACACACACACACACACACACACACACACACACTCATCCCCCTCACATAAACACACAACATACAAGAACCTAACCCACAAACCACACACACCAATCCCCCCAACACACACATGCATGCACACCACAAATATGTGAAAATTATTTTCTAGACTGCTTCCACATGTGTATTTTATGTTCAGTATGGAATAAAGCAAACTCTGGTAATGAGGTGAACTCTTTGAAGGAGGAATCCCATAAGCCAGGACTCCATTTACCTTTCAGCATCTCCCAACAGTAATGCGAACCACCTTCCCTTCCTTTGCCAGGGGACCAGCTCTGCAGTTATGGATGGCTTCCATCCCCCATAGCTGGAATGGGAAAGCTGTGCTGTGAGGCAGATGCCAAGGGTTAGCAGAGCAGACCCACATGAGAATAATTACATAACGTGACCACGAGAGAAAGCAATGAGGTTCCCAGACACAGGAAATGAACAGTCAGAGGGGAGGCAGAACTGGGCAGGGTTCTGAAGTCTGTCCAGACAGCCACTTCCTCACAACGAGCAGAAATTGGCTAATAAATTATCACTCTGTCGTCTCATATGTACATTTATTCTTATAGAAGCCACTTAGATGGAGTTTTGCAATGTGCATGTCTTCACAATGCCAGAAATGTAACTCATTCTCTACTCTCCAAAAAGCAAATGAAATGTTTTGTCGTATCAATGTTGATTTTACTATTCTAAATCACTTGTAGGTTTAATATGTTTATCTAAATCACATCACAAATATGTTTAATTAAATATAAGTTTAAATACGTCTATTGCACAGTAATTTTGCAAAGACCCTTGGACTGATGATATACAACCCCAAAGAGAGAGGAAATTATAAATCACATCACAAATATGTTTAATTAAATATAAACTTAAATACATCATTGCACAGTAATTTTGCAAAGACCCTTGGACTGATGATATACAACCCCAAAGAGAGAGGAAATTCTATAGCATCATTCCTGAGCATTAAAAAAAGAATCCTTGGCCTCCAGAAACAAGGGGATGGGATCTGTTTTGTCACAGTGTGCTGTCCTGCTTCTCACAGGGCTTTCTCAGATTCATGGGCCCTAAGTCATGCTGATTTGCAGGGGCGTGGAGAAGAGTAGAAAGTCGAGAAATTTAGTACGCAAGTCTGCTTTTAGGACAGGGAGAAAAACAGTCTAATAGAGTCAACTAATCTATATATATTATATACACACACATTATATACTAATATATATTATATTACTAATGAATCATATATACATTATATACTAATATATTAGTATAATACACACACACACACACATTCATCAAATATTTTAAGCAAGATGTAGGAGAGGCAATGATATTTGGGAATGAGGGCAGCTTGCCTGGAGGAACTCACAGGCAAGCAAATACTTTGGCAAGCATAATGGGGGCACGTGCTAGATGCTCCCATAGGGTTAATGGAGGATGCTGTGGGAGCACACGGAGGGCAGGAAACCTAGTCTGGGTCATGAATGGCAGCCAGACAAGGAGATGCTTAAGCTGAGTTCTGAAACACAAAGTGTAGTAAGTCCAGAGGAGGCACTAGGAAACATTAAGAGGATTGACCACCTTGAGCTCTTGGGTAGGTCAGGTAGTCGAAGTAGATAGAAGTCTGGAGAGAGAGATGCTGGACAGGAGATAGATATGGCTAGGATACTGTACACCAGCAAGGGATACAGATCATGACCAAAGGAAATATTTTTTTCTCTATTAAAATTTGAGAAACAGCTTCTGCAGCTAATTTCAGCTAGGTTTATAACACTACAACTGGAATGAACGGAAATATCTGCTTCTATTTGCTTGAGGATGCAGTGAAAGGGAAATAACATGATCACCACATAAAGATTTTAACTTGGAAAATAGGCTGTGTAGACCGCAGGTGCCTAGCCTATAAATGAAGAATCCTTTTGTTAAATCTCACCATCCTCACCACCACCACCACCATCACCACCACCACTGTCATCATCACTTCCTCCTCCTCCTCCTCATCTTTTCAATATCACCATCATCATCTGAAGGTCTCAGAGAAATCTGATTAGAAGCTAATTTCAACAGCCAAGGTTCATGTCAATTCAGAACAAGCATTATTGGACCTCTGTGTTTGAGGCAGCTGATATATAAGTCATGATGACTGATTTCCGGGACCCGAACTGTCTTGGTGATTGACTGTACCATGATGTGCATGGATTCCAGAGTTCAAGATGGCAGGGATGGGGAATCTGGAGGGTAGCTGGCCTTGTGTAAGAGCCTCTCATTCCCACCCTGCTTATGCCCTCTGCCAGAGACACCTGGGAGCCAGGCTTCCTATCGCAAGCCCTCTTGATATTTCAAACAGAAAACATGTTTGCTCACCGCTGGCTGTAGTTCTCTGTAAGGGGTGGTTCACTGAGTACCACAGAATCAGTACTCACCAGAGTTACTGTATTCTGTCCCCGAGAGTCTCCCAAATCTACTTGGTATGTGCTAAATGGGGGTGGTGGTGGTGAGGGTGTTTCTTCATCTACCGTACTGTCTGAAGAACACACCCAGTTCCAGCTTGTTGCTACCAGAGGACATCGGCCACTAAGCCAAAGCTGGCTCTTCTCAACCGTAACTCTCATCTGTTTTACCCAGGTTCTTTCATACATATGTTTTCTGCTTAAAAGGCAAGGCGCAGTGGTTTATGGGAACATCTGGGTGAACATCTGGGTAAACTATTATCCAGAAACTGCACACTGCCAAGCTTTAGCCCACCCACAAACCTCACTTTTGAGGTTTCTACTTTATTTCAAATCATAACTTATATCCCGACAGGCTATATTACCTCATGTAAATATAATCTCATAAGTAAAGAATAGAAATAATTACACTCTGTGTTTCTAACCAGTATGCTAACTGGGGATCAGATTTGCTCCTCAAATGCAGAGATGATCTTGTGCTGTGTTGCCATCCTAAGATACAAATGTTTTGTGAACACTGTTAATGTACTTGGCCAAATTTTGTTTCCTGAATTTGGGATACTAAACAATGTATTTTTCTAACAAACTGAATCCATCTCTAGTGTACTGCATGTGTCTGTAAGCCTGGGCATACAGAACAGGCAATCTCTCTCCCTCCTTCCCTCTCTCCCAATTCTTATTAGTCTGCTCTTCAATTATGATATCTGATTTTTGAGCAACAAAAATTAGAGTTGTCCTTTGATGAAGTTTGTCATAGCTGTCCCTCAGCACTGCCACTTGCAAGGCCCTTGTGTCTGAAAATCCAGAAGGCACTTGGTGTTCGTCTGCTTTCTCTGTTCCATCTGCTTCTCATTCTGTTTTGTTAGATTTTGTGATTTTTCTCTTGTCACTCATGGGTGAGTGTGTGCATGCAAGCAAAGTCTGGAGCTATTTCTCTTCGTCTTTGATTTATTTCTTCCTAATGCCACATATCCACTCCAGACCGAACCCAGCTTTTTATTTAAGATCTTTAAATGTCTTGACAGAAACTATTTGGAGTCAGGCTAAAACACACATATATATACACACCCACATATATATGTATATATAGAAACACATATATAATGTGTGCATGTATATATATATATATATATTATGATATATGATATATGATATATATTATATATATGATATATCCAAGCTCACTGAGGTTGGATGTCTTTTATAATTTCTCTCTCTTTCTCTCTCTCTCTCTGTCTCTCTGTCTCTCTCTCTGTGTATGTGCGTTGTTAATAAGCAGGGAATGTATGGCAAGTCAGAGTCTGGAGGGGCCTTGACAGCTGAACATGGCTCAGTAGCACAAGTGTGAATTCCCTGGCTTACTGGAAGAAGTGATGGCAGAACAAAGCTAAGGAGATGTGGGAGGAACTCTGAAGAGAGTGAGAATAGAGTGAACTTTTACAACTTCAGTGTGCAGTGGCCTCTTTCACGGCCAGTGCAGATGGGGACAGCTCAGCTATGTGGCACTTGTTTCCCAGCACTGCTTGCTGGGACACTCCTGTACAGTCCCTTCCCGAGTGAGACTGGGGAGGCACAATGGTAACAAACAGGATAGCAACCACTGTAGCCTCCCTTTCTTCATTACGTTGCTATGGCTGACTCTGCTGTGGCTGACGTAGCTCACTCTACATCATTACACTGGCTTCACACTGACCACTTCGATGTATCTGGACTCCAACCCAAAACACCACAGGACTGAGTACATAATGGACTTGGTTGTCAGTAACTGAGGTAGGACGGAGTTCCAGATAATGTGTTCAGACAATATTTGTAGATAGAGGGCCTATTTCATAGATGAATTTCTCACAGGAAACCTATGATCCCCATTTGACTAAGACTCAACTGAAAGTAACCAACCTATTTACAACCCATTTATTCTCAGTACCAAGGAAAACCAAACAGCAGTCAACTGCCACTAAGAGCAGTGTTTCAGGTATATTTTGAGGGAAACAAAGTATTTTTAAAAAGATGTATTTGTTCATTATTTTTACATATATATGTCTGTGCACCTGAATGAATTTTGATACATCATGTGCATGCAGGAACTGGCAGAGACCAGAAGCAGGTGCTGTATCCCTGGGTGGAATTATAGGTTGTGACCTGCTATGTGAGCACTGCAGAACAAAGCTAGGTCCTCTTAAGTGCTATAACCACTGACCCATCTTTCCAGCTCAAGACCTACACAGTCTTTTTTTTTTTTTCGAGACAAGGTTTCTCTGTATAGCCCTGGCTGTCCTGGAACTCACTCTGGAGACCAGGCTGGCCTCGAACTCAGAAATCCACCTGCCTCTGCCTCCCAAGTGCTGGGATTAAAGGCTTGCGCCACCACCGCCCGGCGCACAGTCTTAATTCTAACAATAGCCTTCAATTAAGGGTTGGTGCCTCCAAGCCGGCTGTGATCTTAGCAATATCAGCTTTCTGCAGAAGAAACTTTCTGTTCCATCACATAGGGGATGCTGTATTGAAAGTCATAAGAACAAAACATATAATGTATGGATCAAAGAAGCATTTACACAGTGCTTCCTTCCCAGGAAGACGGTTACTGAGTCCCACACATGTATGTGGAGTGACTGAGGCAGCTGGGACTTGCCTGGACATTAGGGCAGGCACAGCAGACTTTGGGGTACATGGGTTTGAAGCATGTGTTTGCTGGATGAAGACCACATTGATTACCCTGTACATATGTGGTCCCTACCTTAAACAGATGGAGGGAAACTGAAGTTTAAGAGCATTTGACTCACTTTTAAGTAACATTTAAAGAATCCTACAACTTAAAATCTGTTTATTTAATGAAATGAAACGTGGGTGGTGGGTTAAAAAATATATCTGATGTGACTGTTAAACAGAATAGTGTGTGTGTGTGTGTGTGTGTGTGTGTGAGAGAGAGAGAGAGAGAGAGAGAGAGAGAGAGAGAGACTGTGTAAGTGTGAGTACACGTGTGTGAATGTGTGTGTGTGTGTGTGTGTGAGTGTGTGTGTAATATGTACATGTATATAAGTGTGTGTATAGGCAAGCTTGCCCATAACAGGTACAAGGGAAGATCAAAGGTTGATATTAGGTTGCCTTCTTCAGTTGAATCTCTAACTCTTTCACTGAACTTCACATTTGTGTGTGTGTGTGTGTGTGTGAGGTGGACTGACAGACCATTGAGTGCCCAGGATCCACCCATCTCTACCTCACAGAGATTACAGACATGCTGCCAGGCCTGGCTTTTCGCTCAGGTGCTGGGGATTTGAACACGGGTCCTGGCACTTCATCTATAGAGTCATATCCCCAACCCTGAAAAACTCATCTATTTAAAGAGCCTGGCAGGTCTGTAAGGATTCTCCTCTCAACCTCATTCTTCTGGTAGTAAGGATGAGGAAGAGTTCAGGGGTCCAACCTCAGCGAAACTTGTACACTGCTTTCTTGGCCACGTAAATGCAGCGATTAGGAGAGACACACAATCCTGACCTAGTGAACTAGATGTGGCTAGAGGCATCCAGGTCTGATGTGGGAGAAAATCGAATGCCTTGGGACCTTCTGGCAGGAAGAGCAGCAGGGGCCCGGCCTCAATCTGTCTGGCAGGATTTCTCCTGACTAGCCTGGGTAGAATTTCAGAGGAACAGCCAGAGGTCACGTATTCTGACCTAAAGAAGAGTGTGGCAGGCAATCAGGGATATGACTCTTCTCTGCCGTGACCTCTGAGCTCAGAATGGTGCTGCTTGCTCTCCTTTGAAAAAGGACTGAGACAATTACTTAAAGTTAAATAGTCTAAGAGGTTTAATTTCTAAAACTCATATTGGTCCAGTGACTCATGACATTTAAAAAACAGGAGTTGAACAACCATAGTCACGTGATATGAAAGTACCATGATCAAATGTTCACATTACTTCAAACTATAACAAGTTACATCAATCATGAGAATCCCCAAAGTGAAGAACTATGGACTTGGGTCACCATGTATGGATGTCTATCTATTGCTATGTGAATGCAACATAAATTATATTTGGATTTCCACAATACTCAGAAGTCTCTCAGCTATGGAGTGACTCAACCATAGAGTAGAAATGAAACTTAGAGTGGTGATTGGCAGCCTCCCCACCCCCATCCTCTTCGCTCCCCACACCCCATCCCCTCCACCCTCAACCCACTTGCTCAGCTGCACCTATTGGTTTGACAAGAAAATGCTTCGCACAGAGCATGCTTCAGTTGGAACCGAAGCAGGGAGTTTGTTCAGAGATGGTCAATTATTCTCTTGAACAAAGATGAGCTAGTTAACCAGTGCCTAAGCATGGATAATCAAGAATTAATAATAACCAATTGAAGCTAAAGAGTCAAATTTCGACCAAAAGCCATAAAAATCTTTTAAAATCTCTCATTAAAGAAGGAAACCATGAGAAAATGAAGTGTTAAGCACTCATGACAACTCATAAATGGAAAATTAAGGTCCCTTTAAGAGAAAAAAGGTGAATTTTAAAGAGTATGTTAAACATTTTAAATTAATTATGCATTTTCAACTCTGCTTCACAGTTTGGTTCTGAAATTCTGTTTTTATGTTCAAACTGAAATCCTGTGCATTCACACTTATTCCAAAAAAAGATGTATTGTATCATCTTTTGATTATTCTTTGTCTACTTTCTCTAGCTCTCCAAAAAGTGCATGGTATGATTTTGAAAGATTTTTAACATTCAAAAAATTATCAACCATGTGTGGTGGTGCATGCCCTTAATCCCACCACTCAGGAGGCAGAGACGGGAGGATTTCTGTGGGTTCAAGGCCAGCCTGGTTTACACAAGGAGCTCCAGGAGAACCAGAGCTACACAGAGAGACTCAATCTCAAAAACCAAACAACGAAACCCATTGCGTTCATCTTTAGTGCCAGGACACCTGCGCCTGTGGAAGTTTCATGTGATTTCACCATTGAAGTACGTCTGTTAGAAACAGCGGACGCTACTCCAGGCTACTCTGCACCTTATAATTAAACTGGCAAAAGTTGTTTAGGCAAAAGTAGTTTAAAGTAATATTTCAGAATTGTGTTACAACAGAGTTTCTCAACCTTCCTAATACTGTGACCCTTTAATATAGATTGTCACACTATTGTAATCCCCAGCCATAAAATTACTTTGTTGCTACTTCATAGCTGTAGTTTTGCTACTGTTATGAATTGTAGTATAAATATCTGATATATAGGATATATGAGATGAGACCCCTAGATTGAGAACTACTGACCTAGAATAATTTGTTCCTGTGGCAGAGGAGGAGGAAAGGAAAGAGGGAGAGGAAGAGGAAGAAGAGGAGGAGGGAAAGAAGAGGTTGGGGAGGAGGAAGGGGAGGAGCCTGATTTCAGACTAGAGGAGATGTGGGAAGAAAAGGAAAGGGAGAAAGAGGAGAAAAAGAAGGTAGAGGGAACATGGGGAAGAGAAAGAGG
>NW_022196905.1:216210452-216215344 GCF_008632895.1 Mastomys coucha
AGGAGAGAGGCAACAGGGGGAGGAGAAAGGAGGGAAGAGGATAAAGGGGAAGGAAGAGCAGGAGGGGGAGGGGGAGAAAAAGGAGGAGGAAGAGGGGGAGGGGAGAGGAGAAGGAGGGGAGAGGGAAAGCCTGAGAAAAGCAATTTCCGGTTTAGGGTGAAGACATTTCTTAAAATGTGACACACATATGTCAGTTTTGTTTGACTCTTACTGTATTTAAATTTCTCTCAGGAATTTTCCCCTTCACAATGACTACAGCAAATATGGAATATTTTGTTCCCATTGGATTTAGTTTATTTTGGTTAAAGAGTCTCTGAGGCAAGGCAATCCCAGCCACACTTCAACGCTTGTCTTTTCCCATGAAAACACCAACTTTTCTTCATTGACTCTGGGGCCCTATGGCCTAGCTCAGGGCTGGGCACACATCATAGCTCAAAGACAGAAGGGGTTATCAGGCCTATTTTGAATGGTTTTAGTTAGTATTTTGGTCCTGGCCTGCTATCGATGGATTTCATTATCTCCAAGTCACTGATACCGAGGGAAGCCAGCAAGCCCATGGGCTTCAATCATATACCCAGAGGCTCAGACTGAAATAGAAGCTTTCAGTTCTGCTGTGGCTATCTACTCTGAATGGCATCTCATGGAGAGATAACTGACATTGCCTGTGTATTTACCTTACATTCTTTGGGAGCTTGGTATGGCTCACCCTAAAAACTGTATCTCAAACAATTTCCAGTCATGGGTTGCCCCAAGACTGACTCCCCGTGGAGCCAGCAAGCTGAGCACTGGTGTGGGAACTGTAACGGTTATCCTGGATTTGCCGTTTCATTAACAGCTAAACTGGAAAATAGTCTAATACACAGCAGTAAAATTCCTAAAACGTTAATGAAGCTGAAAGATAGCAGAAGGGAACCTCCCAGCCAGAGCATAGTGGAGCGTTGGCCTCAACAAAGCCCTCAGGAGTTTCCTACCTTAAACACATTGATGGGGAGATCAATGACCACGTAGATAAGGTCTCCAAGGGCCAGGCTGGCTATGAGCGCGTTGGGGCCATTCCTCATACACTTGTTTTGGTAAATGATTCTTAGCAGAGTTGCGTTCCCCACCATTCCCACGATGAAAATGGTACAGGATATCACAGTGTTGATATATTTGAAAGCTGTCGTGATTTTAGTCTGCTGTGGGCAATAGCTGTGCATTGAGCCATTGCTAGGCAGGGCCAAATTAGGTGGTCGATGGGTGGTGCCCAGAAAGTTGAACTCTGTCCTCGGAAAAGGGGTGAAGTCCTCTGTGAGGTTGCTTAGATTAGCACTGTATCTCTCGGGCTTGTCAGCGATTACGCCTCCCACCAGGGCCAGCCAAAAGGATGCTGCAAAGCAAAAGGCATCCATCTTAAGGTGAGTGTGAAGAAGCGTCTTATTATGTTGGTCTCACACCTTTCTTTTTTTCACCTGGAAGGAAAAAAAAGTAGGAAAAATTATTATTTTCTGCTACAAAATCTAGCTTCCCCAAAAGATCGTGGTTAATGAATGAAAATACAGGCCAATCAGATCAAAATAGAAAAGACCAAAAATCTGTTATAGCAAGAAATCTCCCCAGTCCTGGTTGTATCCACAGCTATATCTGTATAGACCATAATATGGATAAAGATATTTCAGCTTTCTTTAAAAAATAGCATTTTTTTTCTTAATGATAGCCCAAATTTTCCAGACATGAGACAGAAAACTCTGTGGTAAAATAAGAAACATTGCCTCAGATTGAGGCACAAAATACAAGAATCTAATTCTCTGATTAAAAATTCAGCATTCCCCAGTAAGTGCGGGTTGCACGTGGCAGGAACGGGGCAGCAGTGTCATCTAAAGCATGCGTTAAAGTGTTCATTTAAAGCCAAATGTCTGCTTAGCTCTGTAACTACATCTAATGTCCTAACTAAATGTGAAGTAACCGGGAGCCTGCAGGAGTGGTGCTCGCTTGCTTTGTGTACTCACACACTTGTTCCATCTCCAGCATCACAGAGAGAAAGAAAAGATCACTGATGAAGAGAAGAGATTTAGTTTGAAACCCTCGAAACCCTGCAGAATCCACATATTTTAAAGCCCCCACTTCTATCCATCAGAAACCACCAAGATACTTGTCAATGGTGTCCTGTGAGTGACAGGTTTTCCCAGGCCGCCACACTGTTTGGTTTGCCAAGGGCTATCTGGCTTCTTAGTATCTTACAAGCATCCTATCTAGCTAGGCCAGGCCAGGCACTGTGCCGAACGCATCACATGCTGCTGCTGTCTAGTGTAATGATACAATCAGGTCATCCACAGGTCCTTCAGGAGAACAGGGAAGCTCAGAAGAAGGCCCAGGAGCTCATGAAGGTCAAAGCAGTGACGAGTCCACAACTCTGAGGCAGCTTGGTCTGACTCCAAACCTGGGCTTTAACCACTAGCCCATCCTGTCTCTCTCATTTTCACACTTTATTTGCACCAACAACATACTGAAGATGTCTCCAGAATTTAGATGAGGCAGCAGACTGGGAGGGGTGTTCAGGTATTATCAAAGACTACTTGGCATTCATATGTTTTATCACTTTCAAAGGGCATGTGGTCCCTGGTGCTCAGTAAATCTAGATTTCTCCTCTTCTCTCTTTAATCTAGTGTATTAAAGACACTTAGATAATGGAAGGAAGGCTGGTGCCGAGAGAATAGCAATCAAAGGCAAATTGCTCCCCCCCTTTGGGTATTTTGTACCTTTTTTTTTTTATTAATCTATAAACGAGGACCATAACTGCAGTGGTCTGTGTATCTATGGCATATACACCTAATCCTAAATTTTACAACTCAATTTTTTAAAGTCTGCTCAAAGCTGAGCACATTTAGGGATTTTGACAGTTGTCATGGGACATTATTACATTTAGACTTAGTCAATAGATGAACCAAGTAAGAGATACTGACATGCTATAAGAAGTCTAGGGGAATACCAGCTGTAAGTCCCACATGCGTTTGCCTTTCCAAACAGCAACAACATTTTACACATCGCATCTCACAGGCACCAGCTGGTTCTTGACTTGAGCATCACCATTTATACAGACAGAACAACATCTCTAACACATGAGAAGGCATCTTGAATAAGTGAAGTGACATCAAAGAAACTTTGGTTTCATAGCCAAAAGGTGGCCGGACAGTCATCCTATCTCACAGCTGGGTTGTAGGCATTCACTTGCTGCCGTGATTTCAAAGTGATGGGCCTGACTGCCATTTACCTGTCACCTCTGTCACTTCTGTTCACCCTCAATTGTAAGTAGTTACAGATTTCCTTTCCCATCTCTTATAGTCTACAGTAACTGGCTGAATTATTAGTAGGCCTACAAAATACCATCATTTCCTTTCCCAGATGGAGACCAGAATGCCAAGCACGAAGCTTATTACAATCTGCCGCCCTCTTAGGATAGTGAGGGGAGGTACAGTTCTTTTAATTTCTTGATTGCTTTGGGATTAATGGTTCCAAGTTTCCCAATGAGAATGGAATATTTAGTAATAGTTTTCTTAAAAATGAGAGATAGAGGTCGTTCCCATAAACAGAATAGCTGCATGGTCTCTTAGAAGGGGCTCATGAAGCTGCATGGTCATCCAGGAAGGGGCTTCATGAACCACTTGGTTGTTACAGGCACTGTAAAACTCCTGCAGAGCTCAGAGGTCCTTATGGCTACAGGCACTAAGAAAGCTACAGCCATGGCTTCCTATCTATCTACCTTCTCTCTCTCTCTCTCTCTCTCTCTCTCTCTCTCTCCCTCCCTCCTTCCCTTCTTCCCCCCTCCCTTCTTTCCTTCCTTCCTTCCTTGCTTCCCTCCAACAAAGACACTACCAAGAACTCATTTCTCATGACACCTCTGTCAGCTCACCACATCTAAGGGACATCTGTCAAGAACATGTGGATGCCATATTGTCACAGAGTGAAAAACACAAAACCAAATAAAAGACATCTCTTTCGAGTACATGCTTTCCCAAGGACAGATCTGTAGCTCATTTTGGTATATTGTAGTCAAGCTTTGCCGGCATCATCTGTTGTAGTCAGCCAGAGCTCTAGAGAAGCAACTCACATTCAGACCAGAATGACATGTCTACAGAGTCAGCATTTTTCTTTTGTGGGTCTAGAGTTTGGTGGCACACAAAAACTGACCCCTTAGTGTCTTCCCTACTTAATACATCACATTCTCAGAACAAATGTTCACTTGCCATTAGTAATTTGGAAAATCCAACTGCACCCAAACTGCACATGTTTAGGGCAGGTAATTCACATGATATGGTTGCCAAGGTGTTTCACAGTTAGCCAATCTTTAAAAACAGATGAGTTGGTGGCTGTATGGGAACCAGAAACAACTCCAAGTAGAAAAAAAAATATTAAACCAAGAACTCTTTTTTCAAGTTCTCTGTGGTTTTGCTCTCTGGAGAAGACAAATTATCCACTCTTGGGGGGCATCGTCTGACTTTCCTATGCCTTCGCCCCAGATCTGCAGAGGTGAGGCATTAGGGTGGCTTATCAGAGGTGGCTTATCTACAAACAGTTCCAGGGTTCTGCACATGAAAGGCAACAAGTGCCCTTTAAAGGACAGGACAGCACCGAGTAAACCACCCAGACTTCCACCAGCAGGCAGATTTCCAACCCCGGCTGCCATCGTGGTGTGAGGAGGGCTCCACAGACATCGGTTCTTCACAGTAAGTGTCCTTGGCTACCCACACTCAGGGTGCAGGATGAGAAGAGACCAACTTCACTAGGAGGCTTCAGAGCAAGGGCCCTGGGCATTGATGCTCCTGGAAGCTCTTTTGGAGAAAAAAAGACATCCCCCAACCCCCGGGCTCCCTTTTCCTAAAAATCCGAGACAAAGCTCAATCGTCTTGTCCGGT
>NW_022196905.1:216215645-216225114 GCF_008632895.1 Mastomys coucha
CCCCGCGCTCGTCTCCCAGGAAAGCGTTCGGGCAGGTAGGTGCCAGGCCAGGCTGCTGTGTTTCGCCGGCGCTGTGCGACACTCCTGCTCCTCCCAGCAGACTGCCCCGGCAGCGACCCTATCCCTAGTCCCAGCCCTGGTTCCCAATAGGAAAGACTTGCACAGACCTTAGAGTTCCTCCGAGGCAAAAAGCGCCAGGTCCGCGCCCCGGCCAGACTGAGCTTGAGTTGGAAAACGAGGGTGGCGCGCGGGTGACCAGGGTTGCAGCACAGTTTCGGCTGAGTGAAAGTTCCCCCGACCGCCTGGCTTCTCCAGGAGAGAGCTTGCTCAGCCCACAAGCTCCGGCGATGGTCCGGTGGATCAGAGGGAGGCTCCCCACCTCCTAGACACAGTGGCCAGACTAGAGGGGATGGGTGTGAGCGCGAGGCTCCCTAAGAAAAGCAAACTCTGGAGGAACACGCCTCCCGCGATCTTCCTTAGGCTCCACAGGCTCCCAGACCTACCCATCTACTCTGGGACCGAACTGCAGGAGCGCTCTTCCCGCCTGCCCTCCAGGGAGCAGCCACCAAGTTGCAGTGCTGCTGCCCCCGCCAGGCCTTTAAGGGCAGGGATCTTTAACTATTTCCTTCCTGAGAAGAAGTTGGGGGTTAGTCTATTGGGTAGGGTTGAAAGTAGAGAGCAACAGAGCTGACTCAAGGTTTTAGGAAGAAACTCAGGGCACTTGAGCCATGAGTACAGGAGAGTTTGATCAGCAGGGAAGCCAGGAAACACGGGCTGTGTCTCCGTTGTCCCCTGTCAACTTTCCTTAGCTTGGTAGTACTCCTCACCTTAGGGGAAGTTATGAAACCCAGGTGGACAGCATGTCTTTGGCTCAAGTATGCCCTACAAGATCACAAAGCCTTAGCCCAAGACAAAGCGGGGAGCTGGGGAGTCTGTGGAAGGGTCCAGGGTGTGCTCACGTCTGAAAGTTGAAATGACGATGGGGAGACCCTTCAGAAGACAGTGTCTTTATCACAGACTGTGTCAAGTCACGGTAAGATGGGGGAGTGGGAGGAGAGATAAGGGCCAAACACCAGGGCTCCTGGGGAAGCAGGCTTGGCTGTATGGATACCCTAGAAGCTCATTGGTTCCCTACAGTATCTATAGCGGAATTGAACCTCAGTTTGTTCTTAGGACATCTAGGAGAAGGGGGAGACAAGACTTATGTCTCCCCCTGGGAAAGAATTTTAACAACAGCTTCCTCACAGTGTGGTGGCTAGATTCCAAGAACAAATGTCCCAAGAGAGAGGAAATAGAAACTGCCACCTACTTAAGGTCTAGGTCCAGATAGTGGCACAGAGGAACTTTTACTCAATTCTGTTAGCCACCAATCCCAGATTAAAGTGGCACAGAGACCCCACTTGTCAGGGGTCATTTTGTAAACCTGTCCCGGCAATCAGGAACGCCTGTATGGAAAGATTTTAATATTCTTCTGGTACTGTTGGGGCAGGCATTACGCAGTTCGCTAATCTAGTGTTTATCTCCAGTTTCTCCAGGAAAGATCCACAATAATCGTCTCGGTCTGCTCTGAAGGGGTAAGCGTTTGTGGTGACAGCTTGGCAAGCTGACATTCTTTTCCAGGAAGAGAAGTTACGGCCTTCTTCCAGAAGACTGTTCATAACTTGGTATGTGAAATGGACTGGCTCTCAGGCCCTGCTCACCCAGCGGCCAGGCGC
Source organism: Mastomys coucha (assembly GCF_008632895.1). NCBI lineage: Eukaryota > Metazoa > Chordata > Mammalia > Rodentia > Muridae > Mastomys > Mastomys coucha. The sequence continues at coordinate 216,217,361 of NW_022196905.1, forward strand.
TTGGGCAGTGCACCATCTGTGTAACTGAACATGTCCATCAGGCTAGTCTTTGGAACAGCACCCCAGGGTCCCCCGCCTTTTGCTGATCCCACTGTGGTATGGACTAAGCATTAAAATTTTCTCTTTCACACCCCTTAGGATGATCACTATTTAAACACAAATGAAATTAGAAAATAAGCCGAATTGGCAGGAGTGCTGAAAGGCAAACTCCTGTTTACTGAGGCAACAGCAGTGGGAGGCCAGCAGTGCTCCCCAAATAATTACCATTAAAATTACCAAGGGTCAAGCAATTCCTGCATGTGTATATAAAATGGGCAGCAAGGTTGATGCTGTAGACAGAGTGAGGCTGAAGGACATAGAAACAGAACAGATAGCCTGTGTTCTTTCTACAGTTGGGCCAGAGACAGATCAGCAGGATGGTGCCTGCTTGGTTAGCATCAAGTTACTTCAGGTTAGTGTTTGTGTTAAATATGCAGAAAGAAAGAATTCCAGCTAACTGGCTTATTTGGGAAATGTGTTTATTTGTGTGTGTGTGTATGTGTGTGTATGTGTGTGAGTGTGTGTGAGTGTGTGTGTGTGTGTATGTGTGTGTGTGTGTGTGATGGTGAAAGGTGACCTTGGGAAGTTGGGTGTGAGGCTTGAGTGCAAACACCATCACCCACTGAGTTATGTTCCGAGTTCGTGATGTTTAACTGAGCCCCCAAAGGTCAGATAACAGCTTAGTTTCTTCTTAATGACATGGACTTCAGCTTGAGTGAGTCCATTTCGAATGTTTTTCTGTGCTGTTCTGTTGTTGCTTGCTTGTTTTCATTAACACCATGATCACATTTATAGAAAGGACCTAGAATAGTCAAGACCACAGAGAAGGTCGACTAGTGACTCCTGGGGCTTGGAGAAGAGGGCTTACTGTTTTATGTGTTAAGAGGTTTAGTTTGGGTGATTTTGTGGCTCTGGGATTCAGTGGTGAGAGCTGCCCAGCGATGGTGCCATACTTAGTGAACTGTGCACTGGAACAAGTTAAAGCCACACATTTATACTATGCCTTGTTTGCCAGGAAGAAACAAATCTTCTTTCTTCATGTCGAGATAAAAACCCACATTGCCGTGTGTTCTGTTTATAAAGTGAATTGACTAAGAGAGACCTTCATAGCCAATAAACGTGCTTATTAAAGCTTCCAAACAGATCTGAAGCGAGAAAGCTTAGCGCTGCCTCATATAGGCGAGACCCCGTAGACTCTCCTTGTGGCTGTGAATTTAGCTTCTTTTCTCTGTTCTACTTTGAGGGCAATGGCCCCAGTGAACTCTGATCAATCTTTTTGGTTAAATTAACGTCTGTTCCAGCTCCCCGTTCCTATAGCAAGACGGCAGTCCGGCCTCCTCCTGTGCTTCCTGTTTGCTACTTCCTAAGGGTATTCAATCAGTATATTTTTTTGTCAAGTTTCCCAAGCTTGACTTTCAAAAGTTGTTTGTTTTCCCTGAAAGGTACGTTTAGGCTTAATGGTTTTCTAGGCTTCGGGGAAACTTGCTTTCCTTCTGCCTCTGTCTGTCCGTTCATCGGCTTGCTCAGTGAGCATTCCTGTCTTGGCACTTATAGTGACTTTACCTGGCAGGGAATCCTATTGATTTGATAAACAACCATAGATTAAGACATACTCAAGATAGCACTTACGAACCAACCACTCCTGTTTCCTAAGGCACATACTCATGTACGTTTACTTCATAGTTCAGATCTGCAAATCCATCTCAGTTGTTTCTAAACTTCTAGGGTCTTCAAACTCAGGCCACAGTAAAACACCAGAGTCTCTGCATTTTCTGAGAATAAAGCATAAATTTTTGTTTTCTTTTTTCTTTCTTTTTTTCTGGAGGAAGGAGAACAGGAAGGATTCAGAGACCCACAAACATAAAGGAAGGAAAGAAGAAGGGAAATGTGTAGGCAGTGAGAGGCTGACAACGATTGCCGCGGTGTTGCAGTGTGGATTTGAGCTGTGTGCCGAGCAGGGTTAGATAGCCAGGCAACACCTTTGGCCCGATGCTTACAATTGTCCCAAAGTGCTTTGTTTTCAAAAGCAAATATGATTGACACTCAGACAACTTGGGAGTTGGACACAGATTCCCCTCTTTAGTTATCTTCTCATTGTTGTGACCAAATGCTTGACAAGAAGCAACTTCATGAAGGAAGGGTGCACACTGGCTTCCCTGTGGGAGGGGCACAGCGGCAGGGAATAGTCAACCTGACTAGATCACCATGGAGACCTACCTCTGGGTGGGTCTAGAGGGTGTTTCTAGAAAGCAAATGAAGAAGGAAGTCCCGCCTTAAATGTAGGCGCTATCATTCTATATATGGTACCATTCTAAGGACAGTAGCTTGAATATGGTCAAGGCTTTAGCTGTCTCTGTTTCCAGAAAAGAGAGTGAAGAGGCAGCAAGAGAAGCAAATAACAGGAGGAAACAAACAGCTTGGAGGTTGACTTTAACCAGGACTGCCAGTAAGCCAGCCAAGACAGGGGAGTCCCCTCTCCATCCCACCCCATATTAAAGAGCTTTAAGGAGGGACAACAGGACAGGATCAGGACATTTGCATTGTCTTGGATTAGGTCCAGGTTTAGGAAACCAACTCTAAAGGTCATCCTTTTTGTTTGTTTTGGACACTTGAAATTAGTATTAGATAGTGTTAAGAATTTACTGGTTTTGAACTGGGATGGCACAGTCAGCAATGTGTTGAAAGGACAAGAATCTGAGTTATAGCCCCAGAGAACGCATTTGTCTCACGGCTGTGAAGTTAGAGATCAGGAAATCTCTGGGGCTTTTTGCCAACTAACCTAGCTTACTGGTGGGCAGTGAGGGATCCCATCTCAACAAACAAACAAACAAACAAAACCAACCAACCAAACAAACAGAAGGTGCCTGAGAAATTGTTCTCTGACCTCTACTCATGTGACATGTACACAGGTACATATAGTCTCCCCACTCTGAAATGTATTAAGTGTTAAAATATTATCTTAGTATGTAGGAAAATAGTTTCATATTTTATAGATTGTTTTCACTACCAAAGCATAAACAAAGCAATGTGAGTTGTAAAAAGCAAGAAGGAACAAAGAACTATCAAGGTGGACACACATATGGCAAGTCCCAGGCCAAAGGGTGGCACTGAAGGACAATAGAGCTTTTCAGCAGCCACTGTGAGTTATTGTTCAAGGAAAGGGAGGAAGGACCCTAAGGTGATGCAGAGGCCATTAATCAAGTCAGAGCTTCCACTGCCACCAAAGGCCCAAGGAAGTGTGTGAGCAACTCATTGTCAATGACGGGAATTGCTTCTGGATTTGAGCAGGGCTCTGTGATGCCTTCTACTGCCTCAGGGACCCATCACCTCCAGAGGTGCTGAGGTCATACTGCCAAGAAAGAAGGGCTGGAAGACAAAGACTGAAACCAAAGTTAGATGCCTTAGCCTTAAGATACTTCGGAATTCTCCTTGGTACCTTTTGTACTTGGAATCTGCCATCTCTTTTAGATGGGAGCTCTGTTCTGTGCCTTTGCAGGGTTGTGTTTTGGAAGCATGTAGCTAGCCTGACTTTACAGGGACCCAGCTGCACAGGAATTTGCCTCAAGACCAACTGTTCTTTTGGTCTCACTTAACTCTGTCTTAGATGATATTTAAATGACTTTAGACCTTCAACTTTTTATTAGATGAACTAAGACATTGGGGCCTGTTAGGAATAAGGAAATTTTAATGTGAGAAGGACATGGGTTTTTAGGAGCAAGAGGGCAGGAAGTTGTGGCTTGAGTTTTTGTGTCCCCTGTCATTAATCTGTTGATCTCCTACCACGTGATCTGATACACTTGGAAATAATCTTTTTGCAGATACTTAGAGCTCAGTCTTGAGGGCTGGGTTCTCATGAAGGATTAGCCCCATTCGAAGAGACAGCAGAGAGCTAGGTGTCTCTCTGCACACAGAGGTGACCATCTGCATGCCAGGGGGACAGCCGTCATCAGCATTTGACCACACTGTCACACAAATCTTGATTGCACAGCTTCCAGAATTGTGGGAAGATACATTTCTATTTATACCGTAGAAGTCTAATCTAAGTTATTTTGTTATTATAGATAATACCATATACATATGTATATTCAGTCTCTCTGGTTGTTTGCTGGTGTGAGGCCATAGGCTCATGAATGCCAGGATAGATATAAATGTGGGCAATTTGTAATGACACCATCATATTAAAACAAATCAAAAAAGTTGGACACCCTTGGTTGTAGGTATGTTTATTCAACTTCCCTTTGAAGTCTTTCTGACTGTATTTGTTGTGGTCCTATTCCTTCTGCAGTTGAGGCCCCTTTTATGTTTGCATACTTGCTTAGTGTAATGAGTCTTTATGAGTTACTATTAATAACACTGCACATGCATGCACAGTGTCAAATACTTCTGCACCTATCACAACGTCTCTGTATAGCAAGTTCTGTTCTGGTCTCACGTTGCTTTTGGTGAAACCAAATCTTAGAGAGGCTGAGCGGTTTGTCTAAGGTTATGTCATCTGAGTGTACCCCCTCTAAAATTCATGTTGAAACTTAATCTGCATGGTGATAGATAGCATTAAGTGACGAAGTCTTTGTTGGAGGTGGATAACTAAGTTATCAATGTATTCATGAGTAGATAGATGCTCTTCTGAAAGAGGCTAGAGAAACTAGCCACCATGGCTTCATGCCTTTCTGTCTGTCTGTTAATCTGGAGCATGCGGTGACAAGGCATTACCTTGGATATAGAGAGCAGACCTCATACATCTGCTTGACTTTCATTGTCCTGACCTCTGTAACTGTGAGAAGTAATTTTTTTCTTACAGATGCCTAAGCTTAGGTGTCTTTTTGTTAATGCAACACAAATGAACCAAGCTATTAACTGATGGGTGGAATTGTATCATTGACACCAACTCCCTTATTTTATTTGATTATTTTAGTTGCTGTTGTTGGTTGGTGTGTGTGTGTATTTATGTATGTATGTGGGGGTGCACATGCCTTTGTGTACACGTGTAGAGGCAAGAGGCTGACACTGAGTATCTTCTTCTATTGCTCTCCATCTCATTCTTTTAAAATGAAAAGACACTGTGTATGTGTGTGTATCTCTTTGTATCAGTGTGTGCACACATATGTAGATACCTGAGGAGTCCAGAAGAAGGTATCAGATCCCCTAGATCCAAGTTCCAGGTAGTTTTGAGCTACACTGCATGGGTGCAAACTCTAGTTAGAGAAAAAAAAATGGGCTTTTTATGGCTGAGCCATCTCTTTAGTCCCCTTACTTCACTTTTTGAGACAGCTTTCCCTACTGAACTTGGTGATCACCAGTTGGCTAGATTGGCTGTCTGGTGAGCTTCCAGGCTCCTGCCTTCTGCACCCAGCAGTGAGCTCCATGTCAGGCACTGTAATCTGCATGCTTTTTGTCACACTTCCAGAAAATTGTCTACTAATTCCCAGCAATTATTTTCCCAGGGAGAGAGTGGGGGTTTTGTTTACCTTCGTTTTATAGGAATACCTATCATTTCAAACTACTTTGAGTATTTAAAATCTAATGACAGCAATTCTTTAAACAATTTAAAAATCTACAGTTTTATGGGAGACATAACAATGGAAACCGTGAAAATTCAAAAAAAAAATCATCAGATCCTAGTACAGAATTTTATACTCAACTAAATTGGAAAATCTGGATGAAATGAACAATTTTCTAGACACATACAAGGTGCTAAAGTTAAATCAGGATCAGATAATCTAAACAGTCCCATAACCCCTAAAGAAATAGAAGCAGTCATTAATAGTCTCCCAACCAAAACCAAAACCAAACCAAAACAACAACAACAACAACAACAACAACAACAACAAACCCAGGACCAAATGGGTTCAGTGGAGAATTCTATCAGACCTTTAAAGGAGACCTAATACCAATACTCTTCAAACTATTCCACAAAATAAAAATAGAAGGTACACTACCCAATTCATTCCATGAAGCCTCAATTATGCTTATAATTATTCCTGAACTACACAAAGATCAAATGAAGAAAAAGAACTTCAGACCAATCTTCATTAAGAACATTGATGCAAAAATACTTAATAAAATTCTTGCCAAACGATTCCAAGAACACATCAAAATGATCATTCACCACGATCAAGTAGGCTTCATCCCAGGGATGCAGGGATGGTTCAATATATGGAAATCCATCAGTGTAATCCATTACACAAGCAAACTCAAAGAAAAAAAACCCCACATATCATTTCATTAGATGCTGAAAAAGCATTTGACAAAATTTAGCATCCCTTCATGTTAAAAGTCTTGGAAAGATTAGGAATTCAAGGCCCATACCTAAACATAGTAAAAGCAATATACAGCAAACCAGTAGCCAACATCAAACTGAATGGAGAGAAACTTGAAGCAATCCCACTAAAATCAGGAACTAGACAAGGCTGCCCACTCTCTCCCTATCTTTTCAACATAGTATTTGAAGTTCTAGCCAGAGCAATTAGACAACAAAAGATGTTCAAAGGGATACGAATTGGAAAGGAAGTCAAAGTATCACTATTTGCTGATGATATGATAGTATACTTAAGTGACCCCAAAAAATCCACCAGAGAGCTCCTAAAGCTGATTAACAACTTCAGCAAAGTAGCTGGATATAAAACTAATTCAAACAAATCAGTAGCCTTCTTCTACTCAAAGGATAAACAGGCTGAGAAAGAAATTAGGGAAATGACACCCTTCACAATAGCCACAAATAATATTACATACCTTGGTGTGACTCTAACCAAGCAAGTGAAAGATCTATACGATAAGAACATCAAGTCTCTGAAGAAAGAAATCGAAGATCTCAGAAGATGGAAAGATCTGCCATGCTCATTGATTGGCAGGATTAATATAGTAAAAATGGCCATCTTGCAGAAAGCAATCTACAGATTCAATGCAATCTCCTTCAAAATTCCAACTCAATTCTTCATAGAGTTAGAAAGAACAATTTGAAATTCATTTGGAATAACAAAAAACCCAGGATAGTGAAAAGTATGCTCAACAATAAAAGAACTTCTGGGGGAATCACCATTCCTGACTTCAAGCTGTACTACAGAGCAATAGTGATAAAAACTGCATGGTATTGGTACAGAGACAGACATGAAGATCAATGGAATAGAATGGAAGACCCAGGAATGAACCCACACACCTATGGTTACTTGATCTTTGACAAAGGAGCTAAAACCATACAGTGGCAAAAAAAAAGCATTTTTAACAAATGATGCTGGTTAAACTGGTGGTCAGCATGTAGAAGAATGCAAATCAATCCATTCTTATCTCTGTGTACAAAAGTCAAGTCCAAGTGGATCAAGGACCTCCATATAAAACCAGATACACTGAAACTAATAGAAAAGAACGTGGGGAAGAGCCTCGAACATATGGGCACAGGAGAAAAATTCTGAATAGAACACCAATAGCTTAGGCTCTAAGATCAAGAATTGACAAATGGGACCTCATATAATTGCAAAGCTTCTGTAAGGCAAAAGACACTGTCAATAGAACAAAGCGGCAACCAACAAATTGGGAAAAGATCTTGACCAATCCTATATCTGATAGAGGGCTAATATCCAATATATACAAAGAACTCAAAAAGTTATTCTCCAGAGAACCAAATAACCCTATTAAAAATGGGGTACAGAGCCGGGCGCACGCCTTTAATCCCAGCACTTGGGAGGCAGAGGCAGGCGGATTTCTGAGTCGAGGCCAGCCTG
>NW_022196905.1:216226588-216241409 GCF_008632895.1 Mastomys coucha
CAAGGAGTAAGAAGCCCTGGACACCCACCCCAGCAAGGACACTGAGAGCAAGAGAGAGGCCCTCAGTTACTGAGGAGTCCCTACCCCAACACTGAGCATCTCCCTCACAATTTCTATCCCAGACCCCCATAATAATAGGAGGGGCCTAGGGAGCCCTCCCTACTCTCTTGAATACCATCAATAAAGCTCACTGCACCCAAAAAAAGCTATTTAATATAGAAAAATGGGGTACAGAGCTAAGCAAAGAATTCTTAACTTACGAATACCGAATGGCTGAGAAACACCTAAAGAAATATTCAACATCCTTAGTCATTAGGGAAATGCAAATTAAAACAACCCTGAGATTCCACCTCACAACAGTCAGAATGACTAAGATAAAAACTCAGGTTACAGCAGAAGCTGGCAAGGATGTGGAGAAAGAGAACACTCCTTCATTGCTGGTAGGAATGCAAGCTGGTACAACCATTCTGGAAATCAGTTTGGCAGTTCTTCAGAAAATTGGACATAGCACTACCGTCAGACCCAGCTATACCACTCCTGGGCATATACCCAGAAGATGCTCCAACATGTAATAAGGTCACATGCTCCATTATGTTCATAGCAGCCTTATTTATAATGGCCAGGAGCTGGAAAGAGTCTAGATGTCCTTCAGCAGGGGAATGGATACAGAAAATGTGGTACATTTACACAATGGAGTATTACTCAACTATTAAAAACTATGACCATGAAATTCTTAGGCAAATGGATAGAATTAGAAAATATCATCCTGAGTGAGGTAACCCAGTCACAAAAGAAAACACATGGTGTATGCAGTCACTGATAAGTAGATATTAGCCCAGAAGCTCCAAATAACCAGGATACAATTCACAGACTACATGAAGCTCAATAAGAAAAAAGACCAAAGTGTGGGTGCTTCGGTCCTTCTTAGAAGGAGAAAAAAATACTCACAGGAGCAAACATGGAGATAAAATGTAGAGCCAAGACGAAAGGAATGGCCACCCAGACATTGTCCCACCTGGGGATTCATCCCATATACAGTTACCGAACCCAGACACTGTTGTGGATGCCAAGAAGTACATGCTGAAAGGAGCCTGATATGACTGTCTCCTGAGAGGCCCTGACTGAGTCTTACAAATACAGAGGCAGATGTTAGCAGCCAACCATTGAACTGAGGGTGGGATCCCTAATAGAAGACTTAGAGAAGGGACTGAAGTAGTTGAAGGGGTTTGCAACCCCATGGGAAGAACAACAATATCAACCAACCAGATCCCCCAGAACTCCCAGGGACTAAGCCATCAACAAAGGAGTACACATGGCTCCAGCTGCATATGTAGCAGAGGATGGCCTTGTCATGCATCAGTGGAAGGAGAGGTCCTTGGTCCTTTGAAGGCTCAATAGATGCTCCAGTGTAGGGGAATTGAGGATAGGGAGGGGGAGTGGGTAGGTGGGTGGAGGAACACCCTCATAGAAGCAGGGGGAGGGAGGATGTGATAGGGTGTTTCTGGGAGGGAGGGAAACCTGGAAAGTGGATAACATTTGAAATGTAAATAATGAAAATATCTACAATAAATAAATAAAGTAAAGAAAAAAATCTGTGCTCGCTTCAGCACATATACTAAAATTGGAACGATACAAAGAAGATTAGCATGGCCCCTGCTTAAGGATGACATGCAAGAAAAAAAAAGAAACTACAGTCTTTGCTTCTATGTATGCAAAACAGAACATATAATCTGTGGCTGGCTGAGGACTATAACCATATCAGGTCAATTGTACCTTTTCAATTCATAGAAGAAATAAGATGTTTTAGTCTAGAGATAGAGAAAATGGAATTCAACCAAAACTCTGCCCAAATTAAAATAAAAATTAACAAAATTACCTTGACACTTAAAACAAAGTACATGGCAAGAACTTTGTGCAAATAAAATAAAATAAAACAGACTTGTTTGACATCGATTTTGCTTTTATAGGCAATGTCTATGTCGTTTACATTGATGAGAGCATAGCCAGAGAGAGATCAGCCAGGAGTCTGAGCCTCATGAAGCCTTCATTTGACCTCCTTGGCCTATAGTTTGGTCACTAAAGCATTTTCTGTACAAGACTGAGGACTTGAGCTTGGAATTCCCAGCATGCATGTAAAACAACTGGATGTAGTGGCCAATGCTTGTAATCCCCAGGCTGGGGAGGTAGAGACAGAGGTATCTCTGACTCTCACTGGCCAGCCAACCTCACCTGATAAATGAGTCCCAGGTACTAGGGAGAGACTTGCCCAAAAATCAAAGTGGATGATATCTGAGGAATGGCATCTGAGGTTGACCTCTGGCCTCTACACACACACACACACACACACACACACACACACACACACACACACACACACATTAAAATAAATGTGCCCTTGACACTGTTCTAGAGCAGAGGTTGCAAACTCCTTTGTGTAAGAGATTAGACAGTAAAGTCTTTGACTTTGAGAGCCAATGTTGTGTGTGTGTGAGGTGGAATCTTAGGGTTATTTCAATTTGCATTTACCTGATGACTAAAGATGTTGAATATTTCTTTAGGTGCTTCTCAGCCATTCAGTATTCGTCAGTTGAGAATTCTTTGTTTAGCTCTATACCCCATTTTTAAATAGGGCTATTTGGTTCTCTGGAGTCTAACTTCTTGAGTTCTTTGTATACATTGGATATTAGCCCTCTATCAGATATAGGATTGTTCAAAATCTCTCCCCAATTTGTTGGTTGCTGTTTTGTCCTATTAACAGTGTCTTTTGGTTTACAGAAACTTTGCAATTTTATGAGGTCCCATTTGTCAATTCTTTTTTTTTAATTTATTTATTTATTATATGTAAGTACACTGTAGCTGTCTTGACACCCCAGAAGATGGAGTCAGATCTCATTACAGATGATTTTGAGCCACCATGTGGTTGCTGGGATTTGAACTCATGACCTTCGGAAGAGCAGTCGGTGCTCTTAACTGCTGAGCCATCTCTCCAGCCCCCATTTGTCAATTCTTGATCTTAGAGACTAAGCTATTGGTGTTCTGTTCAGAAATTTTTCCTCTGTGCCCATATGCTCAAGGCTCTTCCCCACTTTCTTTTCTATTAGTTTCAGTGTATCTGGTTTTATGTGGAGGTCCTTGATCCACTTGGACTTGAGCTTTGTACAAGGAGATAAGAATGGATCTATTTGCATTCTTCTACATGCTAACCACCAGTTGAGTCAGCACCATTTGTTGAAAATGCTGTCTTTTTTCAACTGGATGGTTTTAGCTCCTTTGTCAAAGATCAAGTGACCATAGGTGCATGGATTCATTTCTGGGTCTTCAATTCTATCTACCTGCTTGTCACTGTAGCATGCAGTTTTTATCACAAGTGCTCTGTAGTGCAGCTTAAGGTCCAGGATGGTGATTTCACCAGAAGTTCTTTTATTGCTGAGAATAGTTTTCCCTATCCTGTTTTTTTTTTTTTTTTTATTATTCCAGATGAATTTGCAAATTGTTCTTTCTAAGTCTGTGAAGAATTGAGTTGGAATTTTGATGGTGATTGCATTGAATCTGTAGATTACTTTAGGCAAGATGGCCATTTTTACTATATTAACCCTGCCAATCCATGAGCATGGGAGATCTTTCTATCTTCTGAGATCTTCTTCAATATCCTTCTTCAGAGACTTGAAGTTCTTGTCAAACAGATCTTTCACTTGCTTGGTTAGAGTCACACCAAGGTATTTTATATTATTTGTAACTATTGTGAAGGTCGTTGTTTCCCCAATTTCTTTCTCAGCTTGTTTATCCTTTGTGTAGAGGAAAGCTATTGATTTACTTGAGTTAATTTTCTATCCAGCTACTTTGCTGAAGTTGTTTATCAGGTTTAGGAGTTCTCTGGTGGAATTTTTGGGGTCACTTAAGTATACTACCATATCATCAGCAAATAGTGATAATTTGACTTCTTTCTTTCCAATTTGTAGCCCTTGATCTCCTTTTGTTGTGTAATTGTTCTGGCTAGGACTTCAAGTACAATATTGAATAATTAGGGAGAGAGTGGGCAGCCTTGTCTAGTCCCTGATTTTAGTGGGATGGCTTCAAGTTTCTCTCCATTTAGTTTGATGTTGGCTACTGGTTTGCTGTATGTTTACTATGTTTAAGTATGTGCCTTGAATTCCTGATCTTTCCAAGACTTTTATCATGAAAGGATGTTAGATTTTGTCAAATGCTTTCCCAGCATCTAATGAGATGATCATATGGTTTTTTTTCTTTGAGTTTGTTTATATGGTGAATTACGTTGATGGATTTATTGAACCATCCCTGCATCCCTGGGATGAATCCTACTTGATCATGATGGATGATTGTTTTTTACCTGCCTTTGTTAAGCACAAACAATAAGTTATCTGAGTGACACCCTGTCCTGAAATTACCACTCCTACTAAGTCTGAGCCTGGAGCTAAACTCCCTCTGTCCCAGGCTGACCTTGAAATCAGGAATCTGCTTGCCTTTCTAAGCACTAACAAAAAACTTAGCTGGCTGGGATCTTGCCCTAAGATCAACACTCCGTAAATCTTTTTATCTCCTTCCTTAGTATCTTTTTGACAAGCTGGTTCATGGTGCAGCTGCCTCTGTTCCTTTAGATCTGTGAAGCTCCTTATAGAATTCATATTGCACCCTTGTATTTTGCATAGCTGAGAAATTATGTAATCTTGAACTCATGTTTTCAGAATTCTTTCTCACAGCCTTAAGGACTGTCCTGAAGATCTCAGGTTTTACCATTTTGCTGAGACATTAGCCATACCCTTGCCTTCTGGACTCATGATGTCTCTGTTTATCATGGGCTGATTATCATGAAATCATTAACATAAACAGGGAGACTAGTCCCCAAAGGAGGAACAGGAAAATATGTACATTGTTATACCAACAAGCCTTATGCCCACAGCAACTGTCAACACTCATGGAGGCCCACGCCCTGATGACTCTGTTCCAGGCATGGGGACCATGTTACACTGTCCCTCACATGGCCAAGCTGGACTCTGGCATGAAACAGTGTTTTGTAGTATGGCTGCAAAACTGCTTAGTTAGTCTTTCCAGAAGCTGAAGTTCTTCACAGTTTTTAGGGCCATAAAGAACAATGGTGTCTTTTCTTTGAAGTGCATGTGTGGTGTTGGAGATTAATGCAGGCTAAGCAAATGCTCTGCCTCTAGAATATATAGCCATCCCTGACTCTGCACATTCTTTACTTGGAGAATGTGTAGGTTTTGTCTCTAGACTTGATAGTTACATGTGGATATTCCTATCAATGAGCAAGACATTTTTGGCTTTGAAGATGATCTGGTCTGTCTTAAAACTACTGTATTCACTTCTATAATAGCTTAAAAGTCCCATGGACTGTATTTATACTGAGTGGTGGATGAGAAGGATAGATTATGAGTACGTAAGAGTCACTGCAGGGCTGGCTAGATGGCTCAGCGGATAAAGAACACTGACTACTCTTCTAAAGGTCCTGAGTTCGGATCCCAGAAACCACTTCTGGTGGCTCACAGCCACCTGTAGTGAGATATGATGCCCTCTTCTGGTGTGTCTGAAGATAGCTACAGTGATTATGCCGGAGCGAGTGAGCAGGGCTGGAGCAAGCGGGCGGAGCGAGCAGGGCTGGCAGAGGTCCTGAGTTCAATTCCCAGTAGCCACACACATGATGGCTCATGGCCACCTGTACAGATACAGTATACTCATACACATAAAATAAATAAAATGAATCTTAAAAAAAAAAATCACTGCAAAGGGAAGCCAGGCCTGGAAGTCTCAGGGAATTATAAGAGAATAATTCAATCCTGAAACAGTTTGCAGACATTCAAATGGAGAGGGCTGATACCTATTTAGACCTGGGTCTAGTAAAGGCTTCAGGCTTCAAATAGGAGACTGGGGTAATTAGTAACTGAAGCCATGAGTCATCTGGAGACAGTATGTGAAAAAGAAAAGGGCAAAGAGACCAGAATGAGCCCTGGGCCAAGTTTTCAGTTACTGCAGCAACAGCTAGAAGCTTCTCCCTGAAGAGAGACATCAGAGAAGGAGTCAGGGCAGGGCAGTGTCTGAGACGTGGAGGAAGGAGAGAAGAGAGGTGGTCCTGAGAGGTCAGGGAAGGGAAGAGTGAGTGGCCTTGGAGATGGCCAGTGGGGAGGATCGTTCTAAGCACGCCAGGCTTAACCTTTAGCTATGCTCCATTGTTTTACACACACTCAAAATAGCTGAGTAATTAGAAACAGTGCCAAAAGACACATAGCCTCATTGCTTTGTTTGAGTATAAATCCTTTCACTGGGTTCATATTTATCATCTGGAAGAGGAAAGTCAACATCCTCTACAATTTGCATCTGCATTAGGCTTTTAAAGAATTATTGGTAACTTTTGGGAAAAGGATTTATTGGGAAACATTCTCCTTATACTTTTTTTCTGGAGAGAGAGCAAAGAGACAATAAAGTAAGATTTAAAGCAAAGAAAGCCCTTATCTTTTTTTCTTTATTTTTTTAATTAAAATGTTTTTTTCAATATATGAATAAAGTTCATAGTCTTTCCTCTCCACCAACTCACTCAATCTTTCTTCTTTGCAGCCTCCCTTTCTTCTTCACCCACTCTCTCTCAAAATAAACACCATCGCCCCAAAAATGAAACTCAAAATGAACAAATGAAAAATTAAAAGGACAGGGCAAATGCAAGCAAGCAAGCAAACAGACCAAACAAAACAACACTCCTCACCTTGGAATCTACTTTGTGTTGGCCAACTGCTCCTGGTCATACGACTTGCCTTGGAGAATGATTGATAAACTTAGTAACATTCCACTGGAGAAAACTGATTGTTCCCTTTTCTAGCAGCTATTAATTTCAAATAGCTTCTTGGTTAGGGGTGGGACTTTGTGTGCACTTGTCCTTCTCGGTGCTGGGATTTTGTCTGGCTTAAACCTGTGCAGGTCTTATGTGCGCAAAAGCCCTTTTCTAATGTCTAATTTACCTTTTTAGAATCTCAAGATGTATTCTGTTATCCTGAATGAATTCTTTTTTATTGACACATATTCTTTATCACAAGCTTCCTTGTGATCATCTCATGCAGCACACACGCGTTACTCAGACCCATCTCTTTGTAACATGCAGCAATCACTCTTCTACCTTCAGGTCGTTAGCGCCAAGATCTGTGTTAAAAATATAATAATTGAGCCTTCTAGTTCTAATTTTTATTTTTATTTCCTTAAATTTTAGCCAGTGGTTGTGGTGCACACCTTTAATCCTAGCACTTAGGAGGTAGAGGCAGATGTATGTCTGTGAGTTCAAGGCCAGTGTGGTGTACAAAGTGAGTTCCATGACAACCTGGGCTACAAAGAGAAACCCTGTCTCAAATCCATAACACAACAACAAAAACAACCAACAAAAAATTTAAACTCTGTGTGTTTGTGTGGATATATATAAACATGAGTGTAAAGGGTCAATGAAGCCAGAAGAGAGCCTTGGATCCCCATGAACTGGAGTTACAGGTTGTTGTGAATTGTCTGATGAAGGCGTTAGGAAGTGAACCTGCACTATTGGATCTGTTCTAAACCCTTGAGCCATCTCTCTATCCCCGAGCCTTCTAGTTCTTAATGTATAGTTAATGATTCTAATTAAGAAATGTTTAATATAGGATGTGCTTTATAGCAAATCCTTCCTAATTTTTCATTATTGTTATCTAAAGCTTTAAGACAACAGTTCTGAAGTAGATATACTTTACTATGTGAAGAATTTTGAATCAGTAAGTTGGACGTAGCAGTATGCCTATATTCCCAGCATTTGGGAGACTGAGGCAAGAGGATCGAGAATTCAAGGAAATTGTCTTAGTACTTTTCAATTGCTGTGATAGAGTACCATGTGTAAGACAACTTATAGAAGAATTTCAGATAATGAGTCAATGGCCATCAGGCTAAGGAGCAGGTAGGTGTGGTGCTGGAGCAGTAGCTCACATTTGGATTCACAAGGAGGAGGAAGGTGGGAGGAGAGAGGGGTGGCTAATTGGGATTGGTGTGGGCTTTTACAACATCAAAGCCCATCCCCAGTAGCACATCTCCTTCAAAAAGGTCATATATCCTAATTCTTCTCAAACAGTTTCAACAACTGGGAACCAAGTAATCAAACATGGGTCTATAGGGCTTCTTTCATTCAAACTACTATACTCACTGGGTACATAGTGAGTTTGATATGCAGTCTGGGGCAAAAGAGATACTGTCTCAGAAAACAAAGCAAATTTAGCATCAGGACTTCTGATATCAGAATCCTCTTCCCATTGTAGCATTCCCAATACCTCTGCATCTTTTGTGGGTATTAGCTTTTCTTCCCACACATTCTTCTTACCCCACTGCTCCCAAACCTCAGGCATCCTTGTCAAAATATGTTAGAGAGATTCAACTGCATCTCAAGGGCCTCTGCTTACAGTGCTCTGGTTTGCCTGTACCTGGAATTTGTTAGGGATGCTGTACCATAACTCCACAGGCTGCGTGGGTTGCTGGGCAGAAGCGTCTCTTCTGTGTGTTGGGATATCAAGCCATCAGCTGCCTTGCTTTCTTGCGATGCCTCCTCTGTGGGTTGCAGATGGATCTTGGTCCTGGCATCCTCACCTGGTCTTACCTCTGTGAGTACAAAGTGTCTGTCCGGCAGGTGTCTGTGCCTCGATGCTCTCATCTTAAGGACAGCTGTCATATTGGCAAGTCCCACCATTTATAATCTCACTTGCTAAAAGGGCCACTCCCAGTCCTCTCTGTGAGTGCAGCTATGCTTTGAGGGACTGGCATTTAGGAATTCAGCAGAGAAATGTGTAGGGACACAACTCAATCCCAAGCAATGTCTTGGCCCTGAGTGGTATTTTGGAGACATACTTAGCACACTGGTCACACTCTAGACCCCATAGATCTATTATAGTTTGCTGCCTCTTCTACCGGCCTCTAGATTTTAATGACCTCAAAATGTTCATGGCCGGGTGTCATCACCCTGCTCAGAAGGCAGGGGCAGGGAGAACTCGAAGTTCTAGGCCAGCCTGGTCTATAGAGTGAGTTTCAGATAGCCAGAGCTGTACACAAAAACCCTTTCTTGAAAACAAAACAAAATAAAACAAAGCAAAAAACAAAATACCAAAACAACAGAAAAAAATTTGCAGTTTACTTTATTTCATAAGTGTATATATTTCTTTTCATAAACACAAAAATATCCCCCACTGAAGTATTTTTAAAGTAAACGTAAAGACATCCCAACAATAAGTACTTGGTTTCCTGTATTTCTAAAATACAAGAGCCTTTCCCACTTTATTTGGTTGTGTTCACTGCCTGTGTCCTCTCAAATACAAATATTCAGTTTGGGTGTTTCCCCAGCAGCCGTGTCGCCAGCTCTGAGCTTCCTTCTGCATCATGACTCTAGGCTCATGATTCACCAGCGTGTCACCTTTCCTAAAGCTGTTTGTGCTTAGAGAATAGTGAGAGACACTGGTGTATGTGTGTCTGGAGGAAGTAGTTATGCGTTTGTACTCGTTGCTTTAGTGACAGAGACTCCGTGTCCCCTCAGGCCATACTGTGGTTTCTGACTCTATGAGACTGAAAATCAATCACGTCTTGAGGATGCTAACTTTTAGACATGGTTTTATTCTTTATCCTTACCTTCTTTGCTTCTTGGAGATGTTCTGGATGTCTTGATTTTCTAGAACATTTACTGTTTTTATTCTTATTATCTTATCGGAGGTAAGTTAAGAAGAGTTTGTATCAAAACTATTTCCATCCTTTATTCCTGTCTTCAGTTACAGAACCAGTGTGTCGCCAACTTAGTCCATTTAAACTTCTGTAAAAACATAGTGTAAAGTGGGCAGCTTGTAACCACAGAGATTTCTTATAAAGACAGAGGCTGGAAGTCCAAGACCAGCTTCTGTTGAATTTGGTATCTGGCAAGGACTTAGTTCCTGGTTCATAGACAGAGCCATCTCCCTGAGTTACCAAGTGTTAGAAGACAAAAGCTCCTTAGGCCCCTCTTAAAGACTAGTTATCCTATAAACAAGTGGTTTGCCCCCTGGGTTTAATCACCTTCCCAATGTCCCATTTCCTAGTATTATTTATTACCATGAGAATTAGAAATCCAACCTAGGAAGTATGTGGGAGGTAGTGGGGGTACACAAACATCGAGATGAATGGCTTGATCTGCACCCCCATTCCATAGTCTCACAGGGGTGCTCACTTTTTTCTCCCTTGAATGCCCCCAAGGGCTTTGCTTTTTTCCTCTTCTCTTCTCTTCTCTTCTCTTCTCTTCTCTTCTCTTCTCTTCTCTTCTCTTCTCTTCTCTTCTCTTCTCTTCTCTTCTCTTCCCTTCCCTTCCCTTCCCTTCCCTTCCCCCCCCCTCTCATCCATGCAAAAAAAAAAACCCCACTGTCTATATTAATTATTGGGCATAGGTAATGTTCCGTGTTTAGCCTGCATTGTTCTCTGAGCTTAGATGGGCAAATGTATTTGACCACTTTTGCACAAATGCTATCCTTTTACCCGTTGCCCCAGAGTCAAGCTTTCACTTGTCAGCAGCTGGAGCACCTGCCCATGTCCTTCTCAGCAGCGCCTTCTCACGATCTGCTCACAGCTGACACATGCTCTAGTGGGCTATTTCTAGACACGCCCAGGAATTCCACTGACATCTGGCCCCTGGGTATTCATTTTTTTTTCTAGATTTTTAAACTGCGTGTTTAATTATAACACCCTTTCTTCATTGGGGTTTTTAAGAAGAAAACCAAACCAAACCAAGAAAAATAAAAAACCAAACAAAGGAAAACAAAGCAGTAGGAATAGTTCCTGAAGCCAAGAAAATGAAAAGCTAAATGGCTGGGCAATCAGGGCGCAGGCTGGAGGTGAAACGTTTTGGAGCTGATTAGTTAGCTGCACGAGCTGATTTTTCTGGAGAGTATTCTTTAGTTCATTTACCACACTAAAGTCTCTTAAAGGAAAGAAGCAGCTTTAACAATGTGCTTACAGCTAACATTTCAAAAGTTCTGTAATATCTCTCTCTCTCTCCCTCTCTCTCTCTCTCTGTCTCTCTCTCTCTCCTTCCCTCCTTCTCTCTCTCTCTCTCTCTCTCTCTCCCTCTCCCTCTCTCTGTCTCTCTCTCTCTCTCTCTCTCTCTCTCTCTCTCTCTCTCTCTCTCAGAGCAGTATAGTAGAAGCTTAGTCACAGATCTGACTAATGTTTCAGACTGGCTTCTCATAGCAGTATTCTTTAGGAAAAAGACACTAAGGTTGGGGAGATGGATCAGTGGGTAAAGTGCTTGCTAGGTAAGCTTGAAGACCAAAGTTCAATCCCCAGCACTCACATAAAGCCAGGAATGCTGGCAAGCACCCCTAACTCCAGTGCTGGCAGAGATGGGAGGATCCTTGGATCCATTTGAATAGCTAGCCTAGTCAAATTGGTGAGCTCTAGGTTCATCGAGAGATCCTGTCTGTACACACACACACACACACACACACACACACACACACACACACCAGCTTAAAGATTTTTAAGTTCACTCTTTCTTACATCTTCAGTTCACCCAGTTACAAATGCAGTTTGTAACTGACGCCAGTCAGGTGAAACTTAACTTTCTCTACCAACATCAGCTTTCTAGGTGTTATGTCTACAGATATCAGTTGCCAGAGCCCCCCTCAACTCATTGATAACCTGTATATATCATTACTAGGCCATAGGATTAGAATTTTTCAATGGAGTACTGTCACAGTAGTAGTAGCAGCAGTAGTAGTAGTGTATCAAATTGCATCTTAATTAAAGTACATGTGCTTTGGCTGAGGACAAATAGAGCCAAGGCTATAAAGTTAATGTACATATTAATAATTGCATGACTGAATTATAACTATCCCACATTTTATAGAACCAATTTGTGTAATTGAGTTTCTACTGTGTCTTAGGCATTGGGACAATGTACACTAACTATAGATTTACCCCTGGGGAGCTAATATTCTAGCACAGGGACAAGGCTACTGGTAACTGACCAGGATATCATAACGTAGTTTTAGTTATAGATCTGCACTGAAGGTAAAGATTTTGATAAAAGGAGATTAGTTTAAGACAACCGTGCATGTGTGCTATAGACTGTAGTGCAGGAAGGTACTGTAAGGTCATCAGTGAGCCCGTGAGCCCATGGCCAGCAGAGGAGGTATGTCCCCAAATCTGACTTAGTGTTGGCCATTGGCTGGAATCATCTAGCAGGAATGGTGGGTTTAGTGCAGACTTCAAGTGTGTTTCAAGGGCCTTTGGGCCATAATGCTCCTACGGTTGAAAAATCTCTGTGGTGTATCCTATAGCATGGTAGAAAGTGTTGCAAATTGCTTTCAAGGTATCAGAAGGGTTTGAAGAGGCAAAGATGACTTGACTTGGTTATTAAAATGTCCCTTTCCTCTGTGAAACACAGAGGCCTTAGAAGGACACGGCAGGGTGCAAACACAAAGACTGCTCTACATTAGAAGCAACAGAAATCATGAGACAGGACAAGATTCTGGGAGAATCTGGAGCCAGAGCTAAGATATTTGTAAGAAGAGGTGAGATGATTGTCCTCATCCATGGGGGATGGAATGCATTCAGGAAGGCAAGTTCAACCAAGGCCCAGTTTTATGTATGTATGTAAGTTTAAAATACCAATAAGGTGTATGAGTGCTATCTAGCTGGTGGCTGGATGTCCATGTAAATTGTAGAGGAATTACCTAGTATAGGGAAAGGATATTTTGGAGTGTGTGCTAGGTTCCATCTGTGTAATTTAAAGCTATGAAAATGAGTCTTCTATGGACAGTGTAGCAAAGTGAATTAGGGAGAAAGCCAAAGATAGCCTGGGCTCCACACCATGGCGGTAAAGAATACAGCGGCATGGAGGAAGCCTCAGAGGAGCTGCTGCTGAAGGAGAAGAGGAACAGTCAGCAGCAGTGTCTCAGAAAACACAGCAAGAAGACATCTCAAGAAAGAAGGGATCCACTACATCCGGTGCTGCCAAGAAACTGGTGGGATTCTAAACTGACCTCGGAAAAAGCAAGAAGAAGGTCTGGGTGGCTTTGATAGGAATGAGCCAACTAGCCTATTAGTGAAATAGGCAGATAGGTGGTGGATGGGTGGTGAGCAAGTCTGGATGGAGGCGGACAGAAAATGGGCTCGGGCCACAGTGTGTGTGTGTGTGTGTGTGTGTGTGTGTGTGTGTGTGTGTGTGTGTCTGTACGGGAGTGTTCCAGACTGGAGATCCAAGCTAAATATTCAGGGTAGGCGGTAACTCTTTTAGGGCTTTCTGGAAAGATCTTCACAATCCAAGTTGTTCTTATGTAAGAGCAGGTGGACAGGAAGTCTTGAGGACAGGCTGGCTTCAGAGGTCCAGACCCAGCAGTGCACATAGATTTTATAGTACAGATAGAAGAAGATGCTATGTGGTTGCTTCTGTTTTCACAGTGAGATAGGAAGAAAAAAATCAAAGCTAAAAGTAAGAAGCGGTGTGTAGAGACATATGGGTTTAGGAGCCTGAGGCAGAAGGATCCTGGTGTTTAAGGTCAGCCTGAGCTACATGGAGAGCTTCTGTCTGAAAAACAAAGAGAATAAGAAAGAAAGAGAAAAAAGGAGGGAAAGGGGGTTTAAGGATGGGTTGATAGAAGATTGAGAAGAAAAAAAGAGAGGTGTTGAAATAATTGTCTCTAGTGCTAGAACTCAAGGGAGTGGGAGGATGATCAGCCATGGAGGGTATAAGCGAAGACTACCAGGGGGACACAGGGCTCATCTGGGAGGGGGAGCAGTGCTGCATATAGACCATCTAAGCAGTTGGGAGCTCTCTCTCTGTTGTGTACGGCAGTAGTTCTCACCTGGGGGAGATTTGGGCCCTCACAGGGCATCTATGAGAATGCCTGAGGGCATCTTTGGTTGTCAGGCAACTGTAAATTAGGAGTGTGGCATTATAGGTTGGAGATCTACAGACCACCTTCCTTTGGCAGTCACAGCACAGTACTGGGTTTGTGTGTTTACTGCAGTGGGGAAGTCATTGGGAGAATTTGAACGAAGAAGAGAGAGGGTCTGATCTATTGAAAAAGGTGAGGTCAGAGATGTTGAGAAGTAGCCTGGAGTGCACATTCCCTAAACTGAGAGGAAATCGCTCCTGTTCTATAAGGAGTCAGTCAAGTCTTAAAACTAGGTCAAAACTCAAAAACAGGCAGCCCAACCTGTCATTAAAAGGAACTAAACAAAAGGAGGGCTCCTGAGCCCTCTTCTCACTTTTGGAGGCCAGGTCTCACTGATGTCTTTAGACTGACCTTGAACTCACTTCATAGCCAAGAAAGGCCTTCAACTTGTGATCCTCCTGCCTCACACTCAGGCTCTGGTATAGCTGGAATCATGTTTGGTTCACAAAGCCCATAGATAGCTTTCTTCTTCTTGTTGTTGTTAACCAAGACCTCATTTCTAGAATTTAATCCCTAGGTAAGCTGAAAAAGGGCTGATTTATAAATCCTCTGGGATGGGGACAGTGCTGGAGAGGGGATGGTTTATATAGTGTGCTTAGACACTCAAGTGGGGCAATACTCGGTGTCAGAAAGTAAGCACTTAGCATGCTATAATCTGTGCTGTGGGTTGAATGAAAAGCTTCCCTCGGGCTCCTGTGCTTGGACTCTGTCCCTAGCTGGTGGTGCTGTTGGGTGAAGTTGTGGAGCCTTCAAAGGTGGAGCCTGGGTGGAGGGAGTATATCCCTGGGGGTGGGTCTTATAGCCATATAGCCTGGCCCCACTTCCTGTTCACTCTCTGCTTCCTGAACTCAGACAACCAGCGTTTTGGTTTTGTCCCTGTCTTTCCT
>NW_022196905.1:216241419-216248874 GCF_008632895.1 Mastomys coucha
TTCCCCTCCCCTCCCCTCTCTTCCTCTCCCCTCCTCTCCCTTTTCCCTGGGCTGCCTGTCTTTGGAACTGTAAGCCCCCTTAAATTGCTTTTGTTGGGGATTTGTCTCAGCAACGAGAAAGTGACTAACAAACACACTTGTGAGTTTTCCCTTTGTGCTTGCCAGCTATGAGGTCTTGAACAGATCCCTCAAAAATCTCCAAGCCAATCGCCCTCTCCTTTCCCTCCCTCCCTAGGGTCTTGTGCTAATCAGATGGGAATCTAGACAAACGAAAAATCTCCTTATTCCTTACCACCCACACCACCTGGCCAAAGATTAGGTTTTAAAAATCAACATAATTCCTGACTTCCTTAGAGACGGTCCCTTGAACAGAACTCTTTATTGTTAACGAGGCATTATTTATTATATGAGAAAAGACAGATGGAAAACAGTACGTGCTTTTGCTTAATGAAATAGAAAAATTTCATTAGATCTGATGGAAAGGATAGATTTGTTTTTCACTAGTGTTTTTAAGTTATGCCTCTGCAAAAGAGCCATGTTGGAGGTGTTTTTATAGAAAGGTTCGAAGAGTGAGTTAGCTGTGCTTAGCTTGTGTCTGGTCCAAACACACTCTGTTCATTTTGTGTGGGTGTGTCTTTTCCCTAGAGGTAGTGTTTAGGACTCACCTTTTGGTTAGCTCTGTACAACTAGTGTCACGTGAACATGCTTATCCTTTTAATTAGAGTGCCTAACTAGGCAGTAGTCTCTGTATATCAGTCTTCAGTTGAGAATTCTGCCAGGCCAGGAATTGTAAAAGAAACAATGTAACAATGTTGAAGTCAGGCCATGAAAGCTCAGGATTCATCTAGACCCAGTTAATCCGCCAGGGAAAATAACCTTGGGGGATATTTATTGCAAGGGAAAATCAAATATTCTAATGGACCAGGTATGCTAAACCCCATCCAACCCTCCTGTGACCTGAAGTTATGAAAATTGAACCTTCAAAGGACAAAGTACATGGTGGCTGGAGGGGAATGGCATTCCAAAGACATACAACAGAATAATGGATGCTGAATGGGAGGTCAAAGGCTCTGTCCTGGTCCCATGGCTAAAACTGCAGACATAAAAAACTACTTTTTAGATATAAATACAATGATTAACTCATCAAAATTTTTGGCCTGGTAGATAGACATTTCAGATGCACCACATAGGGAGAAGAAGAATAGTGGATTGATTTAATATGACATTGAGCATTAAAAGTCTTCTTTTAAAAGGTAATACTTTCGATGCATTTGGAGAATATTTTTTAAAAGAATATAGAGAAGAAAGATTTATTTTATTACTTTTAAAGCATTCACTATTTTTCTTGACTTGACTTTCTTTCTTAGCTGCAGCCCTGGATTTGGCCACCTTTATAACACTTTCTTTAAAAACAGTCTAATCTCCTTTTGTCTAGTTTCTTTTCACATTGTCTCTTGGATTCATTTACTTTGAACTGGTTCAGACCAACTTGGCTCCATATGACAATTAGATTCTTTCTGGTGCCTTTAAAGACAGTGATGCTGGCCATTTCCTCATCAAGACACTACTTAGTTATAGTGAGAAGTCATCACAGAGAAAACTCTAGAACATATACAGGACATTGGAAAAATCAGAGATCCATAGCATGTACTAATTTTTTAAAAAATAAATTACCATCTTCATGAAGTGGGGTGGGAGGAAGTTTTTAAAGTGATAT
The DNA here is from genome assembly GCF_008632895.1 of Mastomys coucha. NCBI lineage: Eukaryota > Metazoa > Chordata > Mammalia > Rodentia > Muridae > Mastomys > Mastomys coucha. The sequence goes on from NW_022196905.1 coordinate 216,243,137, forward strand.
GCATTATGCACATTAGCATAACTAGTATTAGCTTCAGCTGTGGAAACCTACTCAACCATACACAGTGATTCTAAGAGAGCCCTTCCCCTCCCACACCTCACTCTTCACCACCGTGAGAGAGCCAGCCCAGACATCATGAGAGCTGTAGAGCGCCTCCGTCTCTTGTAGGCTATAGCAGACCCTGCACTTTGTCTGGGAAACACAGTGGAGTTGGCTCTGATGGCAAAGGCATGGTGAACCAGCTCTGAGAGTGTGAGAGCCGGAAAGCTGGCCCAGCCCCTCACCTGCTGCAGCACTTGGGAGAGTGGGCCTTGCCCCTTAACTGGACAGCACAATGGAGCTGGCTTTGAAGGCCTGGGTACAGATGAGCTGGCCCTGAGGGCATGAAAGCAGAAGAACTGATCCTTCCTCCTGCTCAGCTGCCACCCAGGTCCACATCCAGAGCTCTGAGTTGGCCTACCCCAAAATCTACATCATCTGTGAACTGAGGTATGAGAAAGGGCCTGTCCTGCTGATACAAATCTGCAAGATCTCCATGACACAGGGCAACAGCAGGATAACCAGAAGAAGTCCTGATGAGGATCCAGTATTGATGGTGTCGCAGATGCCAGAGACCTCCAACCAGATCAGTGACTGATGGCAAGGAACATTTGCAAGTAAAGGTAAAGATGACATTGTTACCAGAATGAAGGTGTGTGGACAGAAGGGCATACCTTGGGACACACTGTGACACACTACACTTCCATGACGAGATGTTTTCTATGCTCTTTGTTTGTTTGTTTTTGTTTTTTGGTCTGTTATGTGTTTTTTACTTTGAAGGGGGATGGGGTTGAAAGGGCAGAGGGGACAGGAAGATGAGTGGGACTGGGGTACATGATGTAATACAAACAAGAATCAATAAAAAGCTAAAAATATTGTCCATTCAAATACTATTTTTATTTGTGTTGTATGAATTTGATATGGAGATTTTTGTTATTACTGTTGTTGAGATTCTTTTAAAATTTATAATTTTATAATTTATGTCTTTTATAATTTCCAAATGCACTTTATCTCCTTGATAAATTATTTAGAAATATAGTTTTAGTTATTTTATTTTTTCAGACTTCTTGAGACCTATTTCTAGTTTTGTTGCACCCTATCCACAGAGTATCAGTCCTAGTTTTAAGTCAAAGTTCCGTCCCGGTACAAGGACATGGTAAGATTTCCAGGTGACCAGGAAGAGGTCAAGGTTTGTAGATGCCTCCTCTCTCTTTAGGTCTTCTGCCCCTGGTCAGAAATTCTAGTCTAGTGAGTTTTTTCTTTTAAAAATTTTATTAGCTTATTAAAATATTAATTTATTAGTATGCATGTGTGTATGTATATGAGTGTACATGTATGTGTGTGTTTATGTATGTGTGTGTATGTGTGCGTGTGTATGTGACAGTATGAGTTTATGCTTGTCACGTGCATGCAGGTGCCCTTGGATGCCAGAGGGTCTCCAAAGGGACTCAAAACTAAAGTTATAAGCAGTTGCGAGGGGCTTAATGGTTCAGGGAACTGAACTCAGATCCTCTGCAAGCTCAGAGTGCTTGCAGACTCATTACAGAGTGCTCTTAACTACCGAGCCATTGTTCCAGTCCAAGGATATTAACTCAAGATCACATGACCCCTCTCTAGAAGACTTCTTAGCCCTCACATGGCTGGCTGTGTCAGAGTTTTGGACTCCATATGTAAAGTGTTCCAGGATTTTTCTAAGTTTGGTGGTGATGTTGAAACTGCTGGTCTGGGGATCATACTTGCAAGGGTGCTGTCTAAACTCCAAGGCTTCTCCTCATGACTATTTTCACCCAATAGTTTATGGATTGTTTTGTTTGGTTTGGTTTGATAGTACATTTCAAACTCTTTGTGTCTCTAACATCACTGTTAATTTTTTTTTATATAAGGAAAGAGCTCCATTCTGCAATGGTGATCAAGCTTCTGATTTGCTATATTTTCTCTTTCCAGGCATGAACTCTCTAGTACTACTGATTTTCTCATCAGTATTTGAGGATTTTTCAACTCTCATTTCACAGTCAAAGACTCATGGGTGTGCTCAGTCATGCATGTTCATGGCATTCCACTATATATTCAGGAGTATGATAGTCTCTGGGTGAACTTTTAATGCTTTATGGCTTATTTTGACACATACTTACAGACTTGCAGTAACAAAAAAAATTTTTTTTCTGTCTGTGCCATTGTGTCTATTACTGGAGAGTATGTTCATTGAGATGTCAATGTGTCTTCAAGTGAATGGATACCTAAGCACACCAGAGTGGGATCACAACATAGGCTCAGGTTGTGTGTCAGTCTAGAATTAGAGCATAATCAACAGAAACATGGACTTTGAGGCTGTGAGAACGAAGCATGGTCTATAGGGCAGGGTTGGAAGAAGAAAGGAGACTAGGAACTAGGCTTCAGGAGATGTAAACTTGAAGTGTTAGGGGTAGGAAATCCAAGGAAGATCCATGTGTGCAATAGAACTGACTTCAGAAAATCATCCTCTCAAGTGATTGTTGTCTTTGCAAGACAATTTTTGCCATGTCTGTCAAGGACAGGGTCATGTTTTGTATGTGCTTGGGTTCAGTTCAGAGCCAGGGTTGAATTTTTTTCTATTTTTTCTGATAGCTCAGATTCAGAATATGACACTTCTTTTGATCTAAGCTTAATATATCTGTTTTTTTTCCAATAGTCCTTGTTCATATCTTTTTCTTATCATGAAGGTCTGCTTACTAGTTCTCTTCACTATTTGAATGTATCTTATTATTAGACTGATCTTTGTAAAATGTGAGTTGAGTATATACGTGTGTGTGTGTGTGTGTGTGTGTGTGTGTGTGTGTGTTGGTTGCCAATGTGATACACCAGCCAACCTTTCCATCTTATTTCTACATCAGGGAACTGTGACATTCTTACCAGTATTTTCTTGCCTATGCCTTTCCCTACCACTCTTCCCATAGCTAGGGGACCTTTTTTGTCCTGCAGGACAATAATAAATTGTTACTTCTTGAGGACCTCCAAGAGGTGTATACCTTTTCTGAGTTTGTATGTTCTGATCTGTAAACAGGGACACTATCACCCATCCTTAAAGGTTGTTGTAAAAATTGAGTGATTGCCAGGCAGTAGTGGCACATTCTTTTAATCCTAGCACTTGAGAAGCAGAGGCAGAGGCAGAGAGGCAGAGGCAGAGAGGCAGAGGCAGAAGCAGAGGCAGAGGAGGCAGAGGCAGGGCTACACAGAGAAACCCTGCCTCAAAAAACAAACAAACAAACAAACAAACAAGTTGAATGATTTACGGCTAGCCTATGGTACACAGTAAACATTTATAGATGTTAAGATAATGACAATGACAACAACGATGATGATGATGACAATGACAAGGCACAGCATAGGCCTTCCCTGGTCCTCATCCATCTCTCCATAGTTTGGCTTTTTATTGACAGTTTTACTCATGTAGTAATTTACTCATGACATGAAGCTTAATGGTGTTTTTTTTTTTTTTTGCTAACTGGGAATTATTTGAAACTAAACATTATATTCTTGTGGTTTGAATGAAAATGTCCCCCATCCGCCTATTGGGAGTAGCACTAATAGGAAGTGTGGCTTTGTTGGAGTAGGTGTGTCACGGGGGGGGGGCTGCCATCTCTCAGAAGCTCAAGCCAGTCCTTTTCCCACTTCCTGAGGATCCAGATGTAGAACTCTCAGCTCCCTCTCCAGCACCACGTCTGCCTGCACGCCACCATGCTTCCTGTCATGAAGATAATGGACTAAAAACTCTGAATGTGTAAGCCAGTCCCAATTAAATGTTTTCCTTTGTAAGAGTTGCCTTGGTCATGGTGTCTCTTCACGGCAATGAAACCCTAACTAAGACAGTTCTTCTTTAACTATTAGGGATAGGAGAACCTAACTAATACTTAAAGATTTAACCAATACTTAAAGTATTAAGATTTAACACTTCTTGTTAGTATATTGATTGAAGTGTGGTTGACAGCAGTCACCAAACCAAAAGTTTTGAGAAATCCGGTTAAGTAGTTAAACCGAACCAAATCCTAAGGTGCAACTAACTGACCTGCAGATGGATGTACGTTGACGAAAATTAAGCAGCATCAGCATTGTCCTTAACCACAGTCTCAACACTTGTCCTTATACCCACAGACAAGTGTGGTCCTCACCCCTCACCAAGGAGACAGAGACCATTACAGAGAACCACAGCCAAGCAAAATGCAGAGTACACAACTCCAGCACCTAAGACTCAGGGATCATTGAAAACGAAGGAGAAAAAAGATCGTCAGAGCCATAGGCACAGGGATTTTGATGGGAGATTGTGTCTCTTAGGGAAGTCACAAGCCACACTTGTAAGATATCACTGACACGAGCCACTAAATGTGAGCTAAACAGGGACAACAGTAGGCAAGCTGATGCGGGTAGGGGCCCCACCCTACACGGAGAATGACAGGCCACTAAGGAGTGCAGTGAGCAGGAAGAGCACACCAGCTGGCTGTCTAGCAAATGGGCAGCCCTGAAAGCAGGCATACAGGTCAGATTGTACATACTGAGCAGGCTGTATTTGCATATCTAAGAATATGTGTGTGTGTGTGTGTGTAAAACAACAACTAATTTAAAAAAAATAGAGGCCATGAATTTGAAAAAGAACAAGGAGAGGTATGGGATGGTTCAGAGGGATGAAAAGAAAGGGGAAAATGATGTAATTATAATCTCAAAAAATAAATAATTAAAAGAAAAAACAAACATTAATCAAGACCCCATGTCAAGTGTCTGTGTCAGTGATTTGGACTTTCCCAGGGTGAGTGAAAGAATCTAAACATACCCTACACACTCTGTAAATAAACATGGCTGACAACAGGAGCCGGCGGAAACAGAACACTTTTCCCCCTGAGGAATGAAAGGAATCCCTTTGCATATATATTCTTTCTGCCTACAGTTTAAAATCAACTAGTTGATAGGGCAGCGGAAAGGATCTCTGTGGTTATAGTTGTTAGAGTTTGGCTAGGACATGGTAGAAGTTATCAAAAAGCTCGTACTGCCAAGAACTAATGATTCTGTCTTTAATTGACATGTCTGGGCCAAATTGTCGTTAGAGACAGTTGTTAAAGTAACAAAGAGCTAATAATTACTTACTCCAAAAAAAACCTACATGCCCAGTCTTGGCAGGCTTGTAATGAACAAAATGTTCAATGGCTCCTTTAACTTTAAACTTAAAGGGAATATGAAATACTATTCATTAAACGTAGGAGAAGGTCTTCAGATGACTAAGTTCAAAGAAGGTAAAAAAAATTGAGGTGATAAATGTACACAGCCCAGGCAAATGCTCAGCCCTACTTAAGACCATAAATTATCAAATTCCTGCATTACTTCTCTAAAGTAGCACTGTAGGCTTCCTTCCTTCCTTCCTTCCTTCCTTCCTTCCTTCCTCCCTCCCTCCCTTCCTTCCTCTCTCCCTCCCTCCTCCTTCCTTCCTTTCTTTCTTTCTTCCTTCCTTCCTTCCTTCCTTCCTTCCTTCCTTCCTCTCTCCCTCCCTCCCTCCTTCCCTCCCTCCCTTCCTTCCTTCCTTCCTTCCTTCCTTCCTTCTTTCCTTCCTTTCTTCATTCCTTCCTTCCTCCCTTCCTCCCTTCCTTCCTTCTGTCTTCCCTCCCCCTTTCTCCCTCTTTCCTTCCTTCCTTCCTCCCTCCCTTCCTTCCTTCCTCCCTCCCTCCCTTCCTTCCTCT
>NW_022196905.1:216249272-216253549 GCF_008632895.1 Mastomys coucha
CCCTCCCTCCCTCCCTCCCTTCCTTCCTTCCTTCCTTCCTTCCTTCCTTTCTTCTTTCCTTCCTTCCTTCCTTCCTTCCTTCTTTCCTTCCTTCCTCCTTTCCTTCCTTCTTTCTTCCCTCCCCCTTTCTCCCTCTTTCCTTTCTTCCTTCCTTTCTTTCTCTCTTACAGAGAAAAGTCTATGTACTGGAAACTTGCAGTGTGTTCCTGAGTTACTTTGTTCTTTCTTATCTACAAAATTGGTGTTAAATAAAGTAATCCCCATTCTGTAAGATTCCCTGTGAACGTAACAAGAACCTTCTCTTTTGCCTTTTCTCGTTCTCTCTTTCTTCCCTTTCACTTTTCTTTAATAAAGTTGGTGTTAAATAAAGTTTGTGTTTTAATAAAAAATTGGTGTTAAATAAAGTAATCCCATTATGTTCCCTGTGAACATAACAAGAACCTTCTTTTTTGCCTTTTCTCTTTCTCTCTTTCTTCCCCTTTCACTTTTCTCCCCACTCCCCTTCTTGGCATTTTTGTTTCTTGCCCCATTCTAGAAATCTCTAGATGTATCATTACAGTTCTTTGTGAATGGCACCGTATTAAGCACTTTGAACTTTTTCCATTTAACTCCCCCCATACTTCTGGTGATACCTTTTTTCCCCACAAGCCAGGGGACTGAGGCCACAAGCCTTGTCTCTTGTTCATTGTCATGGTAAGCAGTGAGAACAGACTCCCTTTCAAGAGACCTGCTGCCCTCCTCTGTCCTTCCTGTCCTGCACCAGTGGCTGTAGGATCCTTCATCTCTCCTCTTCATTTACCTGTGATAGGGCCGGTCTTAGGACTTTAAGTCCTTACATGGATACAGTTACAAATGCTGTCACATAACACAAACATGAGGCATAAACATAACACATATTTTATGATTATATTAATATATAATACATTATGTGACTTTTTCTTCCTCCTTCTCCTCTTCTTCATTTTTTTTTTTTTTTTAAAGACAACACCACTCTATGTAGCCCGGGTTATCCTGGAATTCACTCTGTAGACCAGTCTGGCCTTGAACTCACAGAGATCTGCCCGTCTCTGCCTTCCAAGTGCTGGGATCAAAGACTTTGTCATTACTCCTGACTTGTGTGACTTTCCTCAAACTGGAAACACTCCTCCCCATACTCCAGAATTCCTAAAGTCTTTGTTGTTTTTCTTCTAGGCTTCAGCAAGTAAAGAAGGCTTTTCAACAGTTTCTAATCAGATCCTTCTAAAATTCACCTTTGTCATTTTTCCTGGGGCCTCTGTGTTCTCTGTCTTTGTCCTCTGTCCCTTGTTCTTCTTTAGCATTTGATGGCACTGTCTCCCTGCTGTCTGAGCTCAGTTGTCTCCCTGTTGTCTGAGCTCAGTTGTTTAGTTGGAGATTTTCCCTCCCATTTCTTGTTCTCTGCAGTCCTGGCTGGAGAGAAGGCCCTGACCTTTTGCAGGCACACTTGACTATTATTGCACAGAATGAGAGCAGCCATCCTCCTGTTTCTGACATGAAAATGGAAACAAACAATACTCCTAAAGGCTTTGGACTATAATAAAACATCAAAGCTTCCTTAAAGTCCCATTGGCACTGTTATTCTCTTGGCTCAATCCTTTATTTACTAAGATACTGGCAGTTCCTTGTAGCCTTTGGTAGATCTGAAGACAAAAGCCAGTTCTATTGGATGCTGCACTGGGCTGGCATCTCCTTTGGGTTACAGTGATGATGTTTGCTTATGTGTAACTTAAAGCCAGACTGTACCTTGTTGCTTACATTCTTAGACACCTTTCTTTTAGACAATTGTAGCATCACCAGCACCTACATTACTGAACTCAAACAAAATTTTGTTAAGACAAAATACAGCAGTCTTTAAGAAACACAAACACAAGCCACACCCTCCATAATGACTTCTGTTGTTCATTACTGTTTAATCCGAGGGCAAATCCTTGTAGGAAAATTTATTACCAGAAACAAAGGTTTTTCTCCCTTGAAGTTTGTGCATGATTCCCCTCAAGCCTTTGTCTAACTAACTCACAGTGTTTGCCCTTCTGTCACTAGGCTGCTAGAAGGCTCCAGGCCCAGACAGAGTGAGCTCAGAAGGCTCGGGGCTCAGACAGCATGAGCCCAGGAGGCTCAGGGCTCAGACAGCATGAGCTCAGGAGGCTCGGGGCTCAGATAGCATGAGCCCAGAAGGCTCGGGGCTCAGACAGAGTGAGCCCAGGAGGCTGGGGGGGGGGGGGCTCAGACAGCATGAGCCTCCCTTAACCTTTGTGCTGGGGATACTTGTTTCTTTCCATTCTGGTTTTGATTTCTATGACAATATTGTTTTATAATCAATTTTAAAAGAAACCTACAGCAGATCCCTCTCTCTTCTGAGTTTAATGGGAAAGAGTGAAAGGGGCTTATTTCTCTGGATGAAACAATTTACATTTTTAAAGTAAAAATTTGCTTCTGGGATCTACTTCTTTGGCAGTCATTTAGAACTTGAGCAGATTTTTACATGGAAACACGTTTGTATCTAGCCTTATACACTGGCTCTGTAACTAAGTTCTTAGTTTTATACCTTTATTGGAAAGGAGGCAATGGGTTTTCTTTTGGTTCTTTAAGTAGTCTCTCGGCCGATGAATTCTGGGATACTCCTTTCCCGAATCTTTGCTCTTTCTTGCTTCTCTTCCTAATGGGCATCAGGGTGGGTGAGAACAAGGTGGCACTTTTCATAAGTCTCTGCTTTATCTTTTTGGGATAGTCAAGATAATTCTCAAAGTAATCTCAAGTTTATTTCCTTAAAGCAATTGTACCACTTAGTCCTGAGTCCTGTGTTTATAACTTCCTTAAGCTCTCAAAGTCTATTCTAGTGCTCTTTAAAAAACATACATACTATATATATATGCACATATATACATATACATATATGTATATGAAACATGAAAAACCCACAGCTACTATCATAGTCAAAAGGTGGAAGCTTTCCCTTACGATCTAGTACTTACTCTAATCCATTGTAAAGCAACTCTACTTTTCTATTGCTGTGATAAAATGCCACGGCCACCGCCATTTATAGAAGGAAGAATTTATTTGGGGTTTTTCATTCCAGAGGGATAGACTCTGTCATGGCAGGGAGAAAGGACATCACATGGCAGCCACAGTGGCTGGAGCAGAGACTGAGAGCTCAGACTTGGACCACAAGCAAAAGCAGAGAGATAGGATTAGAAACGATGTAACTCTTTCAACTCTCAAAGCCCGCCCCTGGTGACATACTTTCACTACAAGGCTACACTTGAAAAAATCTCTCTGGCCATAGCCACCAGTTGAGGACCAAATGTTGAAATACAAGAGTCAATTTGAGATGTTTCTCATTCAAACCACCACATTCACTCTCTTAAGCATGCCTGCTCTCCCCTGTTTTGTTCAGAATAAGACAGGGAGTTTTCAAAAGGGCTGTTAAACAAGGGAAAGAAATCAAAGGCTTCAAATGATCCTGTGCATAGGAAACCCCAATTCTATAAAAAGCCATTAGAATTCATAAATAAGTGCATCGAAGTTGTAGGATATTAAAGTCAAAACACAAAAATTGATAATAGTTCTAGATATAAATAATCTAATTGTGAAAAATTAAGAAACAAAACCCATTTATGATACTGTGAAAGTCTTTATAATTGGGCTTATTTAACCTCTGGATACTCTACATGGACAAAACAAACAGAACATAACAAGCTCCACCCTGTAACAGTGTGTCAAAGAATGGAATGTGGTAGGTCTGTGGGGGAGCTCTTCTGGTCAGACACAGAGGAGGTCAGTCATGCTTTATCCTGTCATGGTCAACCCAGGTAGAACCTTCTTGTAAGAACAGGGTATTGGAGATACTGTAGTGTCTGCAAGACAGTAGTTGAAGATGGCAGGAATCAGTTTCTAGAGTGTGAGTCCGTCCTGGTTCTTATTAGAGTGTCAGTGCACAGGACAGGTGTCTATACTTTCTTACCATCTTTGGGTTCTCAAGACCCATGCCCTGTTACTGTGAACAAAGAGCCTGCTGTGAGAAGAGCTGCGTAGGTTAGCTCGTGCCAAGGAACTGCTTCTGTTGGAGGGTGGAATTGCTCTTCCTCCATCTCTTTTAAAGAATTTTTCTTTATTGGAAGCTGAGAGGATCCTGTCCCTGCCACCCTGCGGCTCCCCTGGGACTCTGGGGCCTGTGCCTCCCGGCTGGCTGCTCCCAGCCATACCACTCCTGGGCATATACCCAAAAAATACTGCAACATGTAACAAGGACACATGCTCCA
>NW_022196905.1:216254318-216298656 GCF_008632895.1 Mastomys coucha
TGTAAATAAAGAAAACATCTAATAATAAAGAAAAAAAAAGAATTTTTCTTGGCAGGTGCCGTGTTAGGTGTTGGGGGTGGGGGGTGGGGGATGAGCCAGGAAACTGAGCTCACAGATAATGAGAAACACACAAGAAGCCCCACTCTGAAATGTAATCAGATGAATTCATCTTTGTTCTGAAAACAAAGGATCAGAGGTGACTGATGTCCAGTAACTAGCTTCCAGGGTTAGCGGATTTGTAAGGCTTGGATGGTGAGTGCAGGTCAGAGGGGCTTTTGATGAACCTGTATGCAGAGTAGTCAACGGGAGACTTTGAACTTGGGAAAGTGGAGTTCGAGGCAGCAGCTAACAGTAGCAGGAGTCAGTGTGTAGCGTGAAAAGCGGGCAGGGTCTGAGCTATGAAGGAGCTACTTATTTATTTAGTTGTCATTTGTTTATTCATTCCTTTATTTTATTTTGCACCATGTGAATGAGCTTAGTAGTTTCATTTCCTGAACTCATTTAGATTATTGAATGCAAAGTCACTTTAATTAGGCACAAGTCTTTGGGTTGGTTTTGGAACAGGATCTGAGTGTGTGACTCTGGACGCTGCCTCGCCCTCCCAAGTGCTGGGGTGGCAGTGCTTTGATGCCACACCCAGCTACCAGTTCTTGGACCTCCTATGATACCTCATCAGGGTGGAGTTTGGAAGCTTCGGAAGAGAGAAAAAAAGCCCATAGGCTTGTGGACCATGCTGTTGTGAATGAGAAAGCTGCAGCTGCCTTGTGAACCGTAAGGTTTATGGTTGGACTTCCAAACAAATAGCAAAGAAAGGAGATTAACCCCTAAGTCTGTGGGGAGGAAGGATTGATAAAGCAATGCTCCCTGCTCAGTAGGACATCAATGGAGACTTCTCAGTTGGGAGTAAAGGCAGAAAGTATAAACCTATCTCTCCGAAAAGTCCAACTGCGTGATAAGGTATAACTTACTATATAGTTAATATGCCATGCATGAAAGCCCTGCTTGTATTGTCTTATGTTTTAAAGTTTCTATACTTAACACAGATTTTAAGCACATAAGCTCTCTGTTTCTACTATGTGAGGTGATAGATATGATAGTCCACTCAACCGGGAAAATTATTTCAGGATATGTGTCAGAACACTACATTGTACACTTTAAACATACAGGAGTTGTCAATCATATCTCAGTAAAACCAGAAAAACATACTTCTCATAAAAACATGAAGATCATGGAAAGAATGATTTCTCTAGGTCAGTGAATTCATTCCTTTTTTATTTACCAACTCCATGGGAAATTAGGAGCCTATAAAGGATATTTTAATGTTTTCCTTCACTTTTATTCCTTTAAGTACAGAAAGTACTTAAAGTAAATAATGAACATTTTCTTACTTCTCAAATGTCTCAATTGGTCATACTATAAAGAAGATGGGCAGGCAGGACTTCCAGTGGAAGGAGGGTGATATCAAAATACCCACATACACTTCAACCCAAAATTTGTCTTGCCTACAAAATGTGCAGAAATAAAGACGAAGCAGACTGAGGGAATGGCCAACCAGTGACTGGCTCAACTTGAGACCCATCCCAAGGCAGAGAGCCAACCCCTGAAGTGGGTGTGGCCCAATGCTGCTTGTATTATAATGTTAATTTTGGTCCCTAAAACTGCTTACAGGAGTGTCTAAATGTAAGACACTGAGGGACCCCAGTTGGTTATGATTGGTAAATAAAGATGCCACCAGCCAATGGTTGGGCAAGGAGGACAGAGGCAAGACTTTTAGGATTCCCAGACTTGAGACACAGAGGAAGGAGGAAAATGGAGATCCGCCATGCTGGAATAAGGGGAAGGAGAGGAGAGATGCTATGTTTGAGAAAAATGGGGGACAGGGAGGCATAGGCAGCATGTGAAGGAACTGGGAGAGTGTGGTCCAGTTGGGCAGCCCTCTGGATCCAGGGCAGGCAAAGTAGAATATAGATTTTATTGGTGGAAGGTGGATTGACCACGTGGAGGTTAGGAAGTGGCCCAGCTGTTGCACTATTTAAGGCGTATCAAAAGATAAAGGGTGTCTGTGTGTCTGCCATTAGGGAATGTTAAACATCGAGACAGGTAGTGAACCTGCTGCTGAGACATATGTAAAAAAATATTACTACAAACCCGACACTATTAATGATACTCTGATTTGTTTGCAGACAGGAGTCTAGCAGAACTGTCTCCTGAGAAGCTTCATGCAGCATCAAATGGAAACATATTGAGAACCCACAGATAAACATCAGGCGGAGCCCAGGGAGTCTTGTGGAAGAGTTGGGGGGATAGAACTGAGCAAGCCATAGGGATTAAGGACACCACAAGGAGACCTACAATGTCAAACTAACCTGAGACCATGGGGCCTCACAGAGACTGAACCACCAACCAAAAAGCATTGTCGGGGCTGGATGGAGGCCTCCCCACATTTGCAAATGTGCAGATTTGTCTTCATGTGGGTCCCCTAACCAGAAGGCTGTCTCTGTCTCTGTTGCCTTGACTGGACTGCCTGGTTGGGACTCATTGGGAGAGGATGAGCTTGGCCTTACTGCAACTGGATGTCCAGGGTAGGCTGGTATAACAGAGGGCTTCCCCTTCTCCTCAGAGAAGGGAAGGGGGTCATGGGAGGAGAGATTTGTAAGGGCAGGCCTGGGAGGGGAGGCTGTGATTGGGATGTAATGTGAACAATGACAACAACAAAAAATAAATCGTGAAAAAACAAAAAACAAAAAACAAAAACAAAACAACAACAACAACAAAAAAAACCCGATGGGACTCCAGTTCGTAATGTCTTGGAAAGGCTTTGGAAGGGAGGCCATGCTCACTACTATCTTCAAAGTCGTCCTAGTGGTAACATCAGATGACCTGTTTTGAAAGCCTATAGTGGTCTCTCCGATGTCCACAAACTTAAAAAGGACAGGAGCAGCTACAACTGCTGTCTGCCATTACAGCAGCTATCATGATCGTTAAAACCTCTTCCTGCTATGAACTTCAGTTATGGGCAAAATTCAAGAGCGCTTGCCCAGAGGACTCCAGATTAAGGGTTTCCTAACACCCACCGCTTGTGATGTTTGTGTCTCATCAGTGAGGACAGTGGGCTCAGCTGTTTGCTCAGCATCAATCTAAGTATTGCCGTGAAGGCTAGATGTGGACCCCGGGTAGATCACTTCATATAACGTGGGTGGGCCTTGCACAATCAGTCGAAAAGACTAACGCCCCTTCTGCAAGGAATTTTACCTCAAGACCGTGATAATCTTTCGCGCTGTAGACCCAGGCTTGCCAGCCTCTTTGTCACTGACTGTAAATATCTTTCTGCCGGTTCTGTTTCTATGGAGAAGCTGAATTTATGCATCCCTTTGTGGGTTTGTCTGTTGCTTCCATTTCTACTTAAACTGGAGTATTCCTGATAGGGCAGAACAGGAAGTGTACTCCCTAATGTCTAGACTTTCTCTCCAGGGCATTGCTTTCTGCAAGAGGTCAAGAGAATAGCAGGCGGGAGGCACACAATGGTTTTGGCACACAGTGTCCTGAGCAGGGTGCTCGCTCTGTTTAGCTTCACGTTCTCTTTCTCCATCGTCCTTCCAGGCCGTTAATGACACTTTCCATCTGAGGTTGAGTTGTTCTCTTTGCTGGGGAGACAGAGTGTAAGCTTCTTTTATTAACAGAGATCGTATTGTCCTAACCTTTTTTTTTCCTTCTGGGGGAAGGTGGCCAGAATTTTACAGATGATAGATCTTATTTTTGGATTTATTCCAAAGTGAAATAAACCTTACAGGTTTTAAATTCTTTGATAACTAAGCCTGCTCTGGCCCTGCGATGTTCTACAGAACCATAGACTCTTCTGCTGACTGTGGCAGCATATGATCCACCAGCACTTAAAATGTAGCTAACATAACCAAGGGCCCGAATTTTACATCTTATTTAACTTAAAGTAGCTCAAAACTTGAGCTAAACTTAAGTAGCTCAAAAGGCTAGGAAGTACCATACAGAACAGCACAAAGCCACCTGAGTGTTTAAGTCAATCTGCATTTTCATGGATTTTCATCCATGTGATGATTAAAATAATCCCTCTTCTATACATATACATATGTATATATATATGTTGATACTGAGTAATATACACATATATATTATGTGTTAGCAGGTATATTGTTTTAGTGGACTATATATATTATGTGTATATTACTCAGTATCAGCATCATCTTTCAGCTTCTTGTGCTCTTAGGAGTCACCCCATACTTGCTGTATGATTATTCTCATTAGTGCCTGAGAATGAGTTACTGAAATAAAGCAACTGTTCAGATGATGTGCTTCACAGCCGAGAGCAGGGGAAGCACTGAGGCTCCTCCCACTGGCTTCTGCATCCTCACAATCTAGTTAGGAGTTCTGCCTCAGGTGTGTCATCTGCTCAGGGCAAGCTTGTATCTGCTCACAAACTTCATTTTTTTCTTACTGTCACGGGAAGAAGGGATGTTTGAATCCTAGAGGTTTCTTAAAATTAAAATCACTGAGGTTAAAGAAATGGCTTAGTGAGTAAGTGTGTTTGGTGAATAAGCCTGAGGAATAGAGATTGGATCGCAGCATCCACCTAACAAGATGGAGGTAATCCTGTGCAAACCCATTTATTCAACACTGAAAGGGGCAAGATGGAGGACAGCTGGATTTGCCTGCTGCCAGCCCAGCCAGCGAAAACAGTAAGAACAATGTGAGCCCCAGGGTCAGTGAGAGATCCTGTCTCAGAGAAATATGGTGGAGGGTGATAGGGAAGGATACCAATGTCTTCTAGTGGGTGTCACGTACACAGTTACATGTAGCCCACCCCAACATGTGTATATACACTAAACGATCCCCACCTCCCCACATTATTGCTCAAGTCAAAAGTGCTTGGCTGCACTTTGTGTGATTCTGTCCACTGATCAAATTATTCCCCAATGTACACATCTTGGCTTTGGCTTATTATCTGACAGATCCATGACAACTTATTGACTGTATTAACTGTAATCCATGTCTCTTATTTATAAAGATTAGAACTGACTGTAAAGAGTTATCTGTAAAGAGTTGCAGATTGTGTAATAGAGACTGCAGCTGGCCCTTTGGCCCACGAGCTTCCTTCCTTCCTTCCTTCCTTCATTAGCTCTTAAAAATGACTCTGAAGTCCTCGACTTTCCTGACATTGTGGGGAGCATCATGCACATCAGTGTACTGAAAAACCATCCTGGCTTTTGAGGACATGGCCAGAGAGCATAATGCTCATGTTGATTTGACATTAAATGGAATGACTCTAAAATGCTCTGTAGATTCATACTGTAAAGGTGGCAAGTGCATGGATGGACATTGTGACATGTGTTTTGTGTCACTGTTAATTGTAGGACACCTTTGGGTCTATGTCACTTTTTCTTTTTTCTTTCTTTTCTTTTCTTTCTTTCTCTCTTTCTCTCTCTCTCTCTTTTTTTTTTTTCGAGACAGGGTTTCTCTGTGTAGCCCTGGCTGTCCTGGAACTCACTTTGTAGACCAGTCTGGCCTTGAACTCAGAAATCTGCCTGTCTCTGCCTCCCAAGTGCTAGAATTAAAGGTGTGTGCCACCACTGCCCGGCTTCTTTACTTTCTTTTAAAGACAGTGTTTCACAAGGTAGCCCTGGTTGGACTGAAACTTGCTATGTAGACCAGGTTGGACTTGACCTCACAGGAACCCACCTACTTCTACCTCACAAGTGCTGGGTTAAAGGCTGAGTCATCCTGTCTGGCATTTCTTTCTGATCTATTTCTTCTCATATGCCCTCCCATACTTTATGGGAACTAAGAAATGATGTTTTTTTAACGATGATCCTAATCAGAAAGTGCTACTGTATCTATCGATTTGCCTACTAAATCATTTAACTAACTTAATTTGTATGAATTATTTACAAGCATTAACATAACTCCCCCCTGCATGATCTCAACTTGGAGAAGATGGAGAGAAGAAAGGAAGAATCTTCACATTCATAGGTCACAAGCTGAAATTCAGTTTGGGGTTTGAAGTCTGGGATGGTTTCAGTCCTGGCTTGTTTGCTTCCTTTCACAGGGAAGATGGCGGCAATATGTAGGGAGAATCTTACTGTGCACTGTGTATCACAGGGAAGGTGGCAGCAATGGGTAGGGAGAATCTTACTGTGCACTGTGTATCACAGGGAAGGTGGCGGCAATGGGTAGGGAGAATCTTACTGTGCACTGTGTATCACAGGGAAGATGGCGGCAATGTGTAGGGAGAATCTTACTGTGCACTGTGTCATTCAGATGCTGATTTCTGGGCCCCCACTTTGGGTTGCAGTCCTTGTTCTAAGTATCTCCTGCCTCAATTTTGCATAAGCATTGCTCCCCATTTACTCTCTGATTTGTCAATAAAACCTGACTAGCCAATGACTGAGCAGGGGAGGGAATACAGCAGCCTTCTTCCCAGCTAGGGGAGGGGGCAGAAGAGGGAGGAAGTGGGGATTAGTCATGAGAGTTCAGAAGAGAGATCAGGAGAACCTATGAGAGAACAATTGCATAAGGAGATGTTGGCTGGGAGGTAGCCAGATTAAAATATTAAAATAGAGTAATACTGCTCAGTTGTTATGCCCTTAAAGCTTGTTAAATAAATATAATGGTCCAGTCTCAAGTCTTTAGTAGCTAGCTGGGTAAGATGAAAATTTTAACAAATTTATCAAAAATATACCTAAAATAGTGGTGTCAGATTTAGTTTTAGCCCAGAAAGTGTGGAAGTTTCCTGGATACTTCCTGGAAGGCAGGCAGCCTTGGTAAGTAAGAAATACCTGTTAGTTGATACTTGTTTATTGAAGTTGCATTCAATGTATGATATTAAACTTTGGAGATCTTGCTCAAGATGTCTTAGCTCACAGCAGTATGTAGTAAGCAGTATATGACCAGTATGGTTTTTTTAAGTAGGTACAAATAAACCTCATTCAGACTAGCTACGACTTCCCCTGCCTTCTTGGGAGACCCAGTATGCATGCGATGTTCTGAAGTACTTATAATTCCCTCATGTCCTCTTCTTGGCAATTTATAAACTTGATACTCACTGCTAAACTTGGGTCTGAGCGGCTTAATTTTATGACACTGCATTGTGTGATGTAACACAGCACAGAATAAAGCCACCCTCAGCTTTAGCCTGGCTGTGGGGATGCTGGTCAAGCTCCCGTAGCAGCTGCATTCATGGTGGCCACAACTGAAGAGGGCAGTGGCTGACAGAGCAAGGTCCAGCTCCGAACCCTTCCTGCTAACTCTCCATGCCTCTTAGGATTTCCTGGTTTCAGTGTGTCCTTGAGTCAGAAGGAGATTGCTTGGGACTACTGAGTTCACATGAAGTGATCTAGAAAGCTGCTACTCAGTGATAATATATAAAGTCTTGGTCCATTTACACAGACACACACAGACACACACACACAGACACACACACAGACACACATGCACGTGTGCACACAATCACATATGAATCATATTGCTTTTGTCATATTATAGTCTGTTCTTTAAGGAATACAGTGAAGTAGTCTTGGATCCGTATTTTTTTCCCGATTTGTTGATTTAAGCACTACTCCCTTGTCATTGCTTCATATGGTTTGGACTCTTTCTTCACACAAATTGCTAAATGCAATTCCAGAGCCACTGTGTCACTCCTGCCCCAGGCAAGCATCTCTCAGGGCTCCAGCAAGCACTGAAAACTAACATTTAAAAACTACCCATTTGTTGCAAAGATAAACAATTGTTTTAGTGGGCTAATTACTTTAATTGTTTGTTTTAATTTGCATTTCTTTACATAGTCATATGAAACTTTATGCAGTTAAAAAGTATTGCTAATTAATTAATTTTAGCTCAGCTATTTGGACCCAGGGCCTTGCACAAGCCCAGAATGTACTTACCATTGAGTTATGTACCTAGGTCCTTCCCACTTATCTTAACAGTTAATAAACATATTGAGGTTTTTCAAAATAGTAGTATATTTCCCACAGTCAAAGTTGAAAACGTTCACTGCCAAATTTTTTCAGAAAATGCAGAAATACACAAAGAAAATAAAAGCCACTCACAATCCCGTTGGTCAGGAGGATTTCTTGTTGAGAGTTGTGTTATTTTCTAGGTCTACATGCCACAGCAGCAACTATGTGTTCTTTCCTGGGACCAGAATGAAACCTGACATTATTTTTATAACTAATCTTGGTCAGCCAAATCCACATTGTGGGACAGACAGACTGTGTAATGTTTTCAGGAACATGGCCTTGGACATCAGGCTCCCTTGCCTGAGATCTCAGTCTTGTCACTTATTAGCTCTGATCTTGAGCAACTTACCCACACACTCTGCACCCTCTCTTCTAATGTGTAATAAATGAGGAACTAAATAATTAGGAATGACATTAAATAGGAACCATGTGTAGTCTCTTTCCAGTGTCTGAACGGCAAGTGATGTAAAGTGTGCAAAACACTAAGAATGTGTGTGCCCCTGGTAACACTCCACAAAGGCAAACCTTATCTTCTTATGTAAATGGTAGACTTCTGTTTCTAGGGGGGTGATTCTGTGCCATCATTAGCGCTGGTCCACTGTGTGACTCATCACAGTGTGTATCGAATCTTATTGAAACAATCTCTCTTTGAGGTACTTTTTGTTTGTAATTTCTCATCTAAACACCTTACAAAGACTGGTAGTGGAACATCTGGTTGTTAAACTGCTATCTGTCTCCCTATGAATTGTGGCTCTGCTACTTGCTGGACTTGATTAAGTCTTACATATTTTCTATATAAATTACACATAATGAAATTATCCTCAAGTCATCTATTAGTTTCTATTGTTGCAAAATAAACAGAGTTAAGAGCAATTGCTTTGCTGACTCATGATTCAGTGGGTCGGCACTGAGTCAGGCTTGGAGTTCTCTGTCCTTCCTGAGGAGCATCCAGTGGCTCCCAGCATCTGTGAGCACAGCAACAGTGGGATGGATGCGCTCTAGGTTGACCTCCCTCAGATGTTCAGTGCTTCGTGCTGCTTTTTGACTGATTGTGGGTCTTCTATAGACTAGCTATTTTCCTCACATGGTGTTAAGAGTTCAAAGGTAACAGATTTGCTTTTGATATGTCATAAATACAAAAGTATTCAAAAGCAAATCTGTTACCTTTGAACTCTTAGCACCATGTGAGGAAAATAGCTAGTCTATTACTGTGAAGAAATACCATGATCATGTCAACTCTTATAAAGGAAACATTTCATTGGAGCTGGCTTACAGTTCAGAGGTTCAGTCCATTATCATCGTGGCAGGAAACATGGAGGCATGTGGGAGGACATGGTGATAGAGAAGGAGCTGAGAGTTCTACATCTAGGTAGGCAGGCAATGTGAAGAAAGTGAAACACTGGGCCTGGCTTGATCTTCTGAGGCCTCAAATCCCACCTCCAGAGACACACTTCCTCCAACAAAGCCACATGTATTTCAGCAAGACCTCACCTCTACTAGTGCTACTCCCTATGAGCCTACGAGGGCCATTTTCACTCAAACCACCACAAGATTATTGTGATTAGTTTTAAATAATTCTCAGTGAAAAACCACCATTCAGCCTTACATCATGAATAAATTACCCCATGAGTAAAGTTGTTAATAAATACTGAACTAAGGAAACATTTTGAAGCAGGACCAACAAAATTTGTTGATTGAATAGATGTGGAACAAAAGAAGAAAGTGAATGAAGAGGACTAAGAACCCTTGCAACTTAGGGCTCAAGAGAACAAAGACAGCCCCTCCTTCCCTACATCCATGTTAGTCAGAAAGGACTTGGAAGGACACTCATGGGACAGTTGTGCAAAAAGAAACATTGTCCCTGCAAGTCATCCTCATGTGTTGTCAGAACTTACCTTTGACACCCTGGAGACTGCATCTGACTCTAGGTTCTGAGACAGCTGTGTGTACACAGGTCTTCAAAAGCAGCAGTTTGGGCAGGACTAAGTCTCCAGGGTCTGACGAGGGCCTGTGTTCAAGCAAGCTGCCTACCAAGGTCACATGAAGCAAATGAAGGAGGCACAGAATGCTTCCTAGGCATTTTAGTCCGCCAGAACGCATCTTCCAGAGGTCAGATCATTATGGCAACTAGGATGACAGGTACTTTTGGAGCTTTTCAATTTTAATCAACAAAAATTGTGCCTGAGGGACACTGTCAATAGGAAAAAATGGCACTAGCAGATTGGGAAAAGGTCTTTACCAACCCTACATCTGATAGAGGGCTAATATCCAATATATACAAAGAATGCAAGAAGTTAGACTCCAGAGAACCAAATAACTTTATTAAAAAGTGGGGTACAGAGCTAAACAAAGAATTCTCAACCAAGGAATATTGAATGGCTGAGAAGCACCTAAAGAAATGTTCAACATCCTTAGTCATCAGGGAAATCAAATCAAAACAACTCTGAGATTCCACCTCACACCAGTCAGAATGGCTAAGATCAAAAACTCAGGTGACAGCAGATGCTGGCAAAGATGTGGAGAAAGAGGAACACTCCTCCATTGCTGGTGGGAATAGAAGCTGGTACAACCACTCTGGAAATCAGTTTGGTGAACATAGTTCTCAGAAAATTGGACTTAGTACTACCGGAGGACCCAGCTATACCACTCCTGGGCATATACCCAGAAGATGCTCCAACATGTAGTAATAAGGTCACATGCTCCACTATGCGCATAGCAGCCTTATTTTTAGTAACCAGAAGTTGGAAAGAACCCAGATGTCTTTCAACAGAGGAATGGATACAGAAAATGTGGTACATTTACACAGTGGAGTACTACTCAGCTATTGAAAACAATGAATTCATGAAATTCTTAGGCAAATGGATAGAACTAGAAAATATCATCCCGAATGAGATAACCCAATCACAAAAGAACACACATGATATGCACTCACTGATAAGTGGATATTAACCCCAAATCTGGGAATACCCAAGATACAATTCACAGACCATATGAAGCTCAATAAGAAGAAAGACCAAAGTGTGGGTGCTTCTGTCCTTCTTAGAAGGGGGAACAAAATACCCATGGAGGAAATACAGAGACAAAGTGTGTAGCAGAGACTGAAGGAAACAGCATCCAGAGACTGCCCCACCTGGGGATCCATTCCATATACAGTTACCTAACCCAGACAATTTTGTGGATGCCAACAAGTGCTTACTGACAGGGGCCTGATATAGCTGCCTCTTTGAGAGGCTCTGCCAGTGCCTGAAAAATACAGAGGTGGATACTATCAGCCAACCATTAGACTGAGCACGAGGTCCCCAATGGAGGAGCTAGAGAAAGGACCAAAGGAGCTGAAGGAGCTTGCAGTCCCATAGGAGGAACAACAATATGAACCAACCAGTACCCTCTGAGCTCCCAGGGACTAAACCACCAACTAAAGAGTACACATGGAGGGACCCATGGCTCCAGCTGCATATGTAGCAGAGGAAGGCCTTGTTGAACATCAATGGGAAGAGAGGCCCTTGGCCCTGAGAAGGCTCGATGCCCCAGTATAGGGGAATTCCAGGACAGGGAAGCAGGAGTGGGTAGGTTGGTGAGCAGTGGGAGGGGAGATGGGATAGGGAGTTTTCTGAGGGGAAACCAGGAAAAGGAATAACATTTGAAATGTAAATAAAGAAAATAGCTAATAAAAACCAACCAACCAAACAAACCTGTGCTTTGTACCCTGTCATGGTTAAGGTTGGAGATGCTGGGTTCAGTGCAATGCTGCTCATTTGTTACATTTCATGTAGCTCTGAGATGACTGGAAAGCTATTTGATCTCACTCATGTGATTAGATGATGTTCATCATTACTGCAAGGTTGGAGGGGAGAGTTTCAGGAGTTCGTGTCCCTCAGATGGTATTTAATAATGGTGGCTGCAACACAGCAGTAGCTCAGTGGATGCTAATGTTTCTTCCCTTCACTAATGGCACTGCTCATGCTACTGTTCAATGATACCATTTTTGTTATCTTTCTTGGGTTATTGGATTGGGCCCAGTACTTCAGGTTAGTTATTAATCTGGTAGGCTAACTCTGGTATTGAGGGCTCTCTTGTGTCCTGCATTATAGTCACATCTATTGTGCCAAAGTCAAGAAAGAAAACAGTGGGCAGATTGCTAAGGGCTCAGATAGTCTCCCCAACCACTGACTACCAACAAGGGCAGACCCATGTCTAGTGTGGATAAGAAAAGTTTTGAATATTTTGGGCTGGTTATTCTAGCTTGTTAGCAGGTACATTGATAGCTTCCTACTGTCAGTTTGGGTCATACCTGTATAACTGCTATTTAAATAGAAGATTTTAAGCAGTAAAATCCTTTGAAAGAACTTGGGAGAGGAACGATTGGAACTTGTAATGGCAACAAGCTAGAAATAATTATGGTCATATTATGACTGCATTTTGGGAGCCTGGGGAGCTTGTTATCCCAGAAGGACATTTGAAGGTGCTTATTCCTCAACGTGGAGTTCCTGTTGAGAGAAAATACTACCTATAGACTAATAGAGCCCTTTACAGGTGAGACAACTCTCCCAAACGTGGCATCTGGGCCATTCTCTCATCTGGACAAGTTTATCCTGATTGAAAAAAGGGAAGAGTGCTCGACAGTTAGTCTGTTTTGAGACATCTGCTTTGTGGCGGGAGTTTAAAGGCCCTGGGAAGAAGAACTCATCCTACACAGCCCCAGGAGAAGAGCCACTTCCTGTGTGTTCATTGAGAAAGTGATTAGTGGGGGTGGGAGTTCTTCTCAGCAGCTGCCTGCCATCCTCCCCACAGCCTGGCTTCATTTCAGGAGTCACTCTTGGAGGTAGGATGGGTCCAGCCCCCTCCTCTGTCCTTTTCTACCTCCTTTTATTCTCATGTCTCAAATATCCTCGAGTTAGTCTAAGACTGTAGAGAAGAGTTATAAATGTAGTGTAGAATTCTGGAGCTTCATCCAGTTTCTCATAATGCAAACACTAAATGTAGTCAAGATCTAGTCAGCCAAATGAAAACCAGCAGGGGACAATGATCGAAGCTACTGAGTTTGGTTCAATTTCTTTATTTCCCACTAAAGTCTTTATTCTGAGGTGATTTAAGATTCACCTCAGACTTGAGTGCTGCACTTACGTGCTGTTGCTCCTTGGCGTCTTCAAGTCTGTGACAGTGTTCCTGTCTTCCTTCATCTTGTGTGGGCGTAGAGAAGCTTTCCAAGAGTACTGGGGTTCTACAACCCTGCCTACACTAAACTATGGTGTTTCATGAGTGGTTAGTACAAAGTTATGGCTGTTTCTTTGTCTTTTAAAAACCATTTCTTCCTTGGTGTCTTTTTCAGAAACACTGGTTCACACCAGCAGAATCAGTAATCCTCCACTGGTAACAAAGTCGGAGTTGTGTCTTTGCAGGAGGAGAGCATTTGGCTAGAAAGAAGCTGAATGCCTATTCTCGTTAATGTTTGGAAGCTCTGAAAAGCTGTGAAGAGAAGAGCCTCGGCCCAAAGCATCATAGTGAAGTTGTTTTGGCGACCTGCCTTTGACCGTGGATGGGCTATGTGACCCAGGAAATGGAAGGGGAGCTGCTGCTGCAAATGTAGTCCAGATACAAGCCATGCAAGGTCAGTGAGCTTTTGTCTTTTTCAGAAACTGCAGCTCTATGACCCAATAAAAACAGTTTTTAAGTTTAAGCCTCCTGCCGGTTTATGTGAGGTGACATTAAGTTCATTTAAGAGACATTTATTTTCCTCATTTTAGGGACTACATTAATTCTAGCTTATGTTGGAATTCAATATAATATTTGTGCAAAGTACAAATGAATTGTACATACAGTTTATGATGGTTAGTTTTAATTGTAACTTGACATTACCCAGAATCACATAAGAAAAGAACCTCAGTGAGGGATGGTCTACATCAGATTGGCCTGTGGGCACATCCAAGTAGGATAGTCTTGATCGCCTTAGTTGATGTGAAGACCTAGGCCAGCATCAAAATAGCAGTGCTCCCTAGACAAAAAGTCGTGAGTATGGAGCCAAGCACAGGCAAGCGAGTGAGCAAGCAAGCAAGCCAGCATGCATTCATCTCTCCTCATGACCATGGCTGTGATGTGATAGACTGTAACCTGGAGTCATAAGCCAGGGAAATCCTTTTTCCCCTAATTTGATTTTTTTTGTCTTGATGTGCTTATCAAAGCAACAAAAATGAAGCTATATTAGCATTTATTTTCATTAATCCTGTTGTTATCTATAAATTTCCCAGAAAGAATAACTTATCAAATATTGGATGTTGCACTTGCAGGAAATACAGGGTTATGTTCCTGTAAGTCTCTGATCACATGTTCACCAACTGACTAATTTATAATCTTGATTTTTATGTCTTTATGTTCAATGGTATTACTTAGTATGTGTTGTTGACTCATTGGCATGGGACTCATGGCCAACAGCATTGTAGCTCATGCCTTAGTGAAGGTTGCCTGACACACAAATACCCTTCACTTGCACACCACAGCTTTCTTGTACTTAGAAATATGAAATGGTGCCTCAACACCAGCTCACGGGGTCATTTTACATGTCAGAATTCCCACACAAAAGTGCAAAACTAAGACAAACTGTGGAACTCGGTGTGAAAGAACACTTGTTCATGGTGTGGAAGCTGGAATGTGAAGTAGGAAGTTTGCTTAGTTCATCAAATTTGAGGATGTATGGGTGGGACACAGGGAGGATCATTTTGGGGCCTACAAATACATTTTGTGATGTGATAGACAGATGGGCCAGCTCACAGATGAGGAATCCTTGAAACATGGAAACATCCACCATCACCGTCTCTGAATTGGGTGAAGGAGGAGTGCCTTTGTCTTATAAATGGAAGAGTCTAGACCCCAGCCTGTGCAGCCAGTCACAGGGCTGTCAGCCAGCAGGTCAATGTGACCCACCATTTTAGTTGCCAAGGCAACTCCTACCAGCACACTCCATGTCCCGCTGCAGTTAAGGGAGCAAAACCAGCCAAATATTTTTTCTAATGTGTGTAAAGTTCTGAAACAGGGACCACTGCCACTGTCTCCAGCCTGGCCTCAAACAGGACTTAAGTCTGTTCAGTCAGATCTGTCTCCCCGCGAAGCACATATACAAGTTATAAAGTCCTCAATGGCCTGAGAGGCTGCGCACTTGTGCTGCCTTTATTGATGAGACTTTCTGTTCTCTGAGACTTTTTCCTGAATAGTTTATTTCTTCTGTATGCCATTTCAATAAAATTTGAAAACATGCACATAGAATCCGTAGAATAAGTAAAACACAAGTGTGTCCTTTTTTTCTGCTGTTATTTTGCATATATGTATGCATGAGTGTATTTGTGTGGGTATGTGCATATGGGTATGTGGGTGCACATGCTTATGTGTATCTGTGTGGGACTTAGGTCACCATTAGGAGTCTTCCTATATTGCTCTCCTATTATGTTTTGAGACAGCATGTCTCACTGACCCTGGAGCTCATCCATTTGGCTAGGCTGCCTGGCTCCAGGGATCATTCCATCTACATCTCCACCATTTTTCTAGTCCCTACATTTCTTGTTATTTGTTCATTTGGTTTTTTGAGACAAGGTTTCTCTGTGTAGCCCTGGATGTTCTAAAACTAGCTCTATAGACCAGAATGGCCTCAAACTTAGAGGATCTGCCTTGCCTTTGCCTCTGAGTGCTGGGATTAAAGGTGTATACCACCACTGCCTGGCAAGCCCCCACATTTCTTGTCTTAATTAGGGTTTTACTGCTGTGAAGAGACACCATGACCAAGACAACTCTTATAAAGGCAACTATTAAATTGGGGCTAGCTTACGGTTTCAGAGGTTCAGGTCATTATCATACTGGAGGAGAGCATATGTGCAAGGAGGTCTCCGTCCAGCCCATGTATGCTTTTTTTTTTGATTGGTGACTTAGTGTCTGAGAGCTCCCAAGGGTTCAGCTTAGTTGAGTCTATTGGTCTTCCTGTGGAGTTCCTATCCCCTTTAGGGCCTTCAATCCTCCCCTCAACTCTTGCATAAGAGTCCCCGACCTCAACCCAATGCTTGACTGTGGATATCTGCATTTCTCTGTCTCTGAGAGAACCTCTCAGAGGACAGTTACGCTAGGCTCCTGTCTACAAGCATAACAGAGTATCATTAATAGTGTCAGGGACTGGTGCTTGACCATGGGATAGGTCTCAAGTTGACTGGTTATTGGTCAGCTGATTCTACATTTCTTTTAGACAGGGCAAATTTTGGATTGAATGGTTTGTGGGTGGGTTGGTGTCCTTATCCCTCCACTGGGGTCCTGCCTGACTACAGGAGGCCACTTCTTAACATGTAAATAGGAAGTATACTAAAAGCTTTGCCTCACATTCCTTTATTTGAGGCATGTAAATTATTTTTTTTTAATGTAGAATCTCCTTTAACTGAGATGTATCATTCACTTTCAGTTTCTTCCAGTCATAAGTGTCATGTGCCATGGGATTGTCTGTGCCTTAAAGGTGGGCACATCCTAGGGGGACCCCAGGTACAAGTAAGGTGGGTGGGTGGAGAAGAACCTTTAAGAGAAGCAGAGAAGAAGCTCAAGTGTTGATAAGAGTTCAGGAAGGGCTGTCCTGCCAAGCTGTAAGAACAACCACATATTGCTTCAGAAAGCATTCAGAAAGTCAAATAAGCAAAGAGCTAAAAATCATCCATTTAATTGGGCATGCAAAGAGAAGAAGAGTTGGGATTCCCGTGGGCTGAGCTGTGGGCTGAGCTGTGTGCGTCACAGACCTGTGTTTTTTCCTGAGCAAGCCTGTTTCTGTTTAGTGCCTGTTGGATTTTTTTTTTTTTGAGTGTGCACAGAGACTGGATGTACAAACATGGATGGTTCTGGAAACAGCGAACACAGCTTGCTTCAGGTGACCTGCTTCAGGGAATAGCAATTCCATAAAGGCAAAGAAATAAATAATTGCAGATACCATCTGTCTGCTTTTGAACACCCATAAAAGGCCAATTTCAATTTTGTCCTCAAAATAGGCCAACATTTTCAACTGACTGGTTGTTAATGGAACACATGGAAGATCCATTTCCACCCCCTAAAAGCCAGCTCTGTCAGCAACCAGTTAGTGGAGTTCGTTTTAGAACCACCTGTATTAGTCAGGGTTCTCTAGAGTCACGGAAGTTATGGGTATTCTCTATATAGTAAGGGAATTTGTTGATGACTTACAGTTTGTAGTCAGACTCCCCCAAAATGGTCAGCAGCAACTGTGAATGGAAGTCTAAGGATCTAGCAGTTGCTTAGTCCCACAAGGCAAGCAAGTGAAGAAGAGGGAGCAAATCCAGGGCCAGGCGGTGGTGGCATACGCCTTTAATCCCAGCGGTTGGGAGGCAGAGGCAGGTGGATTTCTGAGTTCAAGGCCAGCCTGGTCTACAGAGTGAGTTCCAGGACAGCCAGGGCTACACAGAGAAACCCTGTCTCAGAAAGAAAAAAAAAAAAAAAAAAAAAAAAAAAAAAGAAGAAGATGGAGCAAATCCTCCTTCCTCCAATATCCTTACGTAGGTCTCTAGCACCATGCCTGAATCTGGGACTTGCTTTGTCCCAGATGACCTTGAACTTAGAGATCTCCCTGTCTTAATCTTCTGGGATTCATAGCCACTATGCCTCAAGATCTCCATGCTGAGATTCAGGTCAGAAACTTGTATCTCGAAGCCTCTAGATTAGGATTACAGGTGAGCCTTCCAATTCTAGATTGTAGTTCATTCCAGATATAGTCAAGTTGACAACCAGGATTAGCCACTACACCACCCATCCCTTGACCTTTGGTTTAATAGCAATGGCACCCTTTACTGTAGAAGCAACTTTGGGGCAAGTGTCTATTTGCAACTGGCTACTGCTTTTGTAGGAAGATAGGGAGCTTGTGTTAACTCTTAAGAGCAATGCTTGTATTGCCTTCTGGGGTTTGAGACACTTTTAGGTGAAAGGTTGTCTATAATATATCCCTGGGGCTAACGTGGGACAAGGAAACAGTTTTGATATGAGAGGACTTGGGCTGTCCTAGATTTTTTTCTGACCTTACCTAAGAAAGCCTTGTGAGATAATGGAATGGTAATTATGATGGCTACGCCCTTTGAGAGCGAATGGTCACAGTGCAATTAGCATCTTCCAGGCTCTGCGCCAAGCACTTGACAGGCTGTATGTACCACAGTATCCTCTGAAAGCTTTAGGAGACAGCCAAAGGGAGACGCAGAGCAGTAACTTTCCTGAAGCCACCCATAAGAAGTGAGTTGAAAGCTAACCCTAGCTTCTTGGCCTTCAGGGTCCCATCTCTTCCCCTGCTATTCCTTGGTTCTGAAAATCTTGGTGCACAGCATAGTCCCACACAGACGTTCAGGTTGAGGCTGGTCTGATATCTGTTGTTAGCAGGTTGGCCATACACCAAGAGCTGTCTCGACCCTGCCCAGACAACCAGGAGTGACAAGCATAAAGCAGACAAAAGTTGCAGAACTCTTTGAAGACTCTGGGATATTCGAGGACATTATATAACTTTTTGAATTTGTAGTATTTTTGAATTCTGTAGCATTTCTTGCACGTATCTTTTGCAGTGGTTCATGATTTTTGTTAGTGACTAATTTTCTTTGAAAGACTTTTTTAAAAGGTCCCTGGTCTTTCTTTATCGGCTGTAGACTGATTGTTTTGGATTGGGGGGGTTAGTGAAGCACAGAGAGGAATGCTCTGTTTACCTGAAACCCTGAGGTACACTGCAAGGTTAATAGGTGTGTGTGTGTGTGTGTGTGAGGGGGGTTCTTACTAGCGGAGAGCTGAGCCAGGCTTATTAGGGCGGTTTTGTGCTTTTCCTCTCTTTGAAGCCGGTGTTTATTCAGACCCCCAAATCTATGGCTGCGTCCATCCGGGAAATGGGTAGTGTGGTAAGAGGAAATCTAAAGACTTCCTGCCATCATAGTCAGACTTAGTCTAGCTGAGGTGCAAGGATTCATAGAGGGATCAGACTTCGCTTTACAGGATAGGGGGGCAGAATGGCGCCCCTACAGGTGGCTTGAGGATACAGAAGTTACAGGTAGCTCAAAGTCACAAATGTGTATTTCAAAAGTAGTGCTGGTGCTTACATTCAAACTGGTATATTATAATTAAGCTACATTAGCCAACTTATATTTATTAGGCCATCAGGCTTCAACCACTTTGGGAGTGCAATCTAATAACCAAAACAAAAATTTAACTCAAAGTCATTGGCCCAGATTTTAATCCAGGTTTCAGTATTTACTGTAGATTCAGGACACTAAAAAAAAAAAAAATCTTTTGTGCATTGTATATATGGTGTGTGTGTGATCATGTGTGTGAATGTAGGTGCACATATGTTACAAGTATGTACAGAGGTCAGAGGACAACCTTGGATGAGAGGCAGGGTCTCCTGTTCACTGTTGTGCATCCAGGTTAGCTGATGCAGGAGCTTCAGGGAGTCTCTTGTCTTTGCCTTCCAGATCACCATTTGAAGGCTAGGGTTCTCGACATCGGGCTTATGTGGGTCACAGGCATCTGAACTTAGCTTCTCACACTTGCTTGGCAGGTGTTTGACTCTGTGAGTCAGACTGTCACTTCAGATCTTAGTTAGAACAATTATTTTTATAAGCATAGGTGCTTTTGCCTTCATGTACTGCCTGTGTACCTTGTGCATGCAGTGCCCCCTGAGGTCAGAAAGGCACCCCTGGAACTGGAGCTATGAAGGGTTGTGAGCCATCACATTGGTGCTAGATATCGAACCTAGGTCCTCTAAAAGAGCACTGGTGCTCTTAGCCATTTCTCCAGCCCCATATCCTGTTTAGGGTTTTAAAGTTTCAGTCTCTTCATTTGAAAAGGGGAGTTAATTATAATACCTTCCATATTGGGATGTGAGAACTCCATAATTCTTAAGAATTGATAATATTAATTACATATAAGGTAAACAGTGTTAATATTATTTTCATTGTGGCTACAAAGTAACATGCTGGAGGAGTGGGGAGGGTTGGCGGGTGTGGGTGTGGTATAGTGTGGTGGGGGTGGGGATGGGTGGTGGGATAAGGGGTGGGGTGGTGGGAGGGTGTGAGGACTCCTTACTAAGGGACCAGCAAAGGCTGTTAAGGATGTTAGTTGGTAGTTTTTGTGTGTAAGCTTTCTGTAAAATCAACCACAAATCCACAGTGAAATCCACTTCTCACTAAGACAGACTAAAAAGAGAAGGAGCGAATGATGACAGGGACTTGGGGTGGGCTGGGGAGGGGAGTCAGCGCCTGCAGACAGTGCTGGCCAGGAGATAAATCGGCTTAATTATGATGGGAAAATCTGACAGGGTCTTGCAAAGTTGGACTTAGAGCTACCATCGGACTTAGCGGTTCCATTCCACAAGGATTATCATGTGAGACTCTTCTTGGCCAGACACGACATAAACATCCAAACTATTACTCACCAAAATAATGGTTACACTAAAGTACAGCTTGGCAAACCCATGAGTTTATTGGGGTTGCTTACATGCTTACAGGAGTATGGCTGAGTGACTACTTACAGAAGCCCACCCCACCATGACGACTCACACAGCTGTAACCTTGAAGCTCTCTGTATGACTTTCAGACAGCTTCACTGGTTAGAGAACCTCCCCCAGTCACTGTGCTAGCCAAAGCCTCCTCAGCCTGCAGGGTGCTACTGTGCCTCTAAGCTCAAGAGTGGACCGTGACTCTTGTAGGTTTTAGCTGTCTAGAACAAGAGAAGTTTGTTAACTTCTGAGTCCCACAAGTCTTCTTCTAGAATGGCTTGTTTCAACTTAGAGGCAATGGCTACACCACCTGAACTCCAAGGAATACAAGTGCATCAATATTCACAGAAGCACATTTCACAATAACCAAAAAGGGAAAACATGAATGTCTGTCAGTGGATGCAGTACTACTCTAATGTAATGTATTATAATGTTTTCTACTGTACTGTACTGTAATGATGTAAGCTATGACAGGTACATACAATGTAATTTTTTTCAGCCACACAATAGAACTCAGTACTGAAGGGTACTTCAAGACTGTTCAAGTTTTAACTCATTGCTGCGAATCAAAGAAGCCAGACACAAAACAACATTCATTGTATAACTCCATTTATGTGTAAAACCCAAAGCAGGTCGGCAGAGACAGAAAGCAGACAGAAAACAGACTGATGGCTGCTGGGTGCTGGGAGGAGGTGTGCGGTGCAGCTGCATTGGTTCATGGTTTTATTTTGTGCTGAGAATGTTCTTAGGAAGGAGATGAAGAACTTGCACAGGAAGGATGCACAGGGTTTTATTTATTTATTTACTGTGAGACAGGATCTTTCCTGGATATCCTGAACTAATTCTGTAGATCAGGCTGGCCTTTAACTCAGAGATGCCTCTGCCTGTGCCTCCTTCGTGCTGGGATTAAAGGCTGGGGCCACCATACACTACCAGGATGTACAGCAGAATGTACAGGATTTCAGACATAACAGATCACTGAAGAATACCTGAACCACTGTGTAATTCCATCAAAAGAGGTTTACCCATGTCCCTTGCAAACAATTGACTATTTTTATTATCAAAGAATATCATTGCTTGCTTTAGAAATGGAACCTGTGACGGCGATCGACGCATACTTGACTGTATATGGCTTCTTTCAGCATGATACATTTTGAGATTCATTTATGTAGTTTTGTGTTTCAGTATTTTATTACTTTGTGTTGCTAAGTAACATCCCATTATTTTACTACACTATAATCTGCTTGTTCTGTCACTTGCAAATGGATATTTGGATTATTTACAAATTTTGCAATAATAAACAAATGCATTCGTAGTATTTTGTGTAATACCTTTCATAGAAATATACTCTATTCTTTTTCTTGGATGAAAATTTATGAATAGAAGCACCGAATCAGTAGGGAAGTAGATAGTGGCTTTCCATGTGATTATGTGGAACTTGACTGGAAATGTGTAAGCTGCACACTTTCTCAGCAGTGTGATGGGCTCTCACACTGCCTCTTCTAACCCCTCATATCCCGAATATCATCTTCACCATTTGGAATTTTAAAAACTGTATCTTGAGTCCATAATATTTACTTTTTAATAGTAGGTTGTGTTCAGTTTTTTTTTGTGTGTTAAATCTACTTTTTGTGTGTTGTATTTAACAATATCAAGGAAAAACAGAACAAACGTAAAAAATATTGATTTAGATTGTTCTCTGAAGAATGAAATTAAGCTCTTCCCCCAAATGAACTAACCCTTGTGTTGTAAAAATATAACATTTGACTTTGTCCAGTTTGTTTTTAAAAGATAATTTGAAATCCAGGAACTGGGCCTTTCCTCAGACACAACACTAATTTGAAGAATTCTTTGTGGTTTAGAAGAGTGCTAAAATTTTTGTTGTCTGGATAAAAGAATTAATGAATGGAAAAGCTTCCAGTGTAAGAATCTAGAAAGAAGAGAAACATTGTGTGGTGAGTTGCAAATAGTTTTGTTTCTTTCAATTGGAATAATCAGAATTCTGCACTGTCCACTTCAATTCTGCCTACACTGTGTTCAGAAAACCACTTCAGCTTTTCAGAGTGTATTGAATGGAATCACTCACTGACAGCTGAGCCCAGATGAGCCAGCAGCACTGGCCACAGCCTGACCACAGCCTGTCTACTCTTTGGACAGTTCTGGGCATTCCCATTTTTTTTTAAATAAGGATCCTGCATTTGAATCCTGTGTTTCCAGTGAAAGCCATCTTGAAACAATGGTGAAACATGTTTGGAAAAAATGTAGTTTTTTTTATAATTATTTTTTTATATGCCCCGAAAACATAAGGTCCACAAATAGCTTATCCATCACTATGTGAATAACTCAGAATAACAGATATTAAATAAATGGAGCTGCTTATAGAATTTTTTTTGTTCCTTTACTTTTTGAGATAAGGGTCTCTCTACATGGCCTCAGCTAGTCTGGAACTCACTGTGGAGACCAGGCTGGCCTCGAACTTACAGAGACTTGCCTCCTGAGTGGTGGGATGAGAGTTACAGCAAGGTACCTTCTCGTATGGTGCATAGAGTAAACAGGAAACCAAAACAGCCAAGCAGACGAGTGAACAAAACACTTTTACAGAATAATAGGTATGTGAAGACATAATAAAGACACAGAGTAGTCATGAATGGAGAAAATCACCTAGGGTTGTGGGTGAATCACACACAATGAAGTCTCAAAGAAGGGTCTCAAAGAAGGGAACACATACATGGATTGGCAAGTTGAGACCTACTATGATCTACATAGTGCACAGGATGTCCTAGGAGGAGGAGTCCTGAAGTACAGAAGCCCAATAGGAACAAGCTTTGTTCATTTGAAGAAAGGAGAGAAAGTTGGAGTGACTTCAGGGAGGGACTAAACAGCCTGACGAACGTAGGTCGGAGGGTGTGAGTGAGTCACCCTGGGGCTTTGAGATGACGCTTGCTTTTATTTAGGACACACTCTGAGCTTGGTGTTCGTTAATGTAATATCAACATATGTAGCTATGGAGTTAAAAAGTTTGCATGATTGAGGTTTTATCCATTTGATTAAAGTTAGTTTGATTTTCCTGTCACTGAGTTGATCCAAACATTATTTAGGCTTCAGGTAGACAATATCTGGGGACAGTAACAGAAACAAGGATAGAATTAATTTGAGCCTTATCCTATCACTATAAACAAATGATAGGGCTGAGAGGCGGCTGCTCTCCAACTCCCCTGAACTCTGAGTGCTCTCTTACACAAAGTCTATGTGGGCCAAACCTAACACGAGGCTTAGCATATCTTGCTCAATAATGTTGGCGAATCTGTAGCTTCATTGTGTGTGATTCATTTTCTTGTGATAGAGTTGCCATTAAACCTTTGAGGCAGTGAAAAATGGACCACATCCCAAGCGTTTCCTGTGTGGGCATGCCCAGAGAGGGGCTCCTCACAGGAGATGTGTGGAAGAGGAGCCAAGGCCCTGTCTACTGTGAGCCCCAGTATTGTACACCTGTGGAGAATGAAGATACACAACATGTTCCTCATTTTCATATATAATCTTAAAGACTAAATCTTAGGGAACATCCTGTGACTTGAATGTAATGCAAAGTCCCTCTGTTTCCCTCAAAGTTGTATAATCACCCCCTTTCTCTAAAGAAGGCTATTTCGGGAGTCTCTGGAGTTTACTGAAAGGATGTATTTCTTACTGTGAAGCACCCAAACCACATTTTGTTATTTTTTGAAGCAGGGTGTCATGTAGCTCAGGCTGGCCTCAAAGTTACTGTATAGCTGAGGCTAGCTTTGTATGTATGTGTGTGAGAAAAAATGGACATGCACTGTCATGCTGTGGAGGTCAGAGGTCAATCTTGGCTGTCAATCAGTGCTTTCCACTTTGGGACAGAGTCTTTTCTTTGTGAGCTGCTGTCTATGCGGTGCTATCTGGCTTTCAGGTCTCCAAGTCTTATCCTAATGCTGCACCTCATTGTTGTTGGAGTGCTGGGAGTGCAAGCCTACAGCACCTGGCTTTATGTGGGTCACTGGGATTCAAACTCCGGACCTTATACTCCCGCAGCAAACGTGTTAGCCACCGAGCCAGCTCCCCAGTTCTCCAACCTTGAGGTGTTTCATCCTCTTGCTTCTAACTCCCCAGTGCTGGGATCATAGGTGTCCATGACATTCCTAGTTTATGTGATGCTGGGGATCAAACCCTGGGCTTCATGCCTTTGAAGTATGCTGTCAACCTACATCTGTAGCACCAAACAGTTTTCTAATGTTATTTTGCTTGTCCATGTAATTCTTTACCTCATCAGGAAATATTTCTTTTAAGGGATAATGATTTGTCTCAAGCAGTTTTTCTCCATTTGGTCTGAATTTTAAATTTTAAGGATTCTATGTGGTTTCTTGGACAACTCTGGTAGAGAGGGCATAGCTGAAAACAAAAAACAAAAACAAAGCAAGACAAAACACAGCTGTCCCTCCTCCAATATTGCTGCTTCTGTGAGCTTGGCTTTATGAGGTATATTAGCTCACTGTGATGGGCGTGCCTCATGGGAAACCTTTGGTGGCCTCCTTGTGGGAAGATAGCGTGGGATAGTGGCAAAGGTATGGGTTTGGTTACCTCTGTGGCCTCAGAAAAGTTACTCACACTAGCTAAGGAACCTCCATTGGTAACTTAGTCAGATCTCCCTAACAGCCACACTCTGTTGATTCTATGTCATTGGAGAACCTGGATGCCCATATCCCTCCTTAGACATATGAGGAGGCTTATATGGAAATCAGGAAGTTTCACAGTCAGTAAGCTGGGGAACTGGGAAAGCTTTGGCTCTAATCCAGTCCTAACTGTCTGTAGGAAGATCAAGGAACTGATGATGTCTGAAGAAGACCTTGGCAATGGAGAAGCAGGAGCATGTGAGACCTAAAGGCTAAACACGTGAGGACCAGGGGCTCCAGTGTTCGCAGTCAGGAGTGGTGAAGGTAGCACAGGCACCAGGGAGCTCTGTTTCTGTCGAGCTGGCAGGGAGGGCACTAATAGGAGGAGGGAAACCTGCCCATGCCAGTGACTGGATTGTCTTCTCCGGCCCTAACACTCAGCACTATGCTACTTAGTTTTAACTGTCAACTTGGCACCATCTGGAAATATGGGAATAGAGTCTTAGTGAAGATTTATCTCAAGTTGGTTGGCCGGTGGGCATGCCTGTAGGGGATCATCCTCAGTGGTTCCTGACACACGGAGACCTACGCTGAATGTGAGCAGCAGCACTTGGTAGGGAAGGCCTGAGTCTGTCTGAGTAGAGGTAAGTAGGCTAGTAGCAAGCAGCTGTGGGTACGTAGGAGTCCATTTATTTCTCTGCTAAGCTATGGACTGAGTTGGCTCTTTGGTTATAGTTGCTATCATAGACTGTCAGCTGGGATTCTAAGCCTGACACACTTCTTTCTTAAGTTACTTTTAGTACAGGTAATGGATCACAGTAACCAAAATGAAACCAGGACAAACACTGATTTCTATGGAAACTCCTCCACAAATGGACACAGAAGACATGCTCACCAGCCATCTGGACGTAGACATAGACATAGTCATCACGATTGGTTAGGTTCTCTCTCTCTCTCTCTCTCTCTCTCTCTCTCTCTCTCTCTCTCTCTCTCTCTCTCTCTCTCTCTCTCTCTCTCTCTCTCTCTCTGGTTTTTTGGAGACAGGGTTTCTCTGTGTAGCCTTGGCTGTCCTGGAACTCACTCTGTAGACCACCAGGCTGGCCTTGAACTCAGAAATCTGCCTGCCTCTGCCTCCCAAGTGCTAGAACTAAAGGCGTGCGCCACCACCACCCGGCGGTTAGGTTCTCAATACTCACTGCCTGCCTTCTTTTTCTGAGTGATGGAGGTTGTTTTCAGTGTCCAGTACTGAACCAGGGGCCTCACATGCACTAGGAGAACTGGCTACCATGAAACTATGTCTTCAGCATTGAATAGTTTATTCTTGGGAATTCACTACCCACTACTCTTTGTTTTCCCTAAGAGATGAAAACAAATTGTTATAACCATAATGGCAAAATGTACAAGGTAGAAAAACACACTTAAAGTTAACTAAGTCCTGTTAATTAATCACTAAAGTCCCAGACCAGAAAGTGGTAACACTACTGTAGGATGTACTGTGAATTAAACATTATTATTTAAGATAAATGGGGAAGCAGTAAGAGAAGGAGATGAGGAAGAAGCCAGGGAAAGGAGATAATAGACTTGATGTTAAATAAGACAACAGAAGAGGTGGCTAGGGTTACTGTAGCTTACAACTGATCATTTCTTTTTGCAAGCAACTAGAAGAATTCAAGGTTTTAAACACAAAGAAATGGCAAACATTTGAATGAATGGAAGAGCTCAGTTCTGGCATTTGGTTCTTGCACATTGTGCTCATAGACCGAGTTACTAAACAGTACCCCACAGGGGTATGTGCCATACATACAACTGTGAGTCAATGGAAACTAAAAGATGTTAACATTTAGAAATACTTAAAAGGCCAAAAGTTTAGACCTTGAGAAAGGTGACTCACTTTTGAACATTATTCCATACATGAGCAGCATTGACAGATCAGGCAAATATAAATAATAAAAGGCCAGGAAGGCAAAATCAAACCAAAAAGAAAAAAAAAACCCCAAAAACCTCAAATATAGCCATCTTTGATGACATATTGGATCTTTAAAATTATTTTATTTTTGCTAACTCCAAAAATAGATAATCTGCATCTTTGTTATGTCAATTTTCTGGCTTGTTATAGTAAAGAGTTTTGCTCTACCAACCCCAACACAGTGTGACCAATTCCCAACAGATGGGAGTGTCCCACTATGTATGATGGAAAGTTTCATCCTGCTTTGCCTTGTGAAAGCGGAATGTGCTTCATAGCAGAAGCACTATGGAACATGTAGATCCAGGAACCCGAGCCTCCAAACATGGAAATTCGTGCTTGTCTTGGTAAATATCTTTTAGAAAATTCTTCTACTGACTTTGCACATGGGCCTAACTATCTGTTCTGTGTCACAGTTCATGCCATCTGGATCCTGTTTCCTGGGCTACATTTCCAATGCCAAGTTACCATTTCATGTAAGAGTCTTACATTGTGACACAAGTTACTATGCAATGATTCAATTTCCATTAAAAATTCAGAAAGTATGGTTTGCATAGATATAAATTAGAGATTACATGTAACAATTTGTTAATTTTATTATTGCATTAGGCTTTGTTGTTGTTACCATGGGGATGCTGTTACAAAATAGACTTCTAATTTGGAGATGTATTATTTTAAAATTTATAAAACTTTGTAAAAGATCTACATCCTTCCATATGTGCTAGTCATCAGTAACAGAAAAGAATCATTGAGATACCTTTAGAAATAAAAAGAAAATCTGCCTGGTTAAATACATTTTCTGGGGAACTACGTGGAATGACAGAACACAGAGGAAAGTTTCATAGCAATACTGCTTAGCTGAAGATTTGCCATTTATGAAGCAGGATGGAAATTTACATCCTACCTTAAGGTCAACTCATAAGAAGTATTTCAAGAGCAACTGGAACCAGTGAGATGGCAGGGCAGGAAACTCATATTGTGGGACAAGAGAACTGGCTCCTGAGAGTTGTCCTCTGACCTCCACATGTACTGTAGCACACGTATATCTCCACCCCACAGTATCAAAACAAAAGAACAATCTCCAAATCCCTAAACAGTTGTTGATCCAAGTTCATAGGCATTTCATTTGAATACAAAACAAAAAGATCTGACACTTCAGTTGAAAAATCATACAATTCTAGAAAAAAAAACCACAGCATTCCAAAAGAAATGTATGGAGGAATATTTCAGAACTGATCGGTATTCACTGTCTTCCTACTATTGTGGCAAATACCTGGCAAAATGAACTTGAAGGTAAGAAAGGTTTATTCTGACTCCTGGGCTCCGAGACTACAGTCCATGGTCAGTCATCCGCTGCTTTTGAGCTTGTGGTAGAAGAAGGGTATAATGGTGAGAATATGTGGTATGGGTATGGTTAGTTCACTTTATGCTGGTCAGGGAGCAAAATGTCAGAGACACCTGTCTGTAGAGGCACTGCAGGTATGATCGCTGTGTCACATGTGCATCTGTAGGTGGCAGAGAGAACACTGTCTATGCTCAGTGCTCTGACCTGTGAACATCTGAACAATTCGTAACCTAACACTCCCTGAAAAAACTGAGCCTGAGATGACCACCAGTCCAGTATTGGGGCATGGACAGGGATCTACCCTGAGACAACCCCCTGTCAGTCACCTTGAAGGCCCATATGGGCTCTTAGGGTGGGGATCAAGTTATAGCCCCCAGATCCCAGGTGGTAGGGAGCCTAAAACAGACAACCCTCTTATGTTGGCCCTGGGGGAAGAGCCAGCCTGAAATGACCATCAATCTGGTGCTGAGCTTAACGAGGAGTAGGGGGAGCAGACCATGCCTGAGATGGCTCCTGTTCAGTGCCATAATGCACTAGTAGGGCATAGCACTCCTGAGACCACCTGAGATGACAGAGACACTCAGAGACCCCCTAACCCCCAGTGCCACTAAGAAGAGCAAGTAAACAATGGAGAAATGGAAGAGAAAGAGAAACAGGAGTATGTGGGCACAATGAAGAGAGGCAGAACTGGAGACTCAAGGGTAGTGAAGAACAGCTTGATATGAGTAGCTGGTGATACTACCTGAGACCATGGTGGGGTCCTGGCCTATGCTGCCACCGGGGGACACATCTGGGCCTATGGCCCTGCAGCAGCAAGAGTCTGTTATAACCAAAGGCTAGGTGGACATCCCTGGTCTTGGTTGCAGCCTAGATATAACAGTGTTTGAGAACTGTGCAGAACTGGCCCTACCACTTGCCTGGGCACTGTGGGAGAGCTGGCCCTGGGGGCATGAGAGCAGGAGAGCTGACCTCACCCTAGCCAGATGAAGAGCAGTGGAGAGGAGGTCCCATCCTTCTCTTTGTGGGAGTTGCAGGTGCAACCCTGAAGGTATGAGCTGGCCCTGCCACTTGTCTCCCATGTGGTGACAAGGATAAGGGCAAGCTATTCTCCTCCTGGCCACCTGCAGCAGGTGGGATCCTTGTCCCTGAGGTCACGAGAGCAGGAGAGCTGTCCCTGCTCCTCACCCACTGCAGCATTGAGGAGAGCTGGCCTTGTATCTTGCCTGGGCAGCACAGCAGAGCTGACCCTAGTGGTGGGGGTATGGACAAGCCAACCCTGAGTGAGTGAGCATGGGAGAGCTGCCCCATCACTTCTCTGTAGTGTGGTGACATAGGCAATGGAGAGATTCCCCCCTGCCTTACCCCTTTCCACCTATGGCAGGCTGGAGAGTTGGCCCCAAGATCATCAGAGCAGGATAAAAAGTGGGCCCTGCACCTTGCTTGGGCAGCACAGTAGAGCTGGCCCTGGATGTGGAAGCTGCAGGTGAGCTGGCTTTGAGGGCATGGGCATGGGAGAGCTGGCCCTGCCTCTTGTCTGCCATGTGGTAGCATGAGGAAGTGAGGCCCCCTCTCCTCTCTTTTCCCTTGCCACCTGCAGTGGGTAGAAATGCTGGCCCGACTAGGGTCACAGGGTCATGAGGGAAGGAAAGATGGCCCTGTCCCTTACTTGCTGCAACACTTGAGAGAGTGGGCCCTGCACCCAGCATAGTAGAGCTGACCCTGATGATGGATGCATGGATGAGCCCTCCCTGAGAGTATGAGCATGGGAACCTCACAACTTGTCTGTAAGTGGGCAAGGAGAGATGTTCTCCCCCATTCTCACCCCTGGCTCTGGTGTCATGAGAGTGGGAGAACTCGCCATGTCCCTCCCTGCCTGTACCACTCTGGAGAGTGGGCCCTGTAACTCTCCTGGCTGGGCAGAAGGGTAAAGTTGGCCCTGATCATGGGGGTTGCCGGTGAGCCCTACCAGCAGACTTGGCAGCTCAGATTCCTTTCAGGCCCAGATCCAGGCTTTGAACCGGCTCACCCCGACACCTACCTCATCAATGAACTGCTGGAGTGCATAAAGGGGTTAGTGCATAAAGGGGTTAGTCCTTACAGACCCAAAGCTACAGGGTCTTCATGACATGGGGCAACAGCAGGACATCTGAGAGGAGTCCCAGTGACGTTTCAGTGTTGAGAGTATAGCAGAAGCCAGAGGCCTTGTACTAGACCAGAGAGTTGAAGTGTAGAGAAAGGGAACTACTGTGGCATGCACTGTGACACACTACAGCTTCCACAGTGAGACTGTTTTCTCTGTTATGAGGGGTTTGCAATGACAGGTACAAGGGGAGGGGGAGGTGAGTGGGATTGGGATCCATGATGTGAAATTCACAAAGAACCAATAATAACTTCTTTAAAATCCAGAGACAAGAAGGGGCTTGGGTTTCAATATCCCCTCCACCAATCGAACTCCTTCAACGTGGCCCCACTTCTTAAAAGCTCCATCACTGTCCAATAGCACCATGGACTGTTCTTCAGCACACGGCCTTAGAGAAGTCAAGGTCTGATCCATAGCACAGTGACACGTGATTCTTCCAGAGGAGAAAAAATGATGACATTATAGTTATTCTACCTCTAAAAGATTACTTTGGATCAGAAAAAAAAATCAAATATTTCTTAGTGAACATGGAATAATAGTGACACACTAACAGTTATGTAAACACTCCACATTGGGATCTTATAGCAAATCCTATAGGTACTCATGTGACCCGAAGCTTTACCAAGAAGGCAGATGTATTGATATGCTTGATTGGCTCCCAAATACACATGATCCAGTTGTTGGTAAGATATCATCATCAAGAAAATTATTCAAATAGCTATAGAGTATGATAATTGCCATTCACTATGTTTTGTAGAAATGAAAGCAGAATTTAGCATCATCACAAAAAGTTATTTGTGCACAATATAAACATTGCAACTTTGTATCATAACTTTGTCTCTCTTTTTTTTTTTTTTGACCTTTGCATGTGCTCTTTATTTGTTCACATGACTCAATTCCTTCTGCTCTCTGCATTCTTACAGGAGCCTTCTTATGAGAGCTGTGCCACTGTCCTCTTCTTTTCTTTCACTATTTTCCTCATACACTTCTTTTTTATAATTAGATATTTTCTTTACTTACATTTCAAATGTTATCCCCTTTCCTGGTTTCCCCTCTAGGAAAAAAACCCCGTTCCCTCCCCCTGCTCACCAACCCACCCTCTCCCACTTCTTGGCCCTGGCATTCTCCTCCAATGGGACATAGAGCCTTCACAGGACCAAGGGCCTCTCCTCCCACTGATGACCGACTTGGCCATCCTCTGCTACATATGCAGCTGGAGCCATGAGTCCCACCATGTGTACTCTTTGGTTGGTGGTGTAGTCCCTGGGAGCTCTGGGGATACTGGTTAGTTCATATTGTTGTTCATCCTAAGGGGCTACAAGCCCCTTCAGCTCCTTGGGTCCTTTCTCTAGCTCCTTCAATGGGGACCCTGTGCTCAGTCCAATGGATGGCTGTGAGCCTCTCCTTCTGTATTAGTCGGGCACTGTCAGAGCCCCTCAAGAGACAGCTATATCAGTCTCTGTATCATAACTTCTTAGGGGAAGATTGTAAAATCACAACAGAATCATTCAGGTAACAATTGTAAAATGTAACTTATGTATTTTAGATACAATGTATGTTAAGTAATGTAGGGAACAGCTATTGTCAGTCTTGTGCATTATAAAACACATATTTTCATAAGCAAACACTTGTGTAGATTTTTGCCATCTACTTTTATAACTTAAGGAGAATTTAATATGTATGGGTTAAATTAAAAAGGAATGAGGTAAAAATAGAGGAGCCAAATGTATGACAGATGCCTGTAGAAATTATAAGATGGCATAACAGATTCCTTATTCCTAGTTGGCTGTGTTGTTTAAACATTGACATTATAAAACAAGAGGGCTGTGGTACTGGGTGGGTGGGAATAATAATTAAAAACCATGTGTTATACTATCTGTTATATTTTTGAAAATAATAATAGTAATAATAATAGTAGTAGTAGTAGAAAAGATTTCAAATATTTCCATAATGAAAATGGTAAGGATCTAAGATGAATCACACATTATCATGTGATCATTCCAGAATGAAGTCATGTTTCAAAGTACCATGGTATACATGATAGTGTATAAACATTTATCAACCAGAAAAACAAGTTAAAAATTTTACATCATATAATCCAAATATATAATGAAAAAAGTTTAATAGACAAATATTTTTAAAGATTTGTTCTTAATGTTTTAAAATTATGTGTAAATGTGTGCATCTGTGTGAGGGAGGTTATGCACATGAGTGTAGCGGACATGGAGGCTGGATGAGCACATGGAGTCTCCTGGAGCTGGAGCAATAGGTGGTTGTGAGTCAGCCATGTGGGTGATGGGAACTAAGCTCAGGTTCTCTTAAGCACAGTTATCTCACCAGTTCCTATAGAGATATTTTTGATACTAACAAATTTTAATTATATTTTAAGAACTAATCAAATACCTTTTGACCTTCACTAAACACTAGATTATGTTTAGAGCACATTAAACATAATAAAATAAAATCAAGCATCAAGTATGTGATGGGGCAGTCGATTGAGTGTTCTTAAAAACTAAATTAGAGCCTGAGATTGTTGGAACTTGCCTGACATTCTAGCACAGAGTCAGCTGAGGTCCAGAAACCATGAGTTCGAGTCCAGCCCGGGCTAGCAGAGGAGTGGAAAACAGGAGTTCAGGACCATCCTGGGCAAGCAGAGGAATGCAGACCACGAGTTAAGAACCAGCGTGGGCTGCCCCAAAGCCAGACTTTACTAGTAGAGGAACAAAACCTGAGCGCTGTCCCTGGGGACCTCACTAGTCAGTACTCGGCCTTGGTGGGCTTGAGATAGACCCCTGAGTTCTATCTCAGACTTGAAGCTGTTTTTCCTTGATAGCATCATGGTTCTGGCCCTTTCTACATTTAGTGGAAGCTTTGTAGTTGATCTGACAATGAAAGCAGTCCTGGAATCCATTATGAATAAAACAAAAAGGCCTGCAGAAATTCCTGACCACTGAACATGGGGGCGGGAGGCGGGGACCAAGAGTAAA
Source organism: Mastomys coucha (assembly GCF_008632895.1). Classification (NCBI taxonomy): domain Eukaryota; kingdom Metazoa; phylum Chordata; class Mammalia; order Rodentia; family Muridae; genus Mastomys; species Mastomys coucha. The sequence goes on from NW_022196905.1 coordinate 216,287,854, forward strand.
CCCCATCTTAATTACAAAAGAGAAATTTTTCTTTTTTCTTTTTTCTCTCCTTTTTTCGTGCGCGCGCGGGTGTTTACTGTATAGCCTTTGCTGGCCTCAAACTTGACGTTCTTGCCTCAGTCTTCCAGTGCTGAAATTACAGGCTACTGCAACCAGCCACACCTGGCAAGAGAAGTCTTCTAATCTGGAAACCTGTGAACCCTCAGCCCTCAGGAGAGGGTCTGAGATGGATCGGGGAGTTCTAGCTGCACACATCCTGAGCGCCTGAGCCCTCAGAATACCCACCATGCCCACAGAGACCCCATTCTCCCCAGGACCAAGTCCTCTGCTGTTGGGGACCATGGCCTGTCTCCTCACCTTAGCCCCTGGGCACGCGCTTATACTATAGGTCTCCTGGAATCTCAAAGGGCCTGAGGCCTTAGGCTCCTTTAAGGTCGCTGCCCCAGGCATGGTGCTCAGTATCTTAGCCAAATAAGTTACTTTCCTTGAATATCTAGGAATTTTAAACTAAAGCAATGAGTTGTCTGTCACCTTGCCCTGGAACTCCAGTGTAACCTGCCTTAGTGTTCCTTGTGTTGTCTGCTTTGAAGTAAAACCATGGGTGTGTGGAGGCTGTAAAGACAAAAAAAAAAAAAAAAAAAAAAAAAAAAAAAAAAAACCTCCAAAAACCCAAAAAACAAAACAAACAAACAAAAAAACCAGCATGGGCTAGGTAGAGACACCCTTTCCTCAGAAACCAAAATCAAAACCAAAACCAAAACTAAACCAAATAAAAAAAGAGTGAATTGGAATGAGTGTGCTGATTTAGACACCTGTAAGTCTCTCTGTTGCCTGAATCTGTGGATGTGTTTGGTAGATGGCTGTACACAACATCTTTTTTTTTTTGAAAGTTTATTGATTTTTTTGGATTGTACACAACATCTTAGCACTCACTTTTAATGCAGCAATATTCAGATAATTATGAAATACAGTGATAACAAGTAACTGTTCTAATTAATGAATAATGATACAATATTATTGTTTAAGATATTTCAGTGTAAATAGGCTATCACAGATAGCTAAGGTGTTTTGTTCAAATGTTATCAGTTGGTCCTGTTAGATGTCAGAGGGTAACTGCTTAAATCTTAAATCTGCTTTAATCTGTGGCAAATATGGAATTCTCCTGCTGCAGTGCAAACGTAGCACTGCGAAAGCAAACAGGTACAGCTGTCTAGATGTTTGCATGTGCTGTGTGATTTTCATGTATTTTGCAAATGTTTTCTTTCAACACTTTTCTAACCATTTAAAATGTTAAAGTGATTTGTAGCTGGTTGACTGTACAAAACCAGAAAGCAGGACTCAGCTTGTGAGTCATAATTTGAAAATTGTGAGAAAAATGATTGCAATTACATGAAGTTTGTAACTGAGCTTGAAAGATGCCCAGGATAGGGGTAACAGACAGGGCAGCCTTAGGTTATTGCATGGAACATTAGGATACTTGCATAGTTTTCAATTTGTGGTTTTTTTTTTTAGATATTTTCTTTATTTACATGTAAATTTCTCCATTCCCAGTTTCCCCTCCAAAAAACAAAGAAACAAACAAAAACAACAAAAACAAACCCCTGTTGCCTCCCCCGTCCCCATGCCTGCCACCCCACCCTCTCCCACTTATTGGCCCTGGCATTCTCCTACACTGGGGCACAGAACCTTCACAGGGCCGAGGTCCTCTCCTCCTATTGATGATCGAATTTGCAATCCTCTACTATACACATGCTGCCAGAACAATCAGACCCACCATGTGCAGTCCTTGGTTGGTGGTTGAGACCCTGGGAGCTCTGAGGGTACTAGTTAGTTCATATTGTTGTTCATCCAAGGGGCTGCAAACCCTTCAGCTTCTTTGGTCCTTTCTCTAGCTCCTTCATTGGGGACTGTGTACTCAGTTCAATGGATGGCTGTGAGCCTCTACATCTGTGTTAGTCAGGTACTGTCAGAGCCTCTCAGGAGATAGCTATATTTAGGCTGGCTTGTCCTTCCTTCAGTCTCTGCTCCATAGTTAATCTCTGCAACTCCTTCCATGGGTATTTGGTTCCCCCTTTTAAGAAGGAATGAAATGTCCAGAATTTATGTTTAACTGTCTCACTATCAGTTGCCCGTGGAGACTATTTCAACCTAAAGAATGAGGATACAATATGCCAGGTGCAATTCCACAGGAAGTATTGTGCAACCTAGTGGCCATTTCTGTGCAACGAGACTCAGTACAAACAGGTGGTCCTTGGCTCTCTAAGGCTTCATTGTAAACTTTGGTTTTAAAATGGTGGTGAAAGCCATATTCAAACAGTAGAACCACACTTCAAAATTTGACCTTTTTCCAGGATAACAGTGCATGCAACACAACTCTCTGTGACATTGGGAAGTAATGAGGAGCTGTAGCTTCAAGTCAGCCAAGGGCTGTGAGAAAAAAAATATCTGCTACCACACAGTGTTCTGTGTGCTAAGCGAGCATGCATGTTCAGTAGGCCAGGCACAGGAAATATACTTTCCAACTCAAATATTTGCAACATTTGATGGGCTCATCAGAGGATTACCCCATTGTAAGAGAAGGAGCATCTTTAAGTATTGAGATTGCCAAAATGAATTTATTTGCCAAGAAATGTGCTATCTTACTCTTTTGCAAAGTTATTTTATAGCAAATTAGATGATAACCTTACTATAGTGACTGCAATTTTGAATTATTTGATTGGTCGATAATTTGATTTTTGAATTTTACAAATTAATTTCTGTTTTGCAGTTGGTATAGTGGAGAATTAAATACTACATCATCTTAGTAATGTTGAAATGAGGAAGAGATGCTCTTTGCTGATCATGGAGGTCCTACACAGAACAGTGGAACTTGTTTTATGGATGCAGTGTGCTCACCGAGCATGTCCAAAGAGAAATTCATCGTCTCCAGGGGACCTGGTTCCAGCCTCTCAGAGCTTCTGGTCTTGCGTGGAGTTCTTTGCTTTGCAGAATAACATTTACTATAACACGATATTTCCTCTTTTCCCCTTCTTTCCAAGCTACGTGACTAGTAGCTTAAAGCCAGATATTTTTACTTTAAAACAAACAGCAATGTAAAAATCTCCCTACCTCTTAGCAAATAAACAAGAGGACGGAAGCTTCCCAGGACACTGTTAGGCTTTTGAAGGGAATGCTGTGGTGTGGTCTTCATGTCCAAGTCCGTCCTCCATCCGGTCCATGGTGTGTGTGTGTGTGTGTGTGTGTGTGTGTGATGTCCCCTCTCCATCCCCCCTCCATGCAAGTCATATCTTCAGCTTCAACAGGAGGTAGCTTTTCATGGTGGCTATTGTTAGTCTCAGGGCTGAGGGATAAACATCAGTTGTCAGGCTGACAACTTATTTGTTTTAACAGCACCTGTCTGCTCTCTAGTCAACAAAAACATATAACCTGAAGATGTCTTCAGATATAAAAATAATTTTCTCAAAGCCAAAGCTTTCAGGTAAAAATACAAATCCCTTGACTTGTACTCAAACACAATGTTTTAAGAAACAAACTTTGAAATGCACAGAAGCTATTTGAAGCTAAAAGAAGAATTGCTTAGGAGCCAGTGATGCCAGTGTGTGAGGACCACAGGTATTCTGCAATGGACATCTGGAGATCTCATTAGAATTTGAAAGCACCTTGAAGAAAGAAGTTCTTTTAAATGAGAAAGTCTAGATGAGCTGAGGAGAGATCTGAGACAGAGGGGGACATAGCACTGTGCCCTCAGAGGAGGTGAATCAAGAGCCAAAGGCCTAACTTTTTAAAAATAAACTAATACAATTTATTTTAAAATATGCAACTCAGTATTGACATTTTTAAATCATCAAAATAATTTATAATAGTTAAGTGCCTCTTAAATATATATGATATCCTCTGAAGCTAAAATGCACTCAACCAGTTTTTAAAATCTATTTGGAACATTAAACATGATAGAAGTAGAAAAAAATCTCTTATGAAGTTGTCTATGAAAGGAAATTGTGAAAAATTCCTGATTAGACAGAAACTGTTCCATCTCTAAGGGAGAATACTCAGAGTAACTGTGGCTTCACAGAATGAATTGGGTAGTGTTCCTTCTGTTTCTATTTTGTGGAATAGTTTGAAGAGTATTGGTATTAAGTTTTCTTTGAAGGTATGATAGAATTCTGCACTAAACCCATCTGGTACTGGGATTTTTTTGGTTTGGAGACTTTAATGATTGCTTCTATTTCTTTAAGGGTTATGGGACTCTTTAGATGGTTTATCTGATCTTGATTTAACTTTGGTACTGGGTATCTGTCTAGAATATTGTTCATCTCATCCAGATTTTCCAGTTTCATTGAATATAGGCTTCTATAGTAAGATATGATGATTTTTTGAATTTCCTCAGTTTCTGTTGTTATGTCTCCCTTTTCATTTCTGATTTTGTTAATTTGGATACTGTCTCTGTGCCCTCTGGTTAGTCTAGCTAATTATCTATCTTGTTGATTTTCCCAACAAACCAGCTCCTGGTTTTGTTGATTCTTTTTTATAGTACTTTTTGTTTCTAGTTGGTTGATTTCAGCCCCAAGTTTGATTATTTCCTGCCATCTACTCCTCTTGGGTGTATTTGCTTCTTTTTGTTCTAGAGCTTTCAGATGTACTGTCAAGCTGCTAGTGTAAGCTCTCTCCAGTTTTTCTTTAGAGGCACTCAGAGTCATGAGTTTTCCTCTTAGCACTACTTTCATTGTGTCCCATAGATTGGGTATGTTTTGCCTTCGTTTTCATTAAATTCTAAAGTCTTTAATTTTTTTCTTTATTTCTCTCTTGACCAAGTTATCATTGAGTAGAGTGTTGTTCAGCTTCCATGTGTATGTGTGCCTTCCATTGTTTTTGTTGGTATTTAAGACCAGCCTTAGTTTGTAGTGATCTGATAGAATGCATGAAATTCTTCCTATCATCTTGTATCTGTTGAGGCCTGTTTTGTGACAGATTATATGGTCAGTTTTGGAGAAGGTATCATGAGGTGCTGAGAAGAAGGTATATTCTTTTGTTTTAGGATGAAATGTTTTATAGATATTTGTTAAATGCATTTGGTCCATAACTTCTCTTACTTTTAATGTGTCCCTGTGTAGTTTATGTTTCTATGATCTGTCCATTGTTAAGAATGGAGAGTTGAAGTCTCCCATTGTTATTGTGTGAGGTGCAATGTGTGCTTTGAGCTTTAGTAAAGTTTCTTTTATGAATGTGAATGCCCCCGCATTTGGAGCATAGATGTTGAAAACTGAGTGTTCTTCTTGGTAGATTTTTTTCCTTTGATAAGTATGAAGTGTCCTTCCTTATCTTTTTTGATAACTTTAGTTTGAAAGTTGATTTTATTTGATATTAGAATGGCTACTCCAGCTTGTTTCTTGGGACCATTTGGTTGGAGAATCGTTTTCCAGTCCTTTACTCTGAGGTAGTATCTGTCTTTGACACTGAGGTATGTTTTCTATATGCAACAAAATGCCAGGTCATGATTACATATCAAATCTATTCTATGTCTTTTTATTGGGGAATTGAGTCCATTGATGTTAAGAGATATTAAAGAAAAGTGATTGTTACTTCCTGTTATTTTTGTTGTTAGAGGTGGAATTATGCTCGTGTGGCTATTTTGGGTTTACTGAAAGATTAGCTTTTTGCATTTTGTGTTGGTGTTTTCCATCTATTATCCTTTGTAGGGCTAGATTTGTGGAGAGATATTATGTAAATTTGTTTTTGTCATGGAATATCTTGGTTTCTCCATTTATGGTAATTGAGAGTTTTGCTGGGTATAGTAGCCTAGGCTAGCGTTTGTGTTCTCTTAGGGTCTGTATGACATCTGCCCAGGATCTTCTAGCTTTCATAGTCTCTGGTGAGAAGTCTGGTGTAATTCTGATAGGTCTGTCTTTATCTGTTACTTGACCTTTTCCCCTACTGCTTTTATTATTCTCTCTTTGTTTAGTGCATTTGGTGTTTTGACTGTTATTTGATGGTAGGAAATTCTTTTCTGGTCCAATCTGTTTGGAGTTCTGTAGGATTCTTGTATGTTCATGGGCATCTCTTTCTTTAGGTTAGGGAAGTTTTCTTCTATAATTTTGGTGAACATATTTACTGGCCCTTTAAGTTGGGAATCTTCACTCTCTTCTATACCTATTATCTTTAGGTTTGGTCTTCTCATTGTGTCCTGGATTTCCTGGATGTTTTGGGTTAGGAGTTTTTTTGCATTTTGCATTTTCTTTGACTGTTGTGTCAATGTTTTCTATGGTGTTTTCTGCACCTGAGATTCTCTCTTCTATCTCTTATATTCTGTTGGTGATGCTTGCATCTATGACTCCTGATCTCTTTCCTAGATTTTCTATCCCCAGTTTTGTCTCCCTTTGTGATTTCTTTATTGTTTCTATTTCCATTTTTAGATCTTGGATCTTTTACCTGTTTGTTTGTGTTTTCCTGAAATTCTTTAAGGGATTTTTTTTTTTAAAGCGCTTTAAGCTGTTTACCTGTGTTTTTCTGTATTTCTTTAAGGGAATTATTTATGTCCTTCTTAAATTCCTCTATCATCATCATGATTTGTGATTTTAAATCAGAGTCTTGCTTTTTTTGGTGTGTTGAGGTATCCAGGGCTTGTTGTGGTGGGAGAACTGGGTTCTGATGATGCCAAGTAGCCTTGGTTTCTGTTGCTTATGTTCTTGCCCTAGCCTCTCATCATCTCGATATCTCGGGTGTTAGCTGGTCTTCCTGTCTCTTAATGTGGCTTGTCAGTACTCTTGGGAGACTAATTTTTTCAGGGAGGAATTTGGGCATGGAGAGCTGTACCACAGGGTCAGCTCCTGGGTGCAGAGGGAAACGGGCTCTTGTTCTTGGCTCTACCTTGGTTCCTGTGTCCTGATAGTTCTGGGCAGGTGTCCCTTCGGCCAGAAATTTGAGCAGAGGTGGTGATTTTACCCGTGTTCACAGGAGTGTCAGCACTCCTGGCAGACCAGCTCTCTCCAGGCAGTATTTGGATATAGAGCACTGCGGCACAGGATCAGCTCTGGGCACAGATGGAAACTCCTGGCCTAATTCTTATTAGAAGCTTTTGAAAGTGTGGATATGGGTAAGGCAATGTAGCATGTAGCTAGTGTGAGCATTCCTTCTAGGCTCCGCCCCCAAAGGTACCTGGCCACAGCAAGATATGCCTGGCTTACTATAATTGGGGCTGTTTGGCCCCTCCTCCTTTTCTTACTCGCTGCCCCTCCTCTCACTGACCCCTTTCTTCTTCTCTCTTCTTCCCCTCCTCCTCTCTCCATGTGTTCCTGGCCTGCCTTTCCTCGTCTCTTTTCTCTCTCCTCCTCTGCTCTCTCTCTCTCTCTTTGCCTTTTTCTGTCTCTACTTACTTTCCAATTTCCCATCCCATGCCATAAATAAACTCTATTCCATACTATATTCATAGTATGCCTAGTACCACAGGGGAAGGGATGCCTCAGCATGGGTCCACTGAGGCACCCCTCCCACCTCACCATACCTAACTCTATCAAACATAGCCTTGGCTCTTTCTCTTTTATAAAACACAACAGCTAGCCTTTAAAAATATTTTTCATGCTCTTAGCATGTCCCTGTGGGTTTGAAAGGTGTGTATGTACAAGCATACGTATGTGTTCCAGAGTCAGAAAGACAAATGGATCAATGATAGACGGTTAACTGGCTTGTAGCTCACCTTGGCTTTATTCGACTTTAATTAGTTTTTAGTAAGTAATGGACCTCTTGATCCTACAGGAACAAAGGTCCAATTTTAGTAAGCTCAGTTGCTGGGATTGGCTCTTTCCCTTTAGGAGCCATAAGTCTTTAAACCGGTATCACCTAAACACCTCCATGCCATTGGCAAAGTGCTGAAATAGACCTAACCCCATCAACAAAACGTAAACTGAATAAAACAGCAGTTCAGACTAAAGTTCTTACTTCAAAATAGCAAGTAATTGTAGGCTTAGATTGTTCAAAACCTACTTTACTAAGGGTTCTCAAATCCCCTTCTAGCCTAGCATTCAAAGGTAGGGGAGGAAGATGATAAACAGGACAAGGGGATATGGACCTGATTAGAAGTAGCTCTTTGGGGCAAGTCCAATCTCTGTTTAGTGTCAGGACACCAACAACGGTCTAGTTCAAAAGTGTCAGTGGCCTCACAATCCAGCAGAAACAACCAGGTCACTGAAGAATTGGCATAAGTCAACAGGAGCAACCAGGACCAGCAGAAATGCCAGGAGTTCTCTGTGTGTTTATCTTAACAAAGTGAAGATCAGTGAAGATGTGAGACTAAGGCAGAGTTGCATGGCTAGCTATGCAAGCTCCCTGTCACTGGCCATTGAGTCCTATTTATACTTTCTCCAAACTTCACATGTCCTTTCATGGGTCTTGCCTCAGCAAAGCATCACATGACACAACTGGAAATTTCCACTTCAAGTAATTATTTTGTATTTATTTTCTTGTATCTTACTCTGGTGGTTGCTATTGGAGATCCAAACTTGGGCCTTGCTAGGCAAGTGCTGTATAACTTGTTACTCCAAACCCTTGACATGATTTACTGAGAAATTAAGAGTTTGAATTAAGACTGATATGTGAAAAGCATTAATGATAAAGCATATTTAGAACAATTTCTATTATTTCTAGTTGAAGCTATGTGGCTAACCAAATTTGATGATAAAATTGCAATTAAATATAAAATTGACAGACATAAACCAAATAAAGGCTACAAACTAACTTCCCAGAGGGGAAGGGAGAGAGGCATTTTTCTGCACAAAGTCTAAGTTGTTATTTAATATATGACGCAATTCCAAATTTCTAAGAATTTGTTTTTTTTGGAAAATAATTTTATAAAATGTTACCTGATTTATTAGGATTTATTTACTTTTGAGTTTAAATGTGAGAATACTTCTATGCCTTTAATCCCAGCATTGGGAGGCAGAGGCAGGCAGATCTCTGAGTTCAAGGCCAGCCTGGTCTAAAGAATGAGTTCCAGGACAGCCAGGGCTACACAGAGAAACCCTGTCTCAAATAACCAACCAACCAACCAGCCAACCAACCAACCAACCAAACAAACAAACAAAAACAAAAAACAAACAAAAGACCCAAACAAACAGACAATCAAAATACCAAAAACAAACCAGAAAAAGGGAAATAAGGCAAGTATTAAAATAAAACAAAAAAGTACATAAAGATTTAATTATTTCCCCTGATCAAATGGGATGTAACAGAGGGCACTTCTGTCACAGCATGACTACAATGTGCCCTGGCTAGATTACCCAGAGAAAGAACAAGAGCTCATAAGTTAGCTCAGCTGTTCCATGGCAGATATTTAATAGTAATATAAAAAAATCCCGTCTTTTCAGGATTAAATTAATGAAGAAAATAATTTTAATATTATGTATGTTAAATGGAGAAACATGCTCATTTCAGAAATATTAAAATCTCTTCCTTAAGTCAAGAGTGAGGTGAGGAGGTGACCATTGCCACTGTGATTTAACAGAACACTTGCAGTGTTAGCGATAGCTAAATATGATAAAAACAGTATCAAGGATTAAAAACATGAACAATGTGCTTACTAAAGCCCAGGTATATAAACTGCAAAAACCAAATAAATTTTATCAAGAAAGCAACACTAGAACTAACAAGTCAATATTGCAGAAAAATCTCAGGTGTCAAGATCCTGCACATGAGTTATTGCTGGGTGACTACATTCTTCCCCCTATAAAGATGAACAGCTTTAGCATATGGTATTGATCTTGGGACTGAAGCCACAATGAGAAAGGAAATAGTCACAGTGATGTCCCTGAGCCTACATGACTCCGTTAGCCTTCAGTTCTACCTCTGGAAACCATGCAAACCTCATGCCACACTTTCATTTAAATTGAATCCTATGTAAGCTTTTAAAATACTCTTTGGAAGAAGATAAAAATTTTATAGCTAGAAAACAAATTGATATCACAGATAAGGCAGAAGGTTTGGTGTGGGTTTGCCTGTCTCCTGACCTGTCTCAAGATGTTTTTCTCCCCAGTAAACATCTTTTTTTTTTGGTTTTTTGAGACAGGGTTTTTCTGTGTAGTCCTGGCTGTCCTGGAGCTCACTCTGTAGAGCAGGCCCAGTAAACATCTTGATAGACCGCATGGAGCAAGAACTGGTATCAGTGATTCATGGTAAGTGGATAGAGACTGTACTTTATAACCTCTGAGTAGTCCTCAGTATCTTTCAGGCTTCTGGTCTAACCCTGCTCTTTCAGTCTCTTATCTGGACTAACTTCTCTCTGACTCCATGGTGGGCTGTGAGTGGGGCTGCCTGTATGGTGTCTGTGGCCTTGTCTAGGCGATCTGACCTCAAGATGGCTGTAGGAGTGTCTATGAGTTCACTTTCATTCCTGGTTCTCAGCTTCATACAAGGGATTTTAAATACAGAGTTCTAAAAGATTCTATAGAGCAAATGGCAATAAGATTTTCAAAGAAAACAACAGAGTAGCTACATAATAGGTGCAGATTATTGTTACACATAAGTACAAAAAATGCAATTTTATAAAATGCTACAAAAGTGATAAATATTATATGTTAAGGTCATGACATTAGATAAATATGAAGAACCTATGCGACGTCAGGATGAGAACACAGTTTAGGAACTCCAAAGGATAGTAGAAGAAATGAGCATGTAGGAAAACATAGTTTGATTCAAAATTGAGTATTTGAATTCTAATTTTTTCCTGTGGTACTAAGGATTAAACCCAAGGAACTCACTCTGTAGACCAGGCTGGCCTCGAACTCAGAAATCTGCCTGCCTCTGCCTCCCAAGTGC
>NW_022196905.1:216299419-216310515 GCF_008632895.1 Mastomys coucha
GTACTCCATTGTGTAGATATACCACAATTTCTGTATCCACTCCTCTGTTGAGGGACATATGGGTTGGTACAGATCTCACTAAGCTGAGCAGAATGCCTCAGCTCCAGGCTGTAGTCTAGGCCGACCTTGAAACTGTGATCCTGTACCTAAGCCTTCCAAAAGGCTGGGATTATAGGCCCAGGCCACCAGATCTGGCCTAAGGGTTTGAATGCTAGAGCAGCATTTGGATAGCATTTTTTTTTTCTGTTGAAACATCCTGAATCAGCCACTACAGTGGAGTGGTAACACATTGCAGCAGCGGGCTGCACGGAAGGCTCAGTCACATGCAGTTAGATGAGACTCACAAAAATCACTCAGGAAAATCACCAAATGTAAGCTCTTCTCTGTTTCCTTGAACTCCAATTCTGAGACTCCATCCACTCCTAAGGTCCTGAGAAGCCTCTGAGAGGCATCGGAGAAGGCAGGCAAGTCTAGGCTCTCTGTGTGCCCGTGTGTGATGCGTGTGCCTGTGTATAAGGGCAGGCAAGTCTAGGCTCTCTGTGTGCCCGTGTGTGATGCGTGTGCCTGTGTATATCTTAACTAGACTTTCAGTTAATATATGGTTAAGCTAAGAGCATAAAAGAAACAAAAATATGGTCAAGCTACTGTGCTAATGTATTTCTACAGAGGAAAATGTAAACTATATTTTAACATAAAAAAAAAAACCCTCGGTTTAAAGACTAGGAAATAGGATATCCCACAAGTGCTAAAAAAGAAAACAGGGTGACTAACAGTGAGGTCACAGAGGAGTAGCACATAGCTGTTCTGTGGCAGGCAGGCAGTCAGGGCCTGTTTAGGTACAAAGGGATACTGAACAGAACAAAGAGAGAGAGTACTTCAGAACAGAATGTTTGCATGATGGCATGGAAGGGCAAGGACAGAGTTTAGAAGAAAATTTAGAGAAATATAAATAGTGCTTAATGTTCTTTGGTTTCTTTTTTCCATAAAAATGGCTGAGTGCAAAACTGGAGACCATAGATTAAACTTGAGTCCACAAGTAACATAACTGAAATGCTCACAATTCATTATGTGAAAGGCAAATACACCTGGCTTTGTAAAACCGCGACAGTCTTAAGAGCCTGTGCATGTGGTGGTTGCGTTAGCCTAGCAGTATGGACCGGGTGCCTTGAATTTCCAGTGTTGTCTGCACCAAGCCACAGGAGCAGCAGAGTGGTGCAAGCTGGGAGGGAGCAGCCTTTCAAAGAACCCCAGCTAAGGTGGTGGGCAGATGTGCAGGCAGCTGAAAACATTTGTCTTTATTCCCCATGCTGGCAACTAACTGCATCTCAGTACTCAGTAGGGATGTTGGGCTCCAGCATGCCTTTGAAGAACTATGATTTCAATGTCTCCAAAAGTGCTTACATGTTGACAAGTCAATCTGACATCTGAAAATGATAAACTTCACTGGAAACAGCAACAACAATAACAACAATATCACCACCACCACTACCACTAGCAGCTGCAGAAGCAACAATAGGAATAGCAACAACGATGGCACTGCCTGCACCTCCACCACCTGCACCTCCACCACCTCCTCCACCCCCACTTCTACCACCATCACCTGCACCTCTACCACCACCACCATCACTGCCTCCACCACCGTCACTGCCTCCATCATCATCACCATCACCACCTCCAGCACCATCATTAGCACCTCCACCACCATCATCGCCATTTCCACCACCACCACTACCTCTGCCACCACTTCCACCAAACCCCTTTCAGGGTAAGAGCTAAAGTTCTGATAACATAACAGAATTCTGTTGGTGGAGGGGAAGATATAGTTAGGTCTCTATTTGTTTCTGCTTATGTGCGTGTGCACGTTCATGTGCACATTTGTGCATATGTTCATATGCATGTTGTCTTGTGGATACATGTGCCTGTATGAGCATACATGTGCGAGTCAGAGGACAACTCAATTGTCATTCTCAGGAATGTCATCTGCCTCCTTTGAGACAAGGCCTGCCATTGGCTTGGAGATTACTAGTAGGATGGAATGGGTAGCCCTAGGCAATGCCTAAGGACCCTCTTGTCTCCACCTCCCAAGCATGGAGATCAGAAGGACACAGTACCAATGTCTTGCTTTTTCACCTGAGTTTTGGAAATGGAACTGAGATCCCACTCCTTTTTTAAAAATTGAAAATAGATTCTTTTCTCATATAATATGTCGTGATTATAGTTTCCCCTCCTTCCCCTCCTCTCAGCTCCTTCCCACCCCTCTTCTGCTCCAGATCCACTCCCCTTTTGTCTTTTATTAGAAACAAACAGGCTTCTAAAAGATAACAACCAAACATGGCAAAATAAATTATAAGATGAAGGAAAAACTATCATATCAAACTTGAACAAGACAACCCAACAGGAGAGAAATAGAACTAAGTGCAGGTACAAGAGTCAGAGACACTCATTCTCACACTCATGGTCCCATGACAATACTAAGCTAATATGCAGGGAATCTCTTCAGATTCTTGTGGCTTTTAGAGTCTCCATTGAGAAGTCTTTATATATTGCCTGGTCTTTTTCCTTGAAGCTTTTACTATTCTTTCTTTGTTCTGTATGTTTAGGGTCTTGATTATTATGTTGTAAGAATCTTTCTTTTCTGATCCAATTTGGTGATCTATATTATTCTTATATCTTTATAGGCATCCTTCTTTAGGTTGTGAAACTTTTCTTCTATGATTTTGTTGGAAATGTTTTCTAGACCTCTGAGCTGGGCATCTTCTCCTTCCTTTGTATTTATTATTCTTGGGTTTGGCGTCTCATAGTATCCTAGAATTCCTGGATGTGGTATGTTTGTTTGTTTTTAAATTGCTTTTATTTACAATTTCAGGTCTTGAACATTTTCATTTACTTCCAGGACAACTGTTTGTGTTGTCCTGGATTTCTTGAAGGGATTCATTAATTTCCTTTTTAAGGACCTCTATCATATTTCAACAGGTAGTTTAAGGTCTTTTTCTGGTGCTTCAGCTATGTTGAAATATTCAGGGCTTGCTGTAGCAGGATAACTGGGCTCTGGTGGAGACGGATTTCCCTCGCTGTATTGATTGTGTTTTTATACTGGCGTCTGAGCATCTAGGTTTGGGATGATTAAGAGCTAGGTGTTGATTTCTGGTCTTTGTTGGATGGGTATTTCGTTCCTTGGTTTGTGTTTTCTTTCTGGGTATTTGGAGAGTGTGATGTGGCTAAGTGTTGCATATTTTCTTGGCCTGTTCAACTGGAGTGTTCACAGGAAATGAATTGAGGAAAGAAAGGAGGAACAGAAGGTCATTGTGGTCCATTGGGACATGGACTGGGAGAAGGAAGAGACCATAGCAGGTTTCCAGCTATAACAGTGGGAATGAGACTTTTGGGCTGGGGGATTAGATCTGGGAGCTATAGGAGAGATGTGAGTGCCTTCAGCATATTTGTTGCTCTTGAAAGAGAGGCCCTTAAGTCTCAGCAGAGGGTGTTTGGGATCTGAGACTAAGCAACAAGTTGGGGGAAGGTAGTTAGGAGGGGGTGGTTTGAGGGATCCACAGGCTACCTGGGAAGAAATGAGGGAAGGCTGCAGCTGGTGTGCTGCAGCATTAGGGACAAGACTGGGGGGGTTGGGTCTGGGGAAACAGAGAGAGAAGAGATCTGTAGGCAGTCTACTTATGGCCTATGGAACTGAGACTCTTAAACTTGAAAGGCAAGGCAGGCACTTTGTGCAAGCCTTTTTTTTTTTTTTGTAATTGAAAGATGCTAAAAAAAGCTACTATAGGTGGGATGACTTGGCACATACCCAAACATGATGGTTAAGTTTTAATTTTAACTTGCCACAACCAAGAATCACCTGAGAAAAGGACCTCAACCTAGAAATCGTCTAGGTCAGTTTGTCCTCTGTGGATGTCTGTAGGGATTGTTTTGACTATTCTTTAAGATAGGAGAGCTTGCCTTGCATGTGGGAAGTATCAGTTTGGAGGCTGAGACCTGAGCTGTGGAAGTGTAGAGGAAGGTACTCGGCAGAAAGAAGCAGGCAGGGGAGTGCATTCAGTTCTCTGCTAGTGCCTACGCACTGGTGTGTCCAGCCGTCTAACACTCCGGTCTCTGTGACTTTCCTTGATGACGGACTGTTATCTGGAACGGTAAGCTGCTTAAGTCCCTTCTTCCCCTGCATTGCTTTTAGTCATGGCATTTTATCACAGCAACAGAAATAAAACTAGACTACTACGTTAGGAGATCAACATAAATAAGTTCCATTTTGCAAAGAAATGAGACCTTTATTTCCAAATGCACAAAAGCACACTACTAGACAAGGAAGTGTGGCCGTCAAAGTCAGCAGCAGGGACTGTGCACTGCGGGCTGGGAAGCACCAGGAGATGTTGGTTATTTTCTTCCATACCCGTTCTGTGTCACTCTCTGATGGCCACTTGGCTTCTCTGAGCCCTTTTGCAAGTCCTTGGGTTTTTCTTTTTGTAAATGGTTGTTGCCCCTGTCTCCCAGGGATGTTTCAGGGTAAAACAAAATTTCACACTTCAGGGACCACATAGGTTCTCCATCAGCTTTGAGCTGTTGTGGGTTTTGGCAGAAATGTGATTGTGTTTTGAAGGAAACTTCTGGAGACTCTAAAATATCATTGTAAAGTTTAGATCTCTCCAGATAACCAGGGTTCTATAAAGGCTCAGAGAATCCTGGGTGAGTGATATATTTCTACTTATCAGGGCTGGAAGAGGGCTGTGTGGAACCACACAGCTGAGCACATAACAGGAGCTGTGCTTATGAGAGGCAAAGCTGCAGGACTTTGTCAGTGAGTGTTTATTTGCAAGTTTCTTCACTGAGGCTTGGTCATGGTTCTGACTGTAGTGAGCTCTCTTAGCACAAGGGTGGCCATTAAACCCATCAGGTCAGTTGATGGGGCTGTTTTAATAAACCTTGCAAAGCTGAGGGTTTCTCTGAAGGATGTGAGGAAAGGAGGGTCCCAGCCTTCTCTTCCTTGATTTGGATGGAAGCTACACAGTAAGGAGAAAGGAACGTTTGAAGGAAAACAAACAAACAAACAAACAAACAACCACCACCACCAACAGAACAAAAACATTAAAATTCCTTGAAGTAGGAAATAAGATTGGTTTGGGGTTTTAATTGTATGCTGAAGTTCTTGCCCATATTCTGATCTTGAGGTGTGAACTTGACAGCTGATGAATATACAGTTGTCAAGTTCAGCTGGTTGTTCCTTCCAGTAACTGTCCTTGCTTCTCATTTCCTTCGTTATCCAGTGTCCTCTCAGGCAATGTTACAACCCTTCTTAATCCAATGTTTACTGACCTCTCTTCCGTCATTTCTCACAGATCACAGTCCTTTCTCCTAAGCTATAAGCTTTTGGTAAACTACAGATAGGTTTCCCCTTGTATCTGTGAGAGAGTTCTGCTTTTATGACTTTTTGCATTTTCTTCATTTCTGGGGAAAAGCGGACACATCCAAAGGCAGAAAGTCCTGCAGATGCTTCTCCATGGACACTTTGCACAGCACCCTGATATCCCTAAGCTGGGAGAAATGCCAGCCCTCCTCTGACCTTCCTGAAGTAATCAAGTCAGTATTAGGGCAGCAACACTTTCTATGTGTACTTTAATTCCCAGTGTTCCCCCACCTTCTCTCAGTATGCAGTTAAATAATCTAAGAGTAGGGTTCAGCCCTATTTTAAATACTCACTGAACAAATAAATCTCTTCCCAAATGATCTATGTAAAACAGTGCACTAAAAGTAAGACAATTGGACAGCATTAATTTGAGTGTTTACGTCTCATAGCTATAACAAAACACTCGAGATCATCATCTTACAAAAAGCAAAGATTTATTTTGGCTGTTTCAGGGGTTTTAGATTATGGTCATTTGGCTCTTGTTTTGGACCTAGGATATCTCATGATAGAGGAGTGATGCTCAACTCTCAGTGGCTGAGAAGCAAAGAGAGGAACAGGAGGAGCCACGGCTCTAGTGTCTACCCCCTGAGACCTAAATTTTGTCCCCTGTATTCCACTCCTTAGATGTTCTACTGCCTTCAACTGCTCCTTACTCCTCCAACCTCCCACTACTCTTATTACCCCCACCTCTTGCTTTTTGAGACTGGGTCTCGCTATGTAGTGGTTGGTCTGGAGTTTGCTATGTAGATCAGATTGCCCCCAAACTCACATATTGGCCCCAAACTGCCTCTGCCTGGTAGTTTAAAGATTTATTTTACTATTTGTATGTGTTTATGTATGTACTTGTATGAGTTTATGTACACCATCTCCATAATCCCTGTGTATTGATTTAATCTCATAACTTCACTTTCTACTACTGATTTCATTGATATGATTTTGATATATTGCATAGAAGAAAATATGCTGATATATTAAATATTTTATGGATATTCAGAAAAATAAATCTCTCCTTAATGATGCTACATAAAACAGTGCATTAAAAGTAAGACAGCTGGAAAGCATTAATGTAGGATCCCTCAGGTCAGAAGAGGGCATCAGATTCCCGGGAATTGGAGTGTCAGGCATTTGCGAGGCACCTGTTCTGGGTGCTGGGAACCGAACCCAGGTCCTCTGTAGAGCAGTAAGCTCTCTCAGCTGCTGAGCCACCTCTTGCCTCCCTCCCTCTACTACTCCTCCATTTCCTTCCCTTTTCACTGTCTCCCTGCTTTCCCCCTC
The DNA here is from genome assembly GCF_008632895.1 of Mastomys coucha. NCBI lineage: Eukaryota > Metazoa > Chordata > Mammalia > Rodentia > Muridae > Mastomys > Mastomys coucha. The sequence continues at coordinate 216,306,105 of NW_022196905.1, forward strand.
TGCTTTCTTTCTTCTGGGGACAGGACCTGAGGTCTTGTGCACACCTAGTGTTCTACCACTGAGCAACACCCCCAGGCCTTTCTTGAGCAAGTCGCTCCCCGCCCCTGCTCTTTTATCTCAGTCCTTTTAGCTTAGCTCTACTATCAGTTCTGTATTCTGCTTCTCGTGTCTTGTCCTTACCCAGCATCTCTTATAAGCCTAACAAGAGTAGCGATACTACTTGTTCACTGGTGTGCGCTGAATGTCTGTGCCTGCCTGTGTCACACTGAGAGCTGACTTGTGCTTGAAACTTCCTGAGCACTTCCAGTCAGTTCTTACCCTTTGTCATTTAGACCTCGGAGCGACACTCTTGTGTCAATGACGTCATAACCACGCGGAGTTGAGGGAGCTGAAGTTTACAGAAGTGAAGATGCTTGGAGTCACAGAGTTTACTCAGGAGAAGATGCCAAGAGGACCCAGGTTCAGATGCTGTGGCTCGCCTGCTCGCCTGTGGTGCTCATCGCTGCATGGAGCCTTGGTCTCTCCTGTACTTATTTTATTCAGCATTACTGTATCTTTCCAGAAGATTTAAGAAAGAGATTGTAGGAGTTGAGGGAGAGGGAAGAATATGATCAAAATATATTATACAATTTTTTAAAATTTTAAGTAAGAAGAGATCTAAGAGCCAGTAATTATAGTATTGCTTTGCACACCCCCCCCAGCTTCTGTCTTCAGAAGCACTCCATTGCCTTTGCATTTTCTTCCAAACTTCTGAATCTTATACAAATGTTTCTGTTTCTTCACCTCTCCCCTCCAGTTTTAAAAATTCTACATCGGAAGGTGACATTTAGAATCCTCCTCTCCTTCCTCCTCCTTGTCCTCCTCCTTCTTCTCTCCCTATATCAATGTCCATCCCTATGCTTTATGAATGCATGGACCATACACAGCCTAGTTTTTTCTTTCTTGAACGATGTTCTCTTCTCTCTGAGTTGCCTTCTTTTCCATTTGTGCTTTTACAGTTGAGTCTTCGCAGTTTGCATCTGAATGCCTTGGCTATGGTCTTAGTCTCTTCTGTTGCAGGGATGGAAACACCTTAAGAAAGGAAGGGTGCATTTTGGCTCTCAGTTCAAGGTGCTGTCCACCACCAGGAAGTCAAGTCCGCAGTGTATTGAGCAGCTGCACCCGCTGGGTCTCACTTTCCCTCTGGTTGTTCATGTTCTGCCTCTTGCACTCTTCTCTGGGGATAGAGCTTGGTAGCTTCCTTTGTTAAACTTCTGGAATGGCTCCATGGCATGTGTACGTAGCTCAGTTCTCGTGGCTCATGACCTCAGTTCTAGGAAGTTTTCTCAAAATTTCTAATTGTGGATTTCCACTGTATTTTTCTGCCCCATTTCATAGAGTATATTATTCCCCTACTGGATTCTCAGAACTTTTCTTCCATCTGTCTCTTGAGGGTCTTTTTTTAGATCATGTTTTCTTTGCCAATCTTTTTATTGAGTTTTTAATTCCTATTAAGTTGCAGAACCCAGGAAGGAAGTTGAGAGTCTTGCTCCAGACACTCACTTCACTTGTATTCTCTTGAAGGAAGAGTTTGAATCACAGGGTCTCACATTGAGATGTATGCATAGTAGGTACACAATAAAACACAGGGAGGAAGGTAGTCAAAGGAACATGATGTAGGTAAAGGAGATGAAACAAACTCACGGCCTTAGTAGGTATGCTGGTTTTAAGGCATATGCTCCCTGGAGCTTTAGTGTCTGAGTCCTTGATCTGGTTTGAAGTTTCTTTGATCCTCCTCCCACTTTCACTTTGCTCTTTCTGCTATGTGTCTGCATCTGAAGATGTGAGCTCTCACCCTTCTGCTCTTGTCATGCCTGTGGCTTGCCGCTGTGCCTCTGTTCCATGGCTTGGACCCTCTGGAATCATAAGCCAAAATAAACTCCCCTCCTTTAAGTTGCCTTTGGTCATGCTTCTCTGACAGCTGCAGAAACAGGAATGACACAGCAGGTCTAGGAAAAAGAGCACACAGGACTTAAGTTTATTTCAGATATTTGATAGATTAAAGTTCAGATCAGATCTAGATCCTTGACAATAATTTAAGGTGGAAACGAGTTCAAGCAGTCCTATCTACAAATAGAATCTTGTTGGATCAGTAGCAGGTTAAATTCTCTACAAGGCATGACATTAAGATCTTAACTGAAAACCTTCCAGTTTTAGAAGCATATGTGGTATAAACTCTATTACACATACATAGTATAGTATAATATATTTTTGATTTGCTTCAAATATATATTATATATATTTCTCAAATACTCTTAACAATATACGTAGTTGTGCATCTGTAGTTCTCTTAATAAATTATAGTGGTCCATTAAAGAGACAGTGTTTGCCAGTAAAATGAAACTGGCCTGCTAACCTCAAGGAAGTAGCTAGGCCAGTGTTTACACATGTCACTGAATTTTGTAAGCATCCTGTGTCTTGATCCTTGTGATGCTGAAACTGCTCTCTAGCAGGTCATCCAGTGTGCTGCAGAGACGTGAAGAAAGGCAGATGTTAGCTTCTGAGAGGGAGGCTCCCGCTGGGCCTCCAGCCAGTGCGAGCTTGATGGAGCATGTCTTAGCCCCATGTCTGGCTCTTGGATTTCCCTTCTCTTTCCTAACCCCTCTGGGATTTGGAATGCTTACTTCTGTTCCTGCGTTCCTTTCTTCCCAGGATTGGTAACGTGCTGTCTCCCCATCTCCCTTTTCTCTTGCTGTCACCAAAGCCTAAGGCTTTTACAGCAGATCCCCCTTCCTGTTTGGGAATCAGCCTGCCCAGCCCATTTCTAATAAGCTCTTTGGCTCATTTCTAGTTAGAAGATGAATGAATGGCGTGTGGGTTCATGTCGACTGACTGAATGGAAATGTTGTGACACTTGCAATGCTTCCATGGTTCCTGAATGTTCTCCCCAGAGGCTTTCCCTGTCTCACCTCTCCCTAAAGTCTCTTTGACTTGAGACCTTGAGCATCACATTGCTGTCTGGGCCAGTGCCTTGCTGTCTTCTCAGATTTGGTGATAATAGATAATATCTTCTCTTGTGTTGCACTTCTCAGACTTGACCATGTAAAAGAGTTACCTAGAGTGATGCTGGAGCCCCAGATCTATGGGTTTCACTTTAAGAGAGCCACACTACATGGTCCAGGCAACACTGACACTGCTGGACCACAGACTAAAAGGAGACATGACCACTGGGCAGCTGACTTCCTCAACTCCCTAGGAAACAAAGTTCCCTTTCCATAGTTCAGATAGTCCCAGTGGTCTGCCTGTGGCACGTCTTTTCTCTTCAGCAGTGCCATCAGAACTTTGCATTGATTTCCTTAAGAAAAAGAAAGGAGTTGAGACTGTAAGATGACTCAGTGGATAGAGGTGCTTGTTGTTCAAGCCAGGTGACCTGAGTTCAGTCCCTGGAACCCACATAAAGATGGATGGAGAGAACTTACTCCACAAAGTTGTCTTCTGACCTCCATGTGTGCTGTGACACACACACACACACACACACACACACACACACACACACACACACACACGCTTACTTTTTTATAAAAGGGGGGGTGGATAAGAGGGGACAGGAAGAAGGAGAAGGAAGCTATTGGTTATGGGAAGATGTATTCCATGCATGTGACGGGCTAGGGACAATAGTGTATTTATGCCATTGAATGAGTACCACAATCTATAGTGTGTCTATGGCTCATCCTATTTTGTAGGCATGTTCAGTAATGTATCCAATGGAGACTGGCGAATGTGGGCTGTGTGTTCTCACCAAAAAGTACAGCCACCTGCTTCAGCACCACTTGCCTTGTAAGAATCTCCCTAAAAGGTCCTTTTCTGCTTCTGAGAAATTCTTCCAAGGAGAACATTAAGTGATAGGCCCAACCTCTAATGAGCAACCTCAATTTTCCTTATTCAGACTAAGAACTCCTGTCTTCCTAGAGACTGCAGGACTCCCTCAGCTGCCCTCTGGCTTGTGAACGTAGTCTGTAGAAATGCATATTCACAATGTCAGAAATAGCTCATAGCAAAATTGATTGAGACAACTTCAGCTGACAGAAGCCTTGGGTTTTTCTAGCAGAGCTAAGGAGAGTCAGGAAGCAACACTAATGCGGAAGAATACTGATATCTCTTCCTTGGAATCCTTTATTTCTTCTATATTCCATGAACCTGCAGGGGAAAATATACATTTGTATATAAAATATAACTGTATATAATTGCTATTATTATTTGGATAATGAGAGAGCAATACTAAGAAATATAATCACAATTACTTAAGACTGTCCTGAGTCACTGGGCCTTGTCTGTCCTGACACCGTGAGCTCTGGGGTTTAGTGTCCAAGCCTTAGGTTGCAGCTGTGGGTTGAGGTCTGTTTCCCAGCTTTTTTTTTTTTTTTTTTTTTTT
>NW_022196905.1:216310563-216355900 GCF_008632895.1 Mastomys coucha
TTTTTGCTGCCAGGAAGCCTGTGTTTTCTGTGTGGGGAGAAGGTTAGTCCTTCTCCTGGTATTCTGACTAGAGATGTTATCTGATCTTCTCGGTCTGCCAAGTCCCCACCCTTCTCTCTTCTGACTGCCAGAGTCCTGGAGAAGTTGGTGGCTATGTTGTAGAAGGATCTGGGCTCCTCTAGCCCTGCTTGTACCAATATTTAGCTCCAGGAACAAGCAACTTCTGTGCATTGGTTCTTACTTTTACTTCATGTAAAGTAAGAGAGTTATATGGAATTATTTTTAACTGTAAAATTTTAAGAAATTAAAATTGCTATGGAGAAATTTAAACTTCATTTTGAAAGTCCTTGACAATTTTCACTTAAATGCTTCAAAGAATTTTTCTAAATGTGCTGGCAGTTTGCAAGCTCCACAAACCCAAAAGAAAAGAACAGAACCTTTTAAGGCAATTAACTGGAATGTCGGGGCCTGTCCCTTAATTATTAACTGAGACAAACAAAATAACGAGCAAAGTGATTTTTATATTTCTCACTTAACATTGCTTTTAACGTGTGAAAACCTTGCCATTTGTCAGTGTTGAAAGCTAGATCAGGGCGTTCATGTAATTTCATCAAAGTTGAAGGCAACAGAGAGCCAGACCACAGGAGAGCATGTGACTCACCAGTGCCTTTAGCCCCACATCCTGGAGAGATTCTTCAGAGGAGGGCAGAGCTCTGGGTGTGGGGAGGAGACATTTGGGAAAGGCTAAGCAACTCAAGGAAACCACGTGTCTGGCATCTGTATATCCACAAGATCAGATAAGCCCTTAGGACGCCTCTTTTTCCACAGCCACTCCAAACATGGTTACTCAACATGAGTTTACCTTTGGAAGTGTAGCTTTCAGGTCTGCATGCACGGGTGTCCTTGATGCTAATGTACACACAGTACTACTGGGAATCCTTCACAGTCTCTTCTAAAGCATACATTTTGATGCAGAACAGCGTGTTCCAGCCCTACCCGAAAACTCTAAGGTAACGGGCAGGCAAGGTTTGTACACTGTCTAATATGCATCTTCATTAACTACACATCACATCTTATCTTGGCACAAGTGATTGGTACAAAAGCCAGCAAAGCCTTTTCTAAAAACCTGGTTCCTACTCAGACTGAGTCCTTAACATCTCAGGAGGAGACAGAGGTTTGAGGTCAGAATCCAGGATTCTCATCAAGGAGGACCTGTTTGTTTTCATCAGGTTTTGTATATGATCCAGGGCCACTGGTCAGCTGAGGATGTGGCTCAGTTAGTAGAGTGCTTGGCTTCTGTGCACGGAGATCCATATTCTATCACCAGCACCACACAAAACTGGGTCTGATGGCATATGGCTTTAAACCCAGCACTGAGAAAGGAGGCTCAGGACTTCAAGGTCATCCTCAGCTAGATAGCATGTTCAAATAGAGAGCAGTAAAATATCACAGCTAAAGAAAGGAGAGGAGGCAGAAGAGATTGATGTAGTATCTGCTGTCCTCATTTGGGTCATACTGACGCGCTGTTATGGCCTTAGTGAGATATCTACCACAGGTTCATGTGTGATGCTCTTTGGGGAGTGGGGGAACGGACACTTTTAATTGATGGAGTCTAACTAAAGTCATGGGGGGCAGTTAAGCATCATAGGACTCAGCCCAAATGTACTTGTGAATCATTTTTGTTGTAGTCACTATTGTACCAAGATTACCACAGTCTTTAAATTTAGGATATTTTCATCACCTGAAGTTTGGGGTATGACTCACTGGTTGGTACAGTGCTCAAGGGAGGCCCTTTGTTCAAAGCCCAACACTGTAAAGAAAGAAAAAAGGAGACATTTTTATCATTTGAAAAAATGATTTATTTATTTATTACATCACTTCCATTTCCCCATCCATCCCATCCTCTCTGTAGACCTGGCTAACTGCTAGCCCACACATTGTCTTTATAGGAATTTTCTGTTCAGAGCACTGGATAGTATTGGAAGATGATGTACTGTGCTCAGCTTCCTTCACTGACAGGGCTACTCAATCTTGGATTTCTCTCTAGAATTTATTCACTTGTTAAATACTATTCTGTTTGTGTTTATTCCTGAATTGGACTAGTTTTCTCACTTATAAAGCATACATATATTTTATATGTCTGTAGCATACTATATATGCATAAAATATACTATATACAAAGTATATTATGAAGTAAAGTATAATATATGTGCAACACACACACACACACACACACACACACACACACACACACACACACACAGTCCAGGCTAAGAAACATTATTGTATGTGCTTTGGCCACACATGTACTAAAATTGGAACAATTCAGAGAAGATTAGTGTGGTTCCAGGTGAGGACAATTTGAACTTCATGAAGTATTCCATAGTTTTATTTTAAACTTTGTTTTGGGAGGGCAATAATCAGGAAGCAAGTACAACCAAGTCAGCTTTGCCTGGATTGGCATGGGACTGTCCAAGTGTAGACAGCTTGAAACTCTGGAAGAACATATGAACATTTCTTTTGAAGAACATAGTTTTTGAATCCTGAAAATAAAGTCAATTTCTAGATATTAAAAGCTGGTAGATTCTTGTAAAATGTGGTGCATTTGAATTTATCTGGTAAACCTTACAGACTGGATATGTGATATTTTGGGGGGTTGTTAAATTTAGTGAAATACAAGTATTTCCTTAATCTGTGAAGATCAACCATTATTTATTACTCAGAGCAATTGTGTAATTTACTCTTAGAAATTCTGATATGCAGGCTCTTGTATAGTATAAGGTTCTTAGAGGAAGCAGGTAGTAAAAAAGCCATCTTCTTTCAAATAAAAGTTTATTTCACACAGAAACGTGAAAAAAATACGTTTAATTGAGAGTTACATAAACCTCCAGCTTACTTTTTTTTTCCAACAAGATTTAGTATATTTAGCGTTGAAAATCAGTTTTTTTTTCTATGATGGGCCAGGCCATGAAGATCCTGGTGTGCCTGAGTAAATAGACATGTCATTGTTATCATGGTGTGGAAGGGGTAGATGATCCTTCTGAGACATGCAGGTCCTATGGCCTACTGAAAAGCTGTTTTTAGAGTTTATATGCACAAGTGCTTTGCCTGCCGGCATGAGTATTTGTTCACCACAAGGATGCTTGATGCAGGAGGAGGTCAGAGGAAAGTGCCAGATCTGGAACTGGAGTTACAGATGAGTGTGGACCATCATATGGATGCTGGTAACTGAATGGGGGTCCTCTGCAAGAGCACCAAGTACTCCTAACCACTGGGCTACCTCCCCAGCTCCCTTGGCTCTTATAGAATAGAGAAGAACAACAATGATGTTAAACTTACTCATCCAGTTGCTTCATCTCAACTACTTTCTTTTCTTTCTCTCTTTCTTCCTCCCTCCCTTCCTTCTTTCCTTCTTTCCTTCCTTCCTTCCTTCCTTCCTTCCTTCCTCTCCTTCTTTCATTACATTTAATTCAATTTTGTTGTTGTTTTGAGGTAAAATGCAGGAGAAATACAGCTGAACTTCTCAATGTTTGGATTCTGCAAAGACAGGCCATATAGTAATTTAGGAAAAAGCAATCTTTCAATGATCAATAAGAGAGAAAGAGTGAACAAAGGAAAAAAGACAGAAAGGTAGAAAGAAAGACAGAAGACCTTGGTTTTCTATTGTGGGATTTTTGAGATGGGCGTATCCCCTTCTGTTTCCTGTCTTCTGAGTGTATCTGAATTCTTGAACAGCAGATGACTCTCAATTAAAGCTCATCTTTCGGAAGTGAAATCAAGACTAGGAATGTGCTTCAGATACATTATCCAACATGTTTGGAGGTCTGTTCAAATTAAGATGGGTTCAAGAAAAAAAAAAGTACCATTAAGCTGAGTGAATCTTGTTCTGGAAAAAATAGATAACTATGTATGAAAGTAACTTACTGAATTCCTAGCTGAAGCAACCACTTGCTTGAACGTACAATGTGAGGGTGCTGATGAGACTTTAACACCGGAAGGTCCTAGCTGTGCGGCTTAGCACTAGAAGATATGAATTGCATGGTAGAAAGTCACTGCCCCTCGGGACCAGTCTCATCAGTACAAGTCATGGCTTTCTCAGCCAGGCTGTCCATTGCTTGCTTTCCATCCATGAGACATAAATCCTGCATTTGCTAAGAAGAGCAGCTGGGTTCCGTGGCTGGACTGGGGTGAGGGTCAGCACACAGGAAGCATTGCTGACCCTGGAGCATCGTTTCCTGCAGAGTGAAGGATAGCTGGTGTGGCAAATGTGATTTCCTATATATATTATGGAAAATGCTGCATTTTCATGCATTTGGCAAAGAATTTGGGTCGGGAATAGCAAATGTGGCATTGTGGGTGGTCCTTGGTGAGCCTATGCATGTCATCTTGTCCTGTTGATACATGCTAAGCATGAACGGGTAGATGTGGAAAGACAAATGCACACAAGGCAGAACAGACAGAGATGACAACATCCTCTGACATATATTGATATTTAACCTCATTAACTGAAGTTCCTAAAAGCCCTTCATGTTCTTTCATGAAGAATCCACAGTAGCTGATGGCTCCTTGCGGTTGAAGGTTTGGATAGGTTGCCTCTCTCATGCACTCAGTGCTCTGGCGACAGCTAGCATCTGTTCTGAACTCTTGTGACTTCTTAACCCACTGTGTCCCCCGTCTGGTTTGCACACATTGTCCTACATACAAGTCCACTGCCAGGCTGACAAGAATGAGGTCCTGGGAACCAACCTCTCTTGTTTTGATCTCTTTTTTATTAAGTGTGGGTACAATTTCCTTTCATGCTCTGCTCTAATGAACTTTACTGCTTGTTGGCTTTATGGCTTCCTCAGCTCCCTCTCTCCCCGCCCCCATTCCTGTCCTTCACTCACCCAGACTGCTTATCTAGCTGGAATTTTGTCCTATGGGAAAGCTCAAGGCTAACCTCCCTTAAACATTTATAAACTTAGCTTCTGCAGTGGAGTCTTTGGATAGTTCAGGCTTGACCCCATCACATGCTTTTTAAACAGAGCTTGCTTCACATGGTTTAGGACTGAGAGTGTAACATGCTCTCCCTGTTCTAGGGCTATGGATGATGCTGAAGATGTGGGACACAGACCTTGACATACATGCCACACTTCCTGTGTTCAAAAGGAAAAGAGCCAGGATGTCCCACAGTGAGTGTCATGTGGATCCTGGACCACACGAGTTCTCACCTCCCCCTCCAAGATGAACAAAGGAGAAGAAAAGCAAAGGCAACCACAGGAGAGCAACGTCGGCTCTATAGGCAGTGAAGTATGGAAGGGAAGGGGGTAGGTTATGAAAGTCTCCTTAGCTCTAGACATGCAGAATGCACAGGCAGGAAAAGAGAAGGCAGTTTCCAATTTCATAAGGAAATTTTGGACAGCATTTGAGCAGGGAATGAGGAAAAATACCCAAATGTAATTTTATAGCCAACTTCCCATGTCTTCATGTCTGCAGGGTTAACTAAGATCTTCTCAGTCCCTTGCCATTCAGTTTGCTGATGTTCCAAGAGAAATAGGAGGAGGGCTGGGAAAATTCCTCTTGATGTTTGGGATATGCAAAGTTTGCTGTGCCTTTAAAACTGAAGTCCAGATGTATAATAGGAGTATCAATTGTGGTTTGTTTTTAAAATAACCTTTCTGAGTAAGTAGAAGAGAAAAATCCCAAACAGAATTTCTGCCCTTGCATGTATAGAATAGTATTATCAAGGTCATGCTCTGGGCCCAGTAAGTGATCCAATGGAGGTAAAGATGGTCCTTCAATTTTATATGATGCAGAAGCATCTACATCCAGCATAGATTATACTTCAGCTTTTGAATTTTTTGGGGGGCTTGTGATCTGAAGTACGTTCCTTCTTCTAGGATACCAGGGGTGAGCTACAGTTTCTCGACAGCCATCGGCTCATCACTTGAGACAACTAGTGCTCTGCAGTAAGCTATACTGTAGAAGTTAAACACCGAGTGCATTTTTGACTGACCTTATTTGTAGTTTAGGAGAGGTTTAACCCTAGGGCATGTTAAGGACAGCCTATTGATAGATACCCTATGCAGTAAACTCCTGGTGTTAGGATGGCCCTCCCTGCCAATGCTTGCTCAAGAGAAAAGAGAAGGAGGCAGCTGGCAGAGAGTAGGAAGAATTGAGTCAAGTGTCTTAGCCCATGGAGACTGAGAAGAGACTGGCTTTAAAAGTGGAAGAGTGCTACAGGGGCACTGACCCTTGGCCTAGACGCATCTTTTGTTGTCCCTATATCCAGGCACCTCTCTTCCTTTTTCTAGCCAAAGTTTTAGCATATTCACAATGCCTTTTCTTCCCTTGATAAGACCCCCTAGGTCTATCTGACACTACAGGCTCTATGTTGATGGTGACCTTGTTATCCCAAGGACCCAGGACACAAACTTTGATGAACAAAAATTTGTGTGTTTGAATGAAAAAAAATATGAAAAGAGGACGTCTACTCCTAAGAATTTGAAAGTCATCGTCATTGTCGTCGTTGCCATCGCTGTCGTCGTTTCGTCGTTGTTGTAAGGAAGAAAACAAGTAAAGGCAGAGACATCTGGGAGAGTCCAGAATGGACATGAGCAGACTGAGCTGAGCCATGTGTCCTGTGAGGAGTCATATCATAAGCACCTTGAGATTCCATAAGGAAGAGGTGACTAGTATTAGATACAAAGGTCTAATCATAAGGAACAATCATAACATGAAGACAGGAGCCGACCTACCAACTACAACAAGATCAAAGAAAAAAGTAATCACAAGGGTGCAAAATACAAACACACACACACATACACACACTCACACACACACACACACACATACACACGCACGCACACACACACACACACACACACGCATGCACACACGCATGCACACACATGCATACATGCAGGTATGCACACACAAAATGATTAGTCTCAGAGAAGTAGAATACACAAAAAAACAAAAACAAAAACAAAAGAAGTCTCTGAAAAACATTTAATGAGACACTAACACATTAATAGGCTAGTGCTCATGGGAAACCTAATAGCAGATAGAAACAATTCAGTGGGAAATTAGGCTGTCATTTGAGAACTTTCAGTGAGTTGAAGGAGGCCTGTTATAGGAAAAGCATGAATGCAGAGAGCAGAAGTCCAAGACCACAGAAGATAACAGGAGCTTATACAGAGTATTTTCAATATTGAAGGACTTGGCTTTCAATTGTGAAGGTCATTGACTGGATGAAAGAGCAGGATCAGATCTTTTTGAATTTTGTAAAATCTCAGAAATTTAGACATAAAAAGGAGATCCTAGCTACCTCCACGGAGAAATCATCAGAAGCAAGCAATGACCAATGTCACCAATGGCAGTCAGACTTCCGCAAGGAGGTAGTGGTACTGGACAAGACCTCAAAGTTCAGACATATCAACACCACGAGAGATAAGCAATCTACTGCAAAACTAGAATGCAGATATTTTCGAACAGGCAAAGACTTTTTGTGTATATGTGCATGTCTGTGCTATATGTGTACATGTTTATGTGTGTTGTGGAGGCCAAAGGTCAACATCAGCTGTCAATAGTCAGGTGCAGAGTGTAGTCAGCCGAGTGTGTGTGTTCACATATGTGTGGATGCATGTGTTAAAAGGTGTGTGGAGGTCGATTTGAAGTGTCTTTCTTGATCACTTTCTACCTTGTTTACTGAGGCAGGGTCTGAGTACTTGCCAACCCGCTAGTTTAGCTAGCTAACTGTCCCAGTGGATCCCTTGCTCTCTGGGTGCTGAGATCATAGATGGAGTGCCTACCTAGCTTTTATATGGGTTCCCATGATCCAAATTGCAGTTCTCACGTTGACTAGCAAGAAGCTCACTAACAGAGCCATTTCTCTACAGCTTGTTTCTTACACAGGGGTTCTTTCTGGCTGGACACTTGCCAATTTGGCTTCGCTGACTGGCTACTGAGCTCTGGACATTTGCCTGACTCTTCCCACCCAGTTTTGGAATTCCAGGTGCATTCCACCATGCCCAACCTTTGAAGCATGGATTCTGAGTATTGAAATTGTGTCCTTATGCTTGCAAGGTAATCCTTTTACCACAGAAGCCATCTTCCGAGTCACAAAGTCTGTTCTTATTAATCATAACTCCTCCATTCTTTCTCAGCAATTATTCCTACAAAGAGCTGAGTTAAGAACACAGAGCACATGAGTTCCAGGATGTAAGGCCGCCACTATGGGAGTGAGAAGGAGTTCTTGCAGGCCAGGAGACCTTGTACAAGATAATGGGCAGCTTGGGGAGAATCCTTCCAGAAAAAAAATAGAACCAACTGAGATATATGACAGCATGAGACGTATGAAGCTGAAAACGGAATGAAGAATTACTGACTCGTTGAAGAAGATGTAGCCAGAGCCCAAAAGACAGGAAAAAGAAATAAAGAGAAGGCATTGATTCCAAGAGTAGAATTCAGACAAGGGAGAAAGGCCTGGATGTGTCTTGCCAAACTCATGTGTTAAAGTCCTAGCCCCCACGGTGACAGTGTTGAAAGGTTTAATTTGGGTGGAGGGATTAGGCAGGGAAGGTGAAGTCCTCGGGAATAGGATTGGCCCTTATGAAAGAGGTTGGAGAGAGGTCTCATTTCAACAGGAAGCTCTAATGACAGGTCATTCTATCTGACCCAGGAAGACCATCCTCAGACTCAAAATCCACCAGCACCCTCTGGGCTTCTAAGCCCATAGAACTATGAACCAAAGAAACTTCCATGGTTTATTAGTCACTTTGTCTACGGTACTTTCTTCAGCAGCCCAAATGGCCTATGATAGAGAAACAGAACTGTAATATACTACATACTCAAGGATGAATAATAGCTAGAGAGCTTTAATTAAAGCATGGAATAATAAATCTGTCTTTTCAAAATTACAAAGGAAGTTGACTGCATGTACAGGCTGTGCTTAATGGAAAAAATAGCATTGAAGAGAGATGTGAGGGATTGAGGGGGCAACTTGTATTTTACCCTAAAACTCTTGAAGTTATAAGTCAAGGCTGAGGAGAGGGAGCCTGAAGACAAGCCTCATTGAAAGAGGCGTTTGTGAGCTGAGCACTCCACAGACACAGTCCGCGGGCCACAGCACCACTGGCCCTTTGGTCAGGAGTAAGTTGGGCTTGCTGTGACTTCCAGTAATCTTGCATTGTCATCCAGCTAGGTGGTGGGTACGAAGGGGAGATAAGTTATGCACTAGAATGGCCTGAAGAAGAATGTGTTCAGCAGGTGGCTCCGTGGCAATCAGTACCAGCAGCTGCTCATGGCTGTAGGAGGCAGCAGGGAAGAGTGTGAATCCTTTCTTTCTGACCCTCCTTTCTCTCTCTCTCCACAGTTTTCTCCCCTCTCCTCTAGCTGTCATCTATTCTACCTAACATTATCATCCATCCATCCATCCATCCATCCATCCGTCCGTCCGTCCGTCCGTCCGTCCATCCATCCATCCATCCATCCATCCATCCATCCATCCATCTATCTATCTATCTATCTATCTATCTATCTATCTATCTATCTATCATGTCTGTCTATTTCTATCTATCCTAAAAAGTGAATGTAATGTGCCTATACATGCTGAAAAAACAAACAAACAAACAAACAAAAAAAAACCCCACTTAAACACAAGCCCTTCTGTGACTTTGGAGTCCTTCCAGAGGACTCTCAGAGAAACTTGCTTGCATGGGTTTTGTTGGTGACCCACAGTGCAGGAATTCACTCCCAGTTTGTTGAAACGCAAACTCTTGGATTGCACTCACGCCTAAGGAATCAAACTCTTTGGGGGATGAGCTGTAGAATGCATTTTAACAAGCTCTTTGGGGGACACTGTTATAAGTGTCATCCTTTGTGTGTCACGAGAAAAAAGTGTCAAAACTGCAGGTGGCCCCTGCTTAGGAGAACAGGTGTCTGGCCAGAACTTTGTTACACAGAACTGAGTTCCTAAAAAGGACCAGAGTTCAACTTGATTGATTAAGCTTGGGAATAATAGCTATTCAGAATGGAAATGATTGAGAGGCACAAGAAAAAAAATCTAGCATGAGAGGAGATTTTAATATAACTCTATGGAGATGGATAGACTGGGAAGGCTGGAGAAAGATCTTGACAATCTGCTTCCACCACGCCCATGGGTATGCGTGCTCATGAGGCTACATTTGTGTGCGAATGTACAGAGGTGGCCCTCAGGTATCATTTCTTAGGAGCCATCTATCTACCTTATTATTTGAGATAAGGTCTCGCTGCCTGATACTTTAGGCTAGTGAGCCCCAGAGAACTTCCTGTCTCTGTCTCCCCAACAGTGGGACTACTTCCATACTGCTATGCCTGGTTCATTACGTGGGTTCTGGGAAACCAATTCAGGTCCTCACACTTGTGTGGCAAGCACTTTACCAACTCAGCTATATCCCTAGCCCTGGTCTATAATTTTGAGAGCAAAAACGGTTTTTGAAGTGGAATAAAGATGAGATCCTTCCCGCCAGTGACACCATGTGAAGGCTTACCTTAAACACTGCAACACCTTCTCAGTTACACTTTCATTAATGTTGATATTCCTCTGAATGTGATGTGGTACCAGGACTTACAAGCAAGAAAGCAATGGAGTTTTGTTCTTTCTTTTTGACCCTTGTGTTACATTAATTACTTAATGCTACTCAAATCACCCCACAGGTGGCGCGTTCCTCACCACCCACCAAAATGCTCTGGATTTTCGAATGAAAGACACACACACACACACACACACACACAGAGAGAGAGAGAGAGAGAGAGAGAGAGAGAGAGAGAGAGAGAGAGAGAGAGAGAGAGAGAGAGAAACTTATTTTTAATATGTCCTAAGCAGTTCAATGGTTGGATCACTCTCAAACTTCCACATTGCTAATGCCTCTGGTCTGATATTCCTGAATTATTGCTTAATAAAATCTAAATTCCATCTTGGCTACCCTAGACCCAAACATTGGGGGAGGGGTCTTGGGGCCGCTCTTGCCTGGATCTTACATGAGTGCATGCTCTCACTTCTCCATCTCTCAAGCCTCATCTTTCTGCTTCCCTGGCATGGCAGTTCTCAATCCTTCTTCCCTGGGTTCCTTTGTTTGGAAAATCTAAAGTCTCTCCTCTGTTTCCCTGCCCAGCTACTGGTTGCCGGCAACTTTATTTACGAATTAGAGCTAACTGGGATCAGAGACCCGTGGCATCTTACATGCAGACAAGCGAATCCCTGTGTAATTTGGGAACCCAAGTTAACATGATATAAGCAATAAACCAAATCCATAACACTGTTGTGTGTTAGGTAGTTAGTGGTGGACAACAGTTTCGACTATTTCTTTGTTGGGGTAGGCATGAGGTAGGGTAAAATTGCTCTTTGATTAAAGGGTTGTGTCAGAACACAGAAGACAGCTGGCTCTTTGCGTCATCATGCTCACAGCTGGCTTAGGTGGCCCATGATTATTAATACACACCACACACATCTTCACTTCTCACATATTAACACGATTTCCTGATTTTCATTTCCCTTCTCATTCTATTTTAATATCCCATAGACCTACTTTTGTGCACATGCTTTGGATTTTATGGGACTGAGAAAGTGTATCATCTTTGAAAAATCAGACATATAGATTTTATTTTCCTAGTTCATTGTTTTAGAAACTTCTTCCCAGAACATGAGTGCATTAAATAAATTCTATTGGTTCTTCCTCTAGAACATTGGTGTGTCAGTGAATTCTATTGGTTCTTCCTCTAGAACATAGGTGTGTCAGTAAATTCTATTGGTTCTTCCTCTAGAACATAGGTGTGTCAGTGAATTCTATTGGTTTTTCTTCTAGAACATTGGTGTGTCAGTAAATTCTACTGGTTCGTCCTTTGATGTGTTAGTTAATTCTGTTGGTTCTTCCTTCAAAACATTGTTGTGTCAGTGAATTCTATTGGTTCTTCCTTCAGAACACTGACGTGTCAGTGAATTCTATTGGTTTTTCTTCTAGAACATTGGTGTGTCAGTAAATTCTACTGGTTCGTCCTTTGATGTGTCAGTGAATTCTATTGGTTCTTCCTCTAGAACATTGGTGTGTCAGTTAATTCTATTGGTTCTTCCTTCAGAACACTGACATGTCAGTGAATTCTATTGGTTTTTCTTCTAGAACATTGGTGTGTCAGTAAATTCTACTGGTTCGTCCTTTGATGTGTTAGTGAATTCTATTGGTTCTTCCTTCAAAACATTGTTGTGTCAGTGAATTCTATTGGTTCTTCCTTCATAACACTGACGTGTCAGTGAATTCTATGGGTTCTTCTTCTAGAACATTGGTGTGTCAGTAAATTCTACTGGTTCGTCCTTTGATGTGTCAGTGAATTCTATTGGTTCTTCCTCTAGAACATTGGTGTGTCAGTTAATTCTATTGGTTCTTCAAGTTGTGTCCTCAACCTACTTATGACTCTACTGAAGAAGAAAAGAAAAAAACGAAAGTAGGAAGACACTCCGTTAATGCAGCACAAACAGCCACAATTCCTGTTTTTATTGAAACTAGTTTATTTTATTTATATAATAAAATGAAAAACTATTTTATTGAAAATAGTTTTCCCCATACAATATATCCTGATTATAGTTTCTCTCTCTTGACTCCTCCCAGTTTCTTCTCCCTTCTCCTCCCTTCTCTTCCCTTCCTCTCTTCTTCCCTCCCCTCCAGATCCATACCCCTTCTGTTTCTCCTTAGAAACAAACAGGTATCTAAGAAATAATAATGAAATAAAATACAATAAAATAAAGCAAAAATGAGTAAATAGGAATACAACAAAACAAACAGTAGAAAAAGAGCCTAAGAGAAGGCATGAGAAACACATATAGAGGCAGAGATACACACATTTGCACATACAGAAATTCCATAAAAACAAAAAACCAGAAGGCATCAAAGTATATACACAAAGGACCTGCAAGAAATTTTCTTGAATTAGACATTTTTTCCTGTTGTTATATATAGGTAACTTGAGTGTCAGCATCTCATAGTAAAATGCCCTTGCAAAATGAAAACTACCCCAACATGACTAACGTTAGGTTAATAAAGTACCTTACGATTCTGGTCTTTATTGGTTTCAATTGTTCCATTTTGGTCTTTCCTGAGGTCCGCCATGAAGATGTGGGTCTTTGCTGATTTGGTGTCTTGTTTGTAGAAGAGCCTCACGTCTGTCAGGAGGTACCAACTGCCCCAGGGCCTCTCCCTTGGATGAGCTTTTTGACCCCTGCATTGCAGCCCCTTTCTTCATGAGGTGCTAGTGGGCATGGCATGCTCTGTCAAAGTCTGCTAGGAAATAAAAAAATCTCACCTCTGTGAACTGAAGCTGCTCACAAGGTCATCCCTCATCCAAGTGAAGAAGAAATACACCCAACCACTGGATGAGAAAATTTACCAAGTCACATTGTAATATGTTAACACCCAGGGATGAGCGAACCTGCTGTGGCTGTACTTACCAGCTGTCTGCATGCCTCCAATCATCTTACTTCTTTAGATAGTAATTTTTCAAAATTATTTTATATATTTACACTTTATGTGTGTGTATGTGTATACACATATATGTACCTATGATTTCACAAATGTGTGAATCTATTATAAGGTAAAGCTCGGCCGTGTGCACGCGTGTACTCACAGTGGGCTCATGAGTAACAAGAGGACTTACCTTTTGAACTCATAGTGGGCTTGGGAATATGGCATGATTCACAATTATGCACAGTGACTTCTGGGTGGGAGTTGCTTAAGATTGTCTGCTATTTTATCTGACACTACTTGTAAAGAGTCCAAGCAATAAATGCTTCTTAGAAGATGTTCAGCTCCTCAATAGGAAATATATTTGGTTTGCATAAGAAACGTGTAATCCCTCCTTTGCCCTTGGTGTACTTTGGCTCTTAGAGAACTCTGTTGTCATTTGTCATCATCTGCCCCTGTAATTAGAGTAGATAGACTCAGCGCTCAGTGCCCAGAATTGCTTTTCCTTTTCTAGTTCAGTTTTCTTACTGTGTATGGGTATTTACTTTAAGCACGTCTATCATTTCTGAAATCAGAAAAGATGCAATCAAAATATTTAAAAGCACAGCAATATGAGACAAGGGAGATGGCTTAGTGGTTAAAAGTATGGACTGCTCTTGCAGAAGATCTGAGTTTGTTGCCAGCACCCAAAACCATTGTAAGTCCAGCTTGGGACCCTGCTGCCTCCTCTGGGTTCCACAAGCACTTAATGTGCACCTACACACTGCCCTGCCCCATGATAACTAAAAGCAAAATATACTAAGAAGCCTATTGTAGTTAGATGGGTTTCCACTTTAGAAAATGACATTAGTACACTCCAGGCAGACAAAGGAACCAAATTTTGGAACTATTTCACTTTGGTAATGTGTAGCATTAGCTTATGCAATCAAATTGTTCCAACAGTGGAGGCGAGATCCCCAGAGAGCCACTGGGCTCAAATGGCTTAATGTGTTCTTTTTTCTCACGGGTTGCAATCAATCATTTAGAAGATCCTCAGTGACTCATCCTTAAAAAAACAAAAAGTCATAGATTTCATGTTTCCATTTTCATCTGTGCTCCAATTTTACCTCCTTCATACTCAGAAGGGATTTTTTTTATCGAAGACTCATTAATTTGGTTATTGGTTAATGGGAGATTGATGAATCAAGCACAGACTATCCTTAGTTAAACTTACAGTTTTCTGCTTTGGATGCTTGCCAATTCCTTTGGTTAACTTTCTGAATTACTAAGCCCCAACATATACTCTTTATACAAAATATTTTCCTTTTCTCTTTATACAATTTTTTTCTTTTCGCTGCAGAATAATCCAAATGTATTTCCCACATACATCCACACTAATACTTCAGCTTGCATTGTTCTTTTGCCTTTTGGCATAGAAATACAAGGAGTTGAGATGGTTTGGGGGCTCTGTCGTGTAGTTGCTCGGTCACTGAAGCAATTTCAGCTTTCTAGGGATTGCTTACATTGCTGGCTCTTAGAGCTAGAACACAATCACTGCCATCAAGACAGAGGCTGAAGTAGAAGTCATTCTGCTCACTGAACTTTCTGACAGGTGATCAGGAGCCTGTCCACTGCTACACCACCCACATTGTCCCACAATTATTATCTGACTTCCTAGACCATAAACAGACTAAAGCAGCCAAGCTGAGGAAGAGGCTGCGTTGCTTAAGGATCTTTCTTCAATAGGTGGCAATTTGACAGCCCAACCATGATAAACCAAACCAAACCAAACCAAACCAAACCAAACCAAACCAACCAAACCAAACCAAACCAAACCAACCAACCAACAACCAACCAACCAACCAAACAAACAAACAACAAACAAACAAATAAACAAACAACAAACAAACAAATAAACAAAAACAAAGCAAGAAAGCAGTCACAGAACTTCAAAAGCACAGCAATTTCAGGCACATGATCAGTAAAGTCCAAGAACAACATCCCAGAGCTTCTGCCGGTGCAGAGTGTACCAGTCATGAACACAGCCTCAGCATGCCAGAATAAGCTTACATTGCATTCAAGCAGTCAGTTTTAAAGACATGCTAAGATTTCCACCAGATTGTTGTTATTACGTTTAATCTTATTAGTGTCTGTTCCTTAAAGGTTTACGTTCAATTAATGGGAACATTTATTATGATGCATGACTCACTGCCCAGCCTTTGTATGTGTTTTTATGGCACATGTAATACAGACCAGGCACCAACTAGGAGCTGTGTCCACAACAGTGAATCAAACAAACACTAGTGCTGCCTTGGGGCTTGGATTGCACTGGAATGATGGGCCTGTTAGACAAGAAAATAGGAAAAAGGAAAGGAAATACATGTATGTGGCCAACATGGATAAAGCTACAAGGGAAAAAATGAGTGGTGTAATATAGCATCTCAGGAATGGGTGTGGGGGTGGAGGTATTATAGGTCATTTAGAATTACCAGACAGGAGTAAGGAAGTGCCTCTAAGAATGCCAGGATGGCGTCAGTGGTGAGAGGGAGAGGGGAGAGAGGGATAGAGGGAGGGAGGGGAGAAGGGAGGGAGGGAGGAGTTAATAGCAGAGGTATATCACAGAGAAGTTGTGAGGGGGGCTTTCTGACTGGGATACAGGTCAGAGGGAATAAGGAATGGTTTTGGATAAAAGAACACAGATCTGGACCGTGGAGGGCTGTGAAGAATCCAGCAGGGAATGCAAATCTTACTCAGAGTCTCATGGGAAGCCATGGAGGTTTCAAAGCACATCCACTGGGGCACCAGTTCTGAGTAATGTTCTCATATTGTGGTCATGAGAAAGATCCCTGCCCATGAGGCAGAAATGAATTCTAATTTCAAAGGCCCTGCATCTCAGACAATTTGAGGATGCTCAATAGAAGAAAAGACTTCCAAACTACAGCTGTAATGTGGGACTAGAATTGTCCTTAGAAAGACCCCATGCAGTTGAGGGCTCGAGCGTAAGCTCCCTGATGTCATGACAGGCGCACAGTCGCGTCATGCAATGGGCTGTACAGGTAGTTCTGGCTTTACATGGCCAGTTTTCAACTTTGAAACTTGCTTGAAACATTGTCCTGTCACTCACAGGGACACTGTCCCATTATTCATGACAGGCTCTGCCTTTCTTTATATTTTTATTATTTCATATTTATTTTATTCTACTATCAAATACCCCAATCCAGAGCACAACGTTAAAAACAAGACCAAACAAAACTTTCATTTGGCTCTTACAATAGATTTGGAGGGTTTTTTTTGTACTTTATTCACAGATGCAAGTAATACAACTTTTGAAACAACATAGTTCTGAGAGCTGGCATCTGAGTCTATAAAATGGAGTAGGACCAGGCATGGGATGGAACGAAAGACTCATCACATTTTAAAACTTCCACGAACTACTTTTTCTTCTTCTCCCTCTTCCTCCTTCCTCCTCTCCCTCTTCCCACCTCCTCTTCTTCTTCTACATCAAGGACTCTACCAAAAACTTTATTGTGCTGGAGCACGCTGCCTCTTTCTGTTCAACATCTCAAAATTCTTTGAAATCTTATTGAACACTGTTGTAGATCTTTTACCTTCTTGCCATTTTTTTTCCTGCAAGAAATGCTGTGTCTTCCATGATAGATTCTCTAAAGAACCAATGCTGGGGTTTTTTATGTGCTAGAGGGTAAGATGAGCTGGCTAATTTATTCCATTCCCAGTGCTTTGAAACAGGAGTCGGAGTGAATGAAACCGCTTAGGTCTGTAGCCTGTCCTGCAGATAGAAAGCTGCTGGGAAGCAGAGAGTGGGGCTGGCTTTAATTTACTGTGTGGATCACAGCCTGTGACATGTCTGCTTTTCATTTGCTTTCATTAGAGAGAGAGAAGCACAGGGCAAACCCTTTCAGAATGGCTGGAGTTGAAAAGAACCAGTTGCTTGAAGCTCCAAGATTGTTATTTCCATTGAACAATGGGGTATTGTTGTAGTAGAAGAGTCCAGGAGCTGGGAGCTGGGACTCGGGAAAGAGATGCCAACATCCTCTTTACAAAGAATTTAGACAGCTTCCCTTACCAGTAGGTGGGTCTGCAGACGCCATGGAATGACAACGTTAGGACCTGTACAGTGCGCAGCTCAGACTCCTCCTCCACAGTGTGGCTATTGTCTCGAGACTTTCTTCATGTGGCTTAACAATCAACATATTTTACACCGACTTCAGAATAAATAAGATTCATGCCCTATGTTCCTAGCCAAACACTAGTGCTTTCTAAATGAGCACAAGGCCATGTGTGGTGTTGCCATGTGGACATAGGTGGAGAAAATCTTGGGTGCCCTTTCCTTCGTTCCTGAGTTTCCACGCTGAGCTTCGTTTATGCAGCTCTGCACTTTCCAGAACCGAGTAAGGCAGCCTCCATGATTTATGGCAGCATTTAGTCACTCAGCCTTTGGGTTTATAATGTCTTGTAAATAAGTAGAAGAAAGCAGACCCCGCCTCCACCTCCTAGAGAGGATGGAATGTTTCATTATCGTGGCTTTAATCTCCGCCTATCCTTTACAAAGGTAGCATGCAAAACATCTGGCTTGCTTTGAAGTAAGTTTATTTTACTAAATTAAACTTTCTCAGATTGTGGTTCCCCCTCCCCCTTTTACTGTGCCATGTAATACTTGATTGATTTTGGCACAAGTACACCTGTGTTTATAAACCTGACAATTTAGGCTGGAGATGAAGGAAATTGGAGTCAGAAATTTGTGCCAAATTAAGTCTATTGGTAGGCTCCAGGATTTTTGTTTTTTAAATGTTGCATTCTTGATACCATTATAAACAGTTCCCTGTGTGGATAAACATCTTTGAGTATTAGGTTATTTAAAGAGGCAGTGTAGTGTGTTCAGTGCTTTAGGTCACGGGATTTTAAGAAAGCTAGCTTTAAGTCCCAAGTCCACAATATATGTGGGACCTCTGTAAAGTTACTTGATGTCCTTGGGTCCCAGGAACTTCAGTTGTAGAATCATAACCATCTGTGATTGCTGTCCATAGGTATTCACACCCATGTGTCATTGCTTCCCTACTGGTACGGCTGAGCTACAAAGACCAATATGATGTCACAGAAGTGATGGTGTGTGGCTTCTGAGGCATTCCTAGCATTATGACTTCTGTCTTGTTCTTTTTCTTGAATTGTTCAGTCAGGAGAAAATCATGTAGAAGCCTTCTTGGGAGCAATGTGACACTGCCCAAGAAAGGCTCACATGGCTACTGTGTCCTGTCAATACCAGGACTGTACGAGTGAGTCCCAGCATCAAACATGTTGGTCACATAATAGCCCTGACATCACCAGCTCTTCCTTAATCATAACCTGGGCATGAGAAAGGAGGCTCCAGGGAGAGCTTCCTGAGTACTGTTGGCTCACTTAGTGTGCTCAGGAAACTATTATTGTGATGGTCCTCGATGGCTCACTTTTAGTGTTGTTGCTGGTGTTGTCTTAATGGTGTTGTTGCTGGTGTTGTCTTAATGGTGTTGTTGCTGGTGTTGTCTTAATGGTGTTGTTGCTGGTGTTTTGTCTTAATAGTGTTGTTGCTGATGTTGTATTAATAGTGTTGTTGCTGGTGTCGTTTTAATTCTGTTCTGCAGATAAGGGATAAAAAATTTTGCATCGTGTGAGGGTTTCTGCTCTGAGACCTGGCCATGCCTCCATTTCTCCAAACTTGCCAACTGACCTCCTCTTCTCCTTGGCCTTAATATGTTTTTCTCAGTTCTGTTTAGATGATGGTCTATTGGCTATGTATAAAGCTGGCTGATTCTCCTCACTTTCTTTGGCGAATTTTCATCCAAGGCTCAGACCTCAGTCTAAATACCACATCCCCAGGAATACCTCTTAGATATCATTTTTAACACCCCTGTCCTTTCAACATATTCTTAACACCAGTTTCACTGGTATTTGCTTAGTACTCACCACTTCCCCTGAACGTGAACTCTGAGGACAGCAGGAACTCCAACTGTCTGTCCTTGTTGCTTAATGTTTGTCTTAGAAAAACCTTGATTGAATGTTCATTGGATGAAAGAATTTACCTGGGCAAAGTTTGACTTGGCTGATGGTTTTCTGTTGTTCTTTTTAAAGCATTTATCTCCTTAAAAACATGAATACTATCCAATCTTATAAAACACACTCTTGGTTTAATAATAAAGATGATACGTTTGTTGTTAGTAAAATAATTTATCTTTCAAAGTCACTTTACAAAGGCAGTACATAGGATCACATAAAACAAAAGACTTCCCTGAGGTCTCATATTATAATTAAATTTATAAGATTTGGCTGACAGATAAGTTAGAGATCATTTGTATTGAATAGAGTCTATCACTGCTTGAGCAAGCAAAACGTATAGTTTTAATTCATGTAATTGGAGATATGCTTAAATAGAAAGGACCTTAGCTTCCAGTCTCACTCTACTGATGGACCAATAGAGATTTAGAAACATCTCTTTGAGAAAAAAACACAATAGCTGTTAGCATATTCTCTCCCAGAACAAATACTGCCAGGCAAAAGGCTTCGTGGAATTCTACAGAGAAGTGGGTCACACACCGCGCTGAAAATTACTGTTAGTTTACACACAGGAACCCATCAGCGGGTTATTCATGGATGGGTTTTCTGAAGAGTCTGGGGCTTCCAAAGGCTGTATGTTTCATTCGGGTTCTGCTGGCTGTCACTGTTGCTCCCTAAAGTCTACAAAAGTTCCTTTGCTTTAAGGAGATTTGAAGCTTATTGAACTTACTCTCACACAGCCAGAGGGATCCTGACATGGTAATTGTTAAAGGTCATGGAAGAGTTGTGTACAAAGAAACCAAACGTGGCCAGCAGCCTGGAAATTAGGGACAGACTGCATCAGAACAGGGCCTATCTACCAGTTACTCTTTGTGTCAAAATGCAGGTGATTTTGAGTGTGTGGCCTTAACTAGTATCCCAAAGCTTGCCACTCCCAAGTCATCTTGGAAGGATAGTACACTGTAGGTGCTTCAGCCCAGCCACTGGGAACCTTATGGATGCTAATTTTCGAGAGTAATTCGGTGACATATCACAATCCGATTGGCAATGGACTCCCTGCTGTACTTTCTCAAGGATTTCAGTCCTTGGGCAAAACTACATTTTTCTATGGCACTTATAAAACATTCTTTTTAGTTTTAAAATCCATGTAACAAACCTCAAAATAAGCACAGGTCACAAGGTAGAAAACTTTCTGGTTAGTAGGTTGCATTGAGTAAGGGGGCATACAGAGTGTAAGTGTTTTGGGTCAAATAATTCTTTGATTAATTGGGAGACAATGTACAATTTTTATATCTGTTGTTCTAGAAAGTTACAGTCTGGACATTTGTATCATTGGCTATGAAACTAGGATTTTCAAACTTAGATCTTTTATTTTAAATGCCCATCAGTAGTGTGTAAGTTGAACTGACTTGTATTAATGAGAATGTCTATTGCTGTTCTTTGGAAAGAGAACTTGATGTGTTTTGTATTCTCATCTTTGAATATTACTCAATGCAATGCCATTATTAATGAAAGCAAACAAATAAACCCTTTCACAAATTTTAGATTGGAAAAAAAGAGAAAAAAACAAAAACCAAACCAAATCAAACCAAACCAAACCAAAACAACAACAACAACAACAAAATCAGAAACAAAAAACTTTGGTTAGTTATGTTTTCAAGGATTTTTTTCTGAAAGATGATGAAAGAAAGTTTCCTCTAGCTATTTCTTCTGGTACACGTGTGTGTGTGTGTGTGTGTGTGTGTGTGTGTGTGTGTGCGCGTGCATGCATGTGCGTGCGTGTGCATTCATTTGTGTGAAGGGCTCACTGGGCAATGCTCCATGCTTTCCACAAAGTGCTGTCTGTTCTTCCTTTGTGTAAGCTGGAGAAAATTACCCGACTTCCTCATGGATTCTGCTGCAGTTGATGCCAAGGAAAAGGTGTTGCATGACGAGACAGACAACCATGAAGCCCAAAGAAATCACTGGGTCTGGTTATTGTTTGAAGTACAGCTTGATGCCAAGAGAAATGCAGAATGTGCTCTGAGCTGAGTTGTATGCAGCATACAAGAGACTTTGAGAGACAAACAAGCTTAGGAACTTGAAATCCTCCTCCAAGAGGAAAAGCTCCTCTCTCCTTTACACTATTCTCTTGAACAGCCCGTGTCCAGCAGCTGCTGTGGTTCATTTCTGTCTTTCTCACAGCACTTGTCACTGTGATGTCTTCATGTGGGTGTTGTTTGTCTGGGGAGCAGTGTTGAATGAATATGGGAAAGATTCTAGCTCTTTAACAATGGTTTGCAAAGCTTCCAGGGTTCTTGCGAGGGGACAGGAAATGTTAATTTAAAAATAGTTCTCCAAGCCAAGGAAGAAGAGACAAGGAAAAAAAAGCATTTCATTTCTTAATCTGTTTGGGTTACCTCTTAGGAAATGAGTAAGGAGAGGATCTGGGGTTAGTACACAGGAAGCGATTTTAAGAGATGTCTGGATGCAGGCCCTCTCTCTCAGAACTCTTCTTAAATATTTTTTAGAGTAAGTCCTCTCTTCCTTCCTTCCTTCCTTCCTTCCTTCCTTCCTTCCTTCCTTCCTTCCTTCCTTCTTTCCTTTCTTTCTTTCTTCCTTCCTTTCTTTCTTTCTTTCTTTCTTTCTTTCTTTCTTTCTTTCTTTCTTTCTTTCTTTTAAAAAACCTGCTTTAGAGGGAAGAGAACTGAGAAAAATCTCTGAATAGTCCGAATGCCACCATCAAAATCATTTTTAGACTATTTTTAAAGCTCTGGTTGCAGCTCAGAAAACAGAAAATGGCCTATAGATTCTGATATTGTGCATCTTAGGATGATATAACATTTTTTTGCCATTTAATTTTCTTCAGGTCCAAGGCATATTCCCTTCTGCCTTGATTTTGGGTGGGAGACAGGTTCTCATGTAGCACAGGAAGGACTGAGACTCACCGCTTACCTGACGGTGGTGATGTTGAATGTCTCAGCCTCCTGCTTCCACCTCCCAGCGTGAATGCTAACATTACAGGTTTGTGCCACCATGACTGACTTCATGTGTCACTGGAGACAGAACCCGGGCCTTCTACATCAGAGGCAAGCACTGTCTCTGCTACAGTACATCTCCAGCCCCTGATTTTTAAATTCTAAAACTTTGTAAAACCACTACCCATTTGTCTTTAAGTATCAAGTCACATGTTATTTAGCATTTCTGCAGCAATCCTTATTACCACTCCTTTATTTGAAAACTACTCTTGGGAATTTTTTCCCAATAAAATGATGGCCTGGCTTTCATTTTTCTTCGGGGGGAGGGTGATAAAAATTTAAATATTGACTTCAGCTAAGATGGCTCTGTAAAAGAAGAGTCACCTCTCTGTCCATCTCCCAATCCAGGTTTGACTTAAATGACGGAAAGTTATTTATACAACGTTGCAAACAACATGGAAGAGTTGGTGCAGACCCTGGCAAGCAGTTACAAACACTTTCTTATTGATACAATGGGACTGAAAAGCAACATTCTTCCTTACCACTTCCTTGCTGTAGGGATGGATTGCTCCCTTGCTCCATTTCTTTGTTTGTTTGTTTGTGACAGGGTTTCTTTGCATAGCTCTGGTGTCTGGTTGTCCTGGAACTCACTCTGTAGACTAGGCTGACCTCGGACTCAGAAATCCACCTGCCTCTGCTTCCCAAATGCTGGGATTAAAGGCCTTTGACATCACTGTGACATATTTTGTGGTCTTTGACTGAACACTACTTTCAAAATCACTTTCTATTACTGTAGAAAATCTGGTTGTCTTTGATGAACATTCCATCTGGCTATGGGATAAATGGGACTTGTGGGAACACGCGTTTACTTTGACTTGCTTGCCAGGATGCTGAGTCTCTTTGCCTGCCAGGTCCCAGCTCCGCTGAGCAGAGGAGGCTATCTTAACTACCTTGAAGAGTTTCCTTCTGCACTGGAAATCCTTGGACACTCCCTCTCTTTCTTCCTGTTGGTTTCTAAGCATCATATACTCTAAAACTTGTCTTGATAAAAGTTTTATTTCTTTTGCACAGAAAGGTAATATTGTTTGATGACTTGCTATTTGAAATGCCCATCTGCAGGAAATGATTGTGGGATTTTGATGTATTCATTTGTTGAACAGAATATAACCATTGAGAATACAAAAATCTATAATAATTTAGACAACTGCTACACATTAACAAATGAGAGAACTAAATTGTATAAATAATATTGCCATGACTAAGTAAAGAAGAGAACTCTACTCTAAAGGTTTATTATTAAGAAGTGTGATAGAAAACAGATTAAGTTATAGTTGGTTGTAAGTGGTGAAACTGTTAGCAAAATCCTTATCCTGTTTTAAATGCTATGTAACAGACTTAATTTTTAAAAAAGATTTATTTTTATTTATTATGTAGTCTACCTTCTGTCTGCATGGATGCCTGCATGCCAGAAGAGAGTACCCGATCTCATTATAGATGGTTATGAGCCACAATGTGGTTGCTGGGAATTGAACTCAGGACCTCTGGACCTCTGGAAGAGTAGACAGTGCTCTTAACCTCTAAGCCACACCTTTAGCCCAAGATGTGATTTTTAAACTACCAATGAAAGTTAAAAATTTCAACACTTTTTCATTTTAAATAAAACTAATCATGATCAGATACTTTTTTGTTCTCTCAGACTGAAGAACCCATTCTCAGTTCTACAGATAGGGGAGAGGTACAATAAGCAAAGAGGGGTTTGGATCAAAGGAGTGTTAGCTCACTCAGTTTCACAGAGGTGTGTGGAGTAATGAAGACATGGTCAACAGATAACTTTTTACTTTCGGCAATGTTGCATTTCAAATCTGGTTTGGACAAAACTACAACTTTTCAATAATCCTTCTCTTAATGTGAATATAGGAAGTTGCTGGAGATGCTCATCTGAGATGCTCTGCGACAATCATCTTTTCACCCATCGGTGAGATGCCAAAGATAAACCACTTATGAGAAGAAGAGTTCAGAAGACTCCACCACAAAATGAAGAGCCACAGGCAATTAATAACTGCTGAGTGAAGAGAATCAGTCTTTCCATGGAGAAGGCATGGTAAGTGCTCCAATCCCAAGTAAATGATCAGCCTTAAATACATGTGCACACAAGTAACCCTAAATGGACTCAGCAGGTTATGTGTGTGTGTGTGTGTGTGTGTGTGTGTGTGTGTGTGTACATGTCACAGTAAAAATTAAAAAGGAAGAGGTCAGGTCATGAATTTGAGAAGGGACGTGGGAGAAAACAAGGAAAGGGTTGGATCTGAGAAAGAAGAGTATAAATGATGTAAATATAATACTCATGAATGAAAATCAAAAAAATAAAAATATAAAAAAGTGAAATTATATATATTATTTGTGAATATGTGTGTGAATGTGTCTCTCCATGTCTGTGTGTGTGTGTGCATGTATAAGTTAACCTATGCCTGTGAGGGTCAAAGGGCAACTTGCAGGAGGTTTTTCTCTTCTTCCATTATATGGGTTCCAGAAATTGAACTTGGGTCATTGGGCTTGGTCTCAAACACCCTTACCCACTGAACCCTCTTGCAGGCCTGAGGATGTTTTTTTGTTTGTTTGTTTGTTTTTTGTTTTTCTCACAGCTTCACATGGTTCTATTGCCTCTGTGATAACATGTGGTGAGGCAGAATGTCACAAGAAGTTTATGGTGGAGCAAAGTGGTTGACTTCATGCAGACAGAAAACAGGAGGAAGGAGAATAAGTGGCTAGGGGCAGGATCTGGGCCGCCCCCCAGCAACTTATTTCCTCCAGCCAGGCTCCACCCCATAACCAACATTTGATATGAACTTACCAATGGATTGATTTGTTGATGAGATTAGTGTTAGCATTTTGTCTAAGCTCTACCTCACAGTTACCTGGCAACAGCCAGGTATGCCTGACTCACTATAAAAGGAACTGCCTGCCCCCTCCTCTCTCTCTTGCTCTTGCCCTCTTGCTCCCACTCTCTCTCTCTCTCTTTCTCCTTTTCCTTTCCCCCTCTCTCTTCATGTGCTCATGGCTGGCCTCTACTCCTCTACTCTCTCTACTCTCTCTTCTCTCTCTTTGTTCTCTCTGCTCTCTCTTTTCTGTCTCTCTTTTTCTCTGTCTTTGTCTTTTTATACCTCTACTACCCTCTTGACTCCCCTCCCAAAGCCCTGAATGAACTCTATTCTGTCCTATACTGTCATGTGGCATGGTTTCTCAGGGGAAAGAGATGCCTCAGCATGGGCCTGCTGAGACACCCCCTCCCCCCATACCTTACCACACATTACCAAACACATCCTTCTCTCTTTATATTTTTATAAACAATCACTTAGTATCTACACGAATCAACCCCCTTTAAGTATTGTCACTAGCTTTCAACATGTTAGTTTTCAGTAGTCATTTGTGATTTAATTCATGATACAATGTTTTAACAGTGATCATCAAATCTGCATTTAGGAAGAATTCTTCAATATGAGTGAGACTCACAGAGCAGAATGATCTGTTCCCGTGAGCAGCAGCATTGAGTGTAGAACACACATCCCCAGGCTTACAGAGAATTCCTAATTCTGTCTCCCAAAAACTTCATGAAATCCAGAGTCTTCTTTGGCCTGGAAGAGTTTTACTGGTTCATCTGACATGCAAAGTATACGAGCCAAAGAACATGATAAGAGTTTTCCATCTGTCCACCTGGTCAAAACTAACACATACTATTGACCTGGCCACCACAGCAACCGGAAGCCTTCCCCGCTGGGGCAAGAGCCCCTTTCCTAACGAAGCAGGAAAACCAGGCTCAAACCAGGCTCAGCACTGCGGAATGGGAAGTGAACTTGTGGAAAGGTACTTGCAAAAGTGAAAATATCCACACACAGTTAAGAGGAAGATCCTGTAGATGGAATTCTCCATCTTCTGAGGACTTCACTTCCTGCTTAGCGGCAAGGGGGGCAAGCTAGCGTGATTGGCAGAGTGCTCCGCCTATGGTCGCTTTAGAGGAAGTATTCCTCCTTGCACAACTGTGCTGGTTGTTTGGGAGGCAGTTGGAATTTTCTCTTTTTAGATGGGAAATAGGGAGAGAATTTAGGGGGAGAATTGTGATGTAGCCTAATAATTTATTTCTTACTTACTTCTAAGTAGCTTATTCAGTTATTTCATTTTTCTGGTCTCTCTCTCTCTCTCTCTCTCTCTCTCTCTTTTTCTCTCTCTCTCTGTGTAAAAATACATAAAAAACACATAAGACATAAGACATAACCTTTAACACCCTCTCACCCTCTTCTTTTTTTTTTTGGCTTCTGAAAGTAACCTAATCTTCAAAGAGTCCAAAGAGGGCAACACACTAAAGGCTACCTCTTAGGTCTGGCCCCAGCATGGTCTCAGCACTCATCTTCATTGCTCTGCACTGCAGAGAAAGGAGGGACTGTTATCCTTCTGATAGGAGACAGAAACACACTTAAGCAAGAATAGTCACATTTTTGGGAGATAAGGGAGGGGAAAGAAGACATTTAGAGTTTTAGTTTCTTTTAATTCCTAACTTTAAAAAAATCATCACTGTAGACTACAGGATGCAATAGTTTACATTAACTTCTGTCATGTTTGGAAATGACTGGAAACAAATTTCTAAAACAGAGTGAGTCTTTTTGGCAAAGCCTTAATGTTAAGTGTTATACAAAGGAGGTGGGGTAAAATCTTATTTTCTATCACCATAAATCTACCTAACTCTGAACAAATGCAAGGAGAACATTGGACACAAGCCAATAGGTTCACATCATGCACACAGGTTATTTCTACTCAGTGGATTTATCATGGACACTTTGGGACCAAAAAACCACAAACTCTCAGAGTTTAGCATGGTTTAGTGTAGTTCACAGAAACTGTTGGCTTCCATGTCTGTTGAATTTATTGATGAACAAAATGTAGTTCATATTCCCCCTCCCTCAGGTCACTTGCTCTCATTTTCATTTTCTGGAAGTTTAAAAACAATACGGTCTTCCAACATATTCCAACATAGTTTGAGAATGCTTAGAAAACACAAGCCCTGAGTGTCAGTGAATTGGAACTATGGTGAGTATGAGCAACAAAGAAGACAATAATATGCTCTGTCTCCATCACATGCTGGCTCAGCTAGTTTGGAATGATCTGGAAGAGAGCAGAGGGACAGATCTCTGGGAATCCCATCAGAGTATGATTAGTAAGCATTCACCTAGCTCCAAGAGGCGGTGTCTACCATAAGAACTGGCTTTGGGCAAGTGGAGAGGTAGATGCGGCTAAGTGGGAGCCTCCTGAGGTCATTGGGTGAGTTTAGATTAAGGTTAATGTAGGACAGGTAATCCGCCAGTCTGGTGCTCTGCCTTGAGAGAGAAACAAGGTTGCAGAGAAATCCCTTTGTGAGCCCCAGCTGATAAGCATGGCTTGACATTCTGTTGTGTGATCTTTTGGAAGAGCCAGGTGTCACAAGACTTTGAAGAATAACACAACATTTTCCTTTCAAGTTGACTTTTTATCCTCTTCATCTTGATTTACCTTTAATAGGCCCTTTGTTATCACAAGAGAGAAAGATGTTTTTCACAATGCTAGGCTGTAAAGTAGTCTGTCTTGCTGATGGAGATCCAGATAGCAGAGAATGGGGAAGCTAATCATTCAATATCCATCAGCAATTAGGCTGGACACATAAACAAGAACACATGCTGAGACTAATGTATTGACTGGAACAGTTAGGTACTTCTTTAGCAAGGGTTGCAGAGCCTTGCTCCCCCCATGTAGTATATATGGGAGAAGCTGGGGGAGATCAGAAAAAAAATAAGCACAAGCCAAAGACAGACTTGAAAAATAAGCAGTAACATCTGGCAAATGAATTCCTCCCACGTACATAGGAAGGACGCCTCGGGGCAGTGAATGGGAAATGTTTATCTTGGCAGCATGTTGGCTCAATGTCCATCAAGTCTGTGAATGAGCTTTGCTTGGGTTTCTCTTTCTCTTGGTGTTGGACCTAATGCCTGATGGTCACAATCAGCCACTCCTCAGACCTTCTCAAGCATCATAGCTTTACTTGGAAGTCTTCTCAAGAGATTCTTAAGTATGAAAGACCGTATAATGCTTCATTATTTAAAATGCTGATGATACTGTCTTAATAAAATCTATTGTTTATGGTGGAAAGGTATAAACCTGAAGTTCTTCAGTTAACATAGAGAACATTCCATTTCAATTTCGACAGCTTAGTGTGTCACCCTAGGCACAGCAGTGTGGCACATGTCCTCTTTACGCTTTCAGTGCACAGCTACTCACATGAAATGATTAATGAGACATCAAGCCAGAGTTATGGAACATGTTATTGTATATCTCATCCCTAGACTTACAAAGGGTGCCTTCAAGCATTTTCTTATTAGTCTGGATCTATTTTTTATGGTTGGAGAAAGAAGAAAAAATATATTACATACTGAGAAAATAAATAAAACAGAAGTTTATAAAACAGAAAACTTGAGGGTTTTCTTTTTGTCTAAATCATATAGGGATAATTTCTTGACTCTATGAAGCTCTAAAACAAAATATTGGAAAATGATTTTTTATATTTTAGGTACCATTTTAAAGATAATATATAGATAGCAAAACTTGCAAATTCTATTGTGGGGATTTTGTGGCTTTTTGTTTCTCAGTGCAAAGGGGATAGAAAAATGTTATGTGTTCTGTTATGGGAGGAGCATGGGACATGGGCCGATAGTCTACTCAGATTTCCCACCTCACTCCCTTATCATCCCTATTGCTCAACCATTACCATTCATGAAAACCAGATGTAGACTGAATCACTGACATGTGGAATAATTCTACCGTAGTTATGAGAACAACGAGTGTCCAGTTTCAGGATTTTTATGACAATGCTGCAGACTTATTTTGTTTTGTTTTAATTTTCAGGTATAGGTTTTTCACATAGAAAGACCATTTGTTTCTTTGAAGCCATGCACTTCTTGATAAATGGCCTTTGGAACATCATAAGCCTTTCTGTACCCATGGTCTACCAGGGAAAGAAAAGCCCTGGGAATCTCCAGTCATGGAATTACCATGGAAGTTACATGAGCAGGGGTTTTCTGAAGGGCAGCAACATCCCTCTGTTGCTAAGGCCACCTGTGGGAAGCGCCTTAGCAGCCCTGCAAGACTGAAAAGCTCATTAGTCACTCTGTCGCATGTTGTTTAAGTGGGGGAACAGCATAAAGAATATAATTTACAGGCAGACTTGGCGAGCAAAGGCTCTGGGTGACAATCATGACAACCTGAGCTCCGTCCCCAGGACCCACATGGTGGAAGAAGAGAACCAACTCCTGCAGGTTGTCCTCTGACCTTGTCATGAGTGCTATGGCATCTGTGCATGCACATGGCAAATAAATAAATATTTAAAAAAAACAAAGCAGAGAATACAGTTTACTTTCTTGAATAGCGCCTTTGGACACTCGACACAAAGACTAGGTTTTGACTTGGTAACAAGGTGGTAGGGGGTGGGTGAGTCTAGAGACTTAGCCTATGAAGAGACATTCCTGGCCAACAGTTATATTTAACTTAATTAATAATTAGTTAACTTATTTATCGCAGTACTGGAGATTGAGTTCAGGGCTCATCCACATTAGGCAAGTACTCTACCATCCAGCTGCACATCTGTGCGCGCGCAAGCACACACACACACACACACACACACACACACACACACACAGACACATTTTACATCTATATGATATATATCATATATGTATGATATAAAAGCCTAGGAAGCTCATAATAGAGATGCTCAGGAAGTTTTTATTAAGATCTGAAACACCCTAAGGAAAACCAACTGGGAGGAAGGCAACCCACAAAGACATAGAAACCAGTGCTTGCTGGTGTTCCGGAACTTTCTAAACGTCTTGTCTCTGTTCCCTGTTTTGTGACTGGCAGTAGAGATTCACATCCTCTCTGCCATTCACAGGTTTATATATTGTAAAACTTCCCAAAGACACTTAATTTCCTCTTGCTTCTCCTTCTCTTTAACAGTAGCCAACGAAAGGTTTTACTACCCCCACCAAAATCCTAACTGCAACCATGTAGTATTGGACAAATCACTCAGGGACAAAGCATGTCCGTAGCAGGACAAATCCTTAGGCCAATAAGAAAGGATAGAGGAGGAAATGAGGCTTTCCCCAGATCAGTGTGGACGTTGCCATGGTTTAGGTGTGTAGTCTATTGGGAGCTACTAGGAGTGGACCCAGAAGGAGGTGGGGCTCCTGGGAGGTCTCAGGTGTTTACATGTCTCAGAAGGTGTGCGCTTGAAGATTCTTGAAGGTTACAAAATTCTGGTTTCTTTCTTCCTCTCTGTCTGTCTCCGGTTCTCAGCTTCCTCACCACAGTGCGAACTCAACAGGGCCTAGCAAACCTGGGCTGAAACCTTAAGCAGACTAAGGTTTTGCCTATCTAAGTTGATTATCTCAGTATTTTACTGCAGTAACAGTACTGACTCCCACCTCTCTAAAACTGCTATGGCATTCAGCTATGGCATTCAGAGGGTTGGCCAAGCAAAAATCTCATTTACAACCTTTGTAACCTAACAGCCTCATCAGTCAAGGCCAGGCCATGAGAAGTCTGGGAAAACTTGTTTTCCTCACCAATTTCCACATAACTTAACAGACATACTAACACACTTGAATCTTTTCTTTTTCCTGGAATTATAGGGTTCCTTCTATCTAAAGTACAAAGTACACCGTGAAAAACAGTTATCAACAAGAATACATGGAAAGGAAAACTCTCTTTTACTGAGTTCATCTTGCTCTAGAAAATAATGCACAAGACATCAATTGTGAGTACTTTCCCCATGTTTCCTCCCTATTTCTAATGGAGGCAGTTGGAAAATAAACTATTATAGATTCTTCCTTGCCTGTATAAAAGACACACAGTCCTGGTGTTTTACTTACAAGCTGGAGGCCTAGATTGGGCAAGTTGTTCTATTCTAGTCTAACTTACACTCTAGCCATATGTCCCTTGCTACTTGCTGTTTCTCCTGGTCACATGTTCACGGTACATCTCCTCTCCTAGTGACCTCCTCCTCTCTCAGTCACCTTTCTCCTTCTTCTTGGTCTCTCCTGAGACCCCTCACTTGATCCTCAAGTCCCATCTTTCTCTCTCTATTGCCCAGTCACAGGGCAATAGCCTCTTATTAACCAACTAACTTCAAATCAGGGAGCAAGGCTTACATAGCATCACTTGGTGCACATGAGGATCTGCTCGTGGCGGGCAACCAAATCTTGGGGACCAGTGCTTAGCATTTGAATACATAGCAACACCAGACCAATCCCTAACAGGTAGTGTTAAATATCTGTGAGGAACTGTAGTCTGTATGTTGCATCAACTGCACCTCTGATTTCTTTATTTGATAGTTTCACCAGTCGGACATTGTGTGCCTGAATGCTTCCTGCTCATACACATACTGCCAGACACTCATGTTTTACTTGTACACTAGGTCTATTATTCTCTCCCTTCACAGGCCACCAGACTTTTAGCCCCACACTCTCCATGTGTGTCTGAAAGACACACCAACTCCGATGGCTGGCTCTCAGACTCTTATGACCTAGTTCCTCATACTTGAGCTCTTTTTTCGTCAGCCTCTGTGTGTTCACGTTCATGTCTGATGCCACCTCAGATGTGCCTGGAGCTGCTATCCTCTTTTTCAGCCGTGCCCTTACTACGTAGCCTACTACTCACCCACTGGCTTGGAAGCATGGCCATCTAGTGCCCACATTAAGCTATCTTACAAATTCCAAGAGTCCCTATGAGAAAGTGAGTACTGAGCAGCTGGCCAAAGATCTCATGTCATTTGTGTTCCTTGTGAATTTGTGAATAAATGAATGTTCATTACAGTCATGCCTTGGAGGATACAAGGTGGACCACTGTCTGTTGAGTAATTCTTAGATGACAATTTGTAATAATCTCTTTTACTTTTTTGTTAACTTCTATTTCAATTGATATGCAAATGCAGTTCTAAGTAGAAAGTAGCAGTAACTTTCCGTGCACTAGAAATGGCCCCCATTGGTTAAACTTCCCAGGTTATACTTATGTCTGAATAGGCACAGTGGGGAAAAACCCTTAGTTCTCCTACACCCCAAAATAAGGCAACTGAGGAATTTTTTATCTGCATTCTTTTGCCATCTTTATTGGACACTCATGTTGGCTACTTTGGGATTTGTTGGAAGTTCTCTGAGGACACTTGAAAACAGAGTCATATTTTTGACAACTAGGAATAACGTCTCTATCCATACCACCATGGCCAGCTCATCACATTCTGTGGGTAAACTGATTACATTCATGTCAGTTCAACTTTCACTGGATTTCTTCCAAAGAGAATTTACAAAGAAAGTAAGGAATAGAAAAAGTCTTTATCATTCATAAAGAATTTTTTTTCCTCCTTTTCAAGATATCCATTCATCTAGAAAGGAGAGTTTTGCCTAAGGCGGGGGACTCAAGTGGGGATTGAATTCAGAACAGTGAGAGAGGCTAGCCCTTAATTCATGCAATATTTAGCTAGAACTTCCTTATTGTTGGCCTTAGAGCCAAAGGTAAAGGACTTAGAGGGGTTCCCAGGGTTATATTTCATTATTAAATAATCTGGTCTCAGGCTTCTGCCAAAAAAATATGTTCACAAATGGAAAGGGTAGGTGTCTAAAAACTGCTTAATAATAAATCTGCTGTCAGTGTTAACTTTTAGATAAGTTACAATCAAACTCTGAGAAGAGAATGAGAAGATGAGTAGAAAATTCTCTCTTGCAAAGTTTGCTGTACCCACTTTTGGCCTGTCAAATGCCCTGTAGCCTGTCTTCAGGAAATACTATGCCCCAAGGAACTTGTAGACTTTGGGTCTGGCTAATTTTGGTATGTGATTTTTTTAAAAAAATTATTTATAAGGTTTTTTTTTGCAATAAAGTTTATAAATAAAAGAAAAACAGTTTCAGCTCTTAGAAATGCATAATGCATAATTACAAGTAGTAAGGGTTAGTTCATGATGCCTTTCTACAAGATAGGATGTTACCAGCTTTATCCTTTAACATATTTTATACACAGTAATATATATATATAATTATATAATATAATATACAATACTTATATATAAGTAATATAATATATATAATATATCATATATATATGCATATAATATATCTCATATATGTATATATGTGTATGTGTGTGTATGTGTATATATTTGTATATGTCTATATATATTTAAAAAGCTATATAGGTTTCAGTAAAAGAGACACAGCAACTTGAGCTACATGCTAGAGTATGAATATAAAACACAATCAAAAACCTAAATTGTGAGCTAAACTTATCATTCCTTTGATTGAGTGATTATATTTCTTTAGTTTTGTTTTCCACTTGATCCAGTCTATTGGTGAGGTCTCCCCTGAGTTTTTTATTAGATTCATTAAATTTTTCATTTCAATTTTTATTTCAGCTGGGCTTTCTTCAGGATTTCTTTCTCTCTCTGTTGAATTCTATTTTCATAACCTGAATTATCTTCTTTATTAACAAGCTATTTGTATTTCCTTGTCTTCAATCCCATGTTTATTCATATCCTCTTTGAGTTCATTCAGCATATGTATGACTGCAATTTTGAATTCATTGTCCTGTGTATCATCTAGGTTGCTTTCCTCAGGGAGCATTTTGGGAGGAGACATATTGTCTTGGCTTTTCATGTTGTGTGAGTTTTTGTGATGGGAACCTGGGCATCTAGAGATATTTCACTGGTTGAGTCCTTTAGTATGGAATTATGGCCTACCATCGTAGAACAGACATTTGGGTCTGTATTTGCTTGTTCGTCATCTTGTCAAGTTTTAAGTCTGCTGGGTGGTGCCTGAGGTCCAGCCTGGAGCTACTCATTGCTGATGTGTGATTGGGATATCAGAAGTGGTCTTGGCTTGGCGAGGAGAAAGATCTAGCATCTAATCACAGGAGTGGACTTACCCGCTGAATAGAGCAAACAAATGCAGTTCAGAAGTTAGAAGTTAGATTGACAGAATGAGGAAGAGACAAGGGTTTCTGTGGAGCACATAGGCTCCCCGCATGGTCTTCAACTGGTAATTTTATGTCCTGGTGGGTAGAAGGAGGGAAGGGCTACCTAGGAATGCACTGGGAGCTTCAGAAGCATGAAGGCAGTGTGGGGTCATGGAGAGGTCATGGAGGGGTCGTGGAGGGGTCATGGAAGGGGCAGTACTACCTGTGGAATGCATACTTGGCTTCTGTGCCAAGGTCCACAGATGGCCAAAAAGTATTATGACTGAAATCATGATGGATAAGAACCACAGGAATTTTTTTGGATACTGTATAATCAAGAAAGAAAGTGTTTCAGTTTCTTCCAATTCCTTTAAGTATAAGTCAGTAGGCTCAAATATGTGCTTCTGGAGTTTTTGTTTGGTTTGGTTTTGAATGGAAGCTAGAGCCAGTCACCACTGACTGCAATGTCTCTATGCTTAATGTCATAGTGCCTGAAAGATTGTTTCCTACGACTAAAACAACAGCAGAAATAACAGCAACAGATCACTGAGAGGTGAGCACAAAAGGACAGTCCTCGGGTGGAGGGAGAATGTAAATTCAGATTAAAATGTTCCTGAAGGGCCATCGGAGGGAAGGAGAGAACCAACCCCTGCAAGCTGTCCTCTAATTCTACATGTGTGTGAGAATATGTATATGTCCTGTATCTATAAATCGATGTAATAAAAAAAAAATGTGGGGTTGGAGAAATGTCTCTCTCAGCAGTTAAGGGCACTGGCTACTCTTGCAGAGGACCAGGGTTTGATTCCCAGGACTCACATGGTGGCTCACAACCATTTATAACTCCAGTTCCAGGAGACCTGATGCCCTCTTGTGGCCGTTGTAGGCACCAGACATGCATGTATCTCAGACCACTGTCATACATGCAAGTAAAACACCCACATACAAAAGCATTAAATTAAATCAAACTTTAAAGTGTGTGTATAAATGTCTGGTTGTATGTATCGTCCACTTTCTTGAGCACTCCCTTGAGTTTATACTCCAGACAAAAGAATCTTTAATTCTTGCTTTGAGGTGGGTGTGGGCTAGGGTGTCAAATTGTTTCTTGAAACTTCCTTGAAGAGCTGTGGAGTGGATTTTTTTCTTCAGGGAACTGTTCGCATTTATCTCCTTTTGCATCCACTTATGGTAGGGAGGGGTGGCCAGGCTGAATCCTACTTCGCCTTGTTACATTCAGAAGGCATAAGAGACTAGCCTCCCCGCCCCCCGCCCCGCCCCCGCACTTCCTGCTATCAGTGACCTGGAGGCATTTCTCTGTCTAGTTATCAGCCCAGAGAGGCTTCTTATTGCCAGGTCATTAAGGTTCCCAGAAGCCTCAGTGACAAGCTCAGCCTCTCAGGAACTCAGAAGAATTCTCTAGGGCGAGCTGGAGATTCCTTGTTAGGGAATTGATGTTTGAGGGGTTTCGTTATCCGAGTTATCCACAGTGTCGTAAGTTTGTTGTGGAGTGAAACAAGCTAATGTAAACATGCAGAGACACATATTTTCCAGTCCACTCCAGGCTTCCTCTGTCCTTTCGGCTTTCCTGAGTGGCTAATTAGCTTTATTATTTCACGTAGGATTAGATAAGTGTTGGCATTGTCGTTAAGAGTAATCTGTAATTTAATTAGACAAAGTCGACATTACCCTAGGTGATTTTTTTTTTTCAGTGAGACATCTAGAAACCTTAACTAACTGAGATAGTCTTTAGAAAGAGTCCTTTTGAAGAGCTCATCTTCACTAGTGGAGGGGTCTGAATGGGAAAAGGAGATCTGTGACAAACCCCCTTCTTTCTAAGCTCTGGCTATTCTATGTGATTTAAAAAAAATGGATTAGGTGGTTGGCAAGGCCATCCCAGCCCCCCGGGAAGATGTGTTGTAAAGGACCACATTTATATCTATGATTTCATTGTTCAACATGGCGATTTAACTGGCTTGTCCGGCTTGTCCTCAGTCCCTTAATTTGTTCCGAACATAAAAAAGTAAGTAAGTGTGTCTTCTGTAGCTACGTGGCTTACCAACTATATCTCACGGTCCTCTCACTTCTACTCAGCCCTGGCTCAATATTTATGATGAGCAAGAAGCAAGGTGAGTATCAAGGGGGTAATTATTCTAAGTGAAATGGCAAGTATAAAGAAAACTTCTGTGATAATCTTCACTGTGCATTAAGGGCCTATTCATGATATTGCCCTGGCTAAGACAGATGGGATCTAAGTGACTACTTAGCTGGTTGGTGGCATCTATGCTAGACTGTGGGGAATTCTGTTTCAGTGACCAGAGTGGACAAAATGCAAAGGTGTAGGTGTGGATCTGGGAGAGGAGACGTTTAGATTCACTCTCCCTGAACGGAACAGATGTGTGTGGTCTCCCCCTGTGAGGTAGCTGCACCAGGAAAAGAGATGATCTTACACTGCCACAATTAAGCACAGTCTGAGGGTGTCAGTTAAAGCACAGTCTGAGGGTGTCCTCAGCAATGAGTAAAGAGTAAATATTCAAGGAGCAGGTGATTATTCCAATAGTTCTTTTGGCTTCATTTTTATTCCATTAGTTAGTTATTCTGCCCTAACAATGGATAAGAAGCCTAGTGGGAAGGGCAGAGGTAATACCTTTTGGAGATGTATTAATTCCTTTAGGGCCCTACATTTTTACTCTAATTAACACCCCTGAGCCCAAGAATTCATGCAGGCCAGAAGGGCAGTGGTTTTCTCAGCAGGCACCAGGAATGCCCTGCCCATTATTACTGTTTCTCATAAAATGGACTCACCCACACTTTGATCCACGCTCAAAGACATTCCCCCTTTCCAAACACTCTCATTAACCCCCTACATCATTACCAAGATTAAGGGCTGAAACACTGTATCATTATCTTCAGGGTTTGAAAGGACTAGCCCTGGGAGGCAGGAATTTGTTCAGGCCATGGTGAATCCAAAGCAGAAAAAGAAGAAGAAATCAGGGCTCCTGGTTTTTCTTGTTGGGCACAAACTAACACAGCTGATGAAAAGAAATGATGTCAGAGTCTGACTTCAGGAATCAGCACATTTTTAGGTCACCTGTTCATTGTCCTTGTAGCAGAGGGTTTGTACTCGATAGACGAGCCCATGACGATTGAAGAGACTCACTACTCCACTAGATACCATCACTTCACATTTTAAAAGCCTTACAAACCCATCTTC
Organism: Mastomys coucha; assembly: GCF_008632895.1. Classification (NCBI taxonomy): domain Eukaryota; kingdom Metazoa; phylum Chordata; class Mammalia; order Rodentia; family Muridae; genus Mastomys; species Mastomys coucha. Next base: position 216,348,240 of record NW_022196905.1, read on the forward strand.
CCATGGCATTTAAAAATTAATAAGAGTAAATCATATGACTGCATTAGAAAAATTTTCAGCTGTGAGACATGCCCTACAACAAATCTGCTCTCTAAGTAATGAGGCGAGAGCACTGAACACACTGGTACAAGAGGCTCCAGAACACTGGCATTCCGAGAGCATCACGTGACTGGACCTTTTTGCATCATGTTCACGCTACAGATCTTTGGGTTTTCCCCTCCGGATGGCAGACAAAGTCTTCATCCCTTCAAATTATGGCGTTTGTCTGAGAGCTGATCTGTAGTTTAGAATACTCACCTGTACACATCTGTACCTGTGACAAATTGGTCCCCAGCAGATCCCCATTGGAAGTAGGACTCATTGAGATAATTTTAGATTTTCCGTATTTGCTAAAGCATCTACAACTCAAGGGAACAGCAGCTTGTTCTCCTAGCTGCAGCTCAAAGGTGTGATGAACCTCCTCGTCCTGGGACCCTGCCTCAGAGATTCCTCACTAGGTAGATCATGATAGAGTGAGATTCATTTTTAACAAGTGAAGTATCCACCGTGAGTTTCCCTTGTCCTGGAGACTAGAGCAGAGGGTCTCAGCATCACGTCCTGGGAATTCCTGGTGCCCACTTAGTACTCTCTTTAGTGATCTCCTTTTTATGTCTTACTTGCGTATATGTGTGTTCACATGTATGTTTAGATGTGTGTGTGTGTTTATGTGCTCCCGCACGAGTGTAGAAGTCCAGGGCTGCTGTCTGGAGTCTTCCATAGCTCTCCACCTTATGGGTTGAGGCAGGGTCTCTTGTTTGGACTCAGTTTTCACTGATATGGCAGATGAAGCTAGCCAGCTTACCCCAGCAATGTTTGTCTCTATCTCCCAAGGGCTAGGTTTCAGATGTCATCCTCACCCACCTGGACTTATGTGCGTTCTAGAAGTCTGAATCCAGGTCCTCATGGTTGTTAAAATAAGCTTTTTACCCATGAGCCATTTCCTCAGCTGTGACACAATTCTTAAACCCAGAAGTCTCTAAACCAGAGTGAAAGCCCCACGATAGACTGGATTCCATTTCTTCTAAGCAGCCATATAAGGAACGTTGTTTTGTTTTCAGATGTGCGGTCAGGTCCAAAGGAAGACCTAGAGAAAATTATCATGAGGATTAACAGTTAGGGGTGCACAGAGGTAGACTTCCATCCTTAAGGCTGTCTTTGAACCCCACCCTGAAGGCTCTGGTGCATTTTACCACTACTAAGGACTTGAGTCACCTTATTTGGTAGAGGTATCCGGGCTTTGTTGAAGTGCATTTGATAGCCTCCCTGGGACAAAACAAAAGCGTCTAAGTCTCCCTTCTGTTCTTAGCTGAAGACCTGACATTCTAAGCTACCACAAGTATCACATAATTGAATGAAAAAAAAATGAGGACATGTGGCTCCTAGGAATGGGTTGAGGAGGTTTATCATAGAGATGAGGGAGAAAACAGCCAGAAGCATCTGGGAGAGTCCAGACGGAACATAGTCAGCAACCTGAACAGGGCCATAGAGGAGGAAGTGGGAAAGCGAGGGAGGAAAGGGGGCGAGTGAGCAAGCGGACCAAGACAGAGCCAGAAGCTGAGTAAACCAGGACCCAAGAGACCGAGAGGACAAGATATCCCACATCCAACTGTGGCTGAGGTTACAGAAGATCAGAAGCTGGGGGAAGGAAGCTGAATCCCAGCCCCTGAGAGGGAGGAGTTCAGGGTAGAGGGAGGGGTGAGAAGTTCTGGGAGGAGCCATGTGGAAAGAGTGACACTTGTCCCGGGTTTCTTTGAGAACTAACAATACTGTTGTCTCTTTCTTTTTAGAGGTGATCCAACTAAACCTGTCAAATCACCTGGCTGAAATCCTCCCTCTAGAAAATCTGGTTCAGTTGTAGACATATTGTAAATGAATTAATTATTCTAGCTAGCTTATATAAAAGATACAAAATCCTGGTCTTTTATTTACAAGTTGTAAGCCTAGGTTGGGCAGGGCTTGAGCTATTATAATGTACACCCCCAGCCATATGTCCCTTGCTACTTGCTATTTGAGTCTTCCTGGGTAATTTCTGCTTCATCTGTCTGTCTGCCCTGGGAGGGCATTTCTTTTGGGCATGCTCTGCTGGTCCATCACATCCAACGGAGACCTCCCGCTTTCCCCCTTTTCTCCTCCTTCCCCTCTCATCTCTTCTGAGATATCTCACTCAATCCTTAACTCCCACCTTTCTCTTTCTACTGCCCAATCACAGACTGTAAGCCTTTTATTAACTAATTAACTTTAAATTGGGGAGCGAGATTTAGGGAGCATCATTTGGATTACATGAAGATCTGATTGTCAGGGCGACCAGATCTTGGGGCTAGGATTTAGCATTTGAATTCATAGCAGCACCAGACCAATCCCCAAAATATGCGAAGGAGAGGGAAAGGCTAATTATCCATTTAATGGGAGGACACACTTTTGTTTCCCAGGATTCCCTCTGCTAGAGTAGAGGCTTGCATAGCAGGTTCTTCTTTATCGTTTTTTTTTTTTAGTTTTGATACTGGCATAAGTGGACCAAGTGAACTTTCTCTGAAGCTCCCTCTGCTTTTGTTATGTGCTCCCGCTAACCTCCCTTACTGAAGGCTTTCTCTCTTCCTTTTTCCCATCTCTCTCCTCTGGGTCAATGCTAAACTTTACAGTTCTCTTGCTCTGCATTCCTATAAAAGTCTTAGCAGAACTGTCTTCAAGCTTCCTCCAGTGAATGCTTTAAAACTCTTTTTTAATGAGGAAAAGGGGCCCAGAATGAGGACCTTGGTTTCCCTGGTTGTAGCACCTCCATGGGGCTATGGAGATGGCTGAGTTTAGATTCCAGTACCCACATTAAAGCTGAGCACGGTAATGTCCCCCTGTAACTCCAGCAAGAGGAGAGAGGGCAGACTCCAGATGTGCAGGGAATCAAAGTGACTAGTGAGTCCAAGTTCAAAGAGAAGCTTACAGACCAACCATCCTTCATTGATATACCCTGTCTCAAAACCTAAGGCAGAGAATGACTGAGAAAGACACTGAGCAGACATAGACATATGGATCCTCAAGATGTACACACACAGTCACACACACACTCACACTTATACACACATTCACATTCACAATTATACACACACTCATACATCTATACACACACAGTCTCATAGACTCACACACACATTCACAACTCACATTTACATGCACATACTCACAAACACTTACAAACACACACACACTCACACTTATACACAATCCCATAAACTCACACTCACATGTACACACACACACTCACATATACACATTCACAAACATAAACTCACACACATCCATACTTACACACACAGTTCCATACACTCGTACTCACACACACTTTCACACACACACACTCACACACTTAAACAGATATTCACACATACTTACAGTTAATACACATTCATACAAACACACATTCACACACATACTCACACACACACTTAAACACATATTCACACATACTTACAATTAATACATATTCATACAAACACATTCACACACACACGCACACACACATTTAAAATATCTTATTTTGGGGCTAACTTCTCAGGAATACCCATAAGCTGCTTATCACAGGAGGCAGAAAGGAAGTAGAGCCCGGAGTTGATTTCTGGAGAAACATGTGAACCTGGGAGAGGTGCCTGGAAAACTCTCAGACACTGGCCCCAATGGAAAAGCCAACTTGGCCCTGGAGAGCTTCCCAGTGCATGGTTTCATTAAAACTAAAAAATTAATTATCTTTTAAGTTTTTAGCTCTGTTCTGGGATTCCTTTACCACATCTGGCTCAGTGAAAGTCTTTGCGATTGGGTCCATACAGTGCTACTTCATTTAACCTTGGACTTCCAGTCTGTTTTGTGACTAAATATGAGTAATTTTACACATTAAATTTCTTTCATCTCTTTCAGCATCTTGGGCTTGGTTCTGCAGATGCATGCCATGTATTTTCCTCTTTTGAAAGTTGAGCTGTTGGACTTGCTAACCCTTGTAGCTAGACTCTATGATAAATTGCTCTTAGGAAAGGCCAGTGGCTTACTGTTTGAAAGATCTTGCTTTTATTGAATTTCAAGCTAAGTATAAAAAAGAGATAATTTTTTAAAACCCACATAGCAAAAAAACAAACAAACTAAGAAGAACAAACATTGTGAAGTTTTTATAGCAGTGGATCTCAACCTTCCTTTGCTGTGATTCTTTAATACAGTTCCTCATGTTATAGTGACCCCCAGCCATAAAATTACTTTTGATGGTACTTTATGACTATAGCTTTGCTACTGTTATAAATTAAAATGTAAATACCTATGTTTTTCTGATGGTTTTAAGTGATTTGACCCACAAAGGGGTAACAACCTGAAGGTTGAGAAACACTGCTTTAGGTGTTTTAGGGCAAAAATTAAACAATATTCACTAAACAATATCAAATAGACACACTGATAATGAATATTAGCTTTTTGCAGGATTTAAGTATTCATTAATTAATGCTAATATTGAATATGAACATGATAGTGTGATAGACATAGCTTTATTGTTTATAACCCTAAGGGCTATATGATATTATAATCTGAAAATGAAGGATCCATTGCAGCTCTTCAGTCTTGGATATGAGAACAGACTCAGACTCAGATTAATCTTTGATAGATTAATCAGTCAGTTCCATCTCTGTCTTCACAGGGAGACACTGAGAACACTCCACTACTAAACATTACTCTCAGAACCTGGGATAGATGAGTCCTGGTTAAAAACAAGATTCTAGATCCAGGAGTAAAGTATAATTATGGAATAAAAATTTTTCTGTTCACCCATGGGTTCAGACCAAGGAAAAGGAAATCAAGATGGACTTTAGTCACTCTAAGACAAGTCCAGCCTCATTGAGAGAGTGGATATAAGCTACGATCATACAAGAAGATTGTGAGTGGGGACAAGGATGGTGAGGAAGGAAAAAGCAGAAGGATACATGTGACAGGAAGGAAGGAAAGAAGGAAGGAAGGAAGGAAGGAAGGAAGGAAAGAAGGAAAGAAGAAAACTACCAGGGTGGGAGAGCCTGGTGGGGGAGGGGTAACAATGAGGGGACAGAGAAAGTATAAAACATATCATAAGGATATCTCATCGTGAGGGTTGAATGAGAACGGCCTCCATAGGCTCATATATTTGAATACTTGGCTCCCACTTGCTGTTTGAACTGTTTGAAAAGGACCAGGAAATGTGGCCTTGTTGGAGGAGGTGTGTCACTGAGGATAAACTTTGATATTTCTAAAGACTTAAGTCATTCTTAGTGGGTCTTGTTTCATTGCTTGTTTATTTGTTTGTTTGGTTTGGATTTTTACCCCTTTCCTCTTCCCTACCATCATGGATTCCAACCCTCTCAAACGGTAAGCCCAGTCAAATGCTTCCTTTTATAAGCTGCCTTGGTCATGCATGGTATTTTATCATGGCAATAGAAAAGTAACTAGTACTAATAAAAACAAATAAGTTTATATCTTCTAAGAATGACAAAGACAACCCCAAACTTGCTCGGGATATTTTGTGTTATGAAGCAGTTGTGTAGCGAGGAGGCTGTTGTATAGTGAGGTAGAGAGAGACTCACTATCTTTAGGAGCACTCATTGAGGTACAGCTGAGTAAGGGAAGCTCTGGTCCTCAGGAATCCTGTCTAGTTGGTATGTTGAGGACATGGCTCCATCAATAAAGTTTTGCCACGTAGGCATAAAGACCTGAGTTTAGATCCTTAACACCCATGTAAAAAGCTAAATGTGACATCATTTGACTGTAATCCCAGTAGTGGGTAACCGGACACAGAAGCAACCATGTGGGCTTTCTGACCAGCCTGTCTAGCTGAAGTCATGAGCTCCAGTTTCAGTGAGACTCCTTGTCTCAAAAAATAAGATGGAGAGCAATAAAGGAAGACACCTCTGACCTCCTAGCACATACATGCTATATACATGCATAAATACATGCACACCATATATACATATGGTGTGCTTATATATGTGCACTTCTAGCCTCTAAGATAGCAACAAGGGCAATAAAAAGTGTTGAAAAGGGGCAAGGAGAACATTGGGCAAGCAATTAGAAGGAGGAGGAGGAGGAGGAGAAGGAGGAGGAGGAGGAGAAAGGTCTCTCTTAAGAAATAAATCTGAACAAGATCCTGAAAGAGTAAAGAAACTTCCATGAGTATTTTGGAAAAGCAGCCTAGGCAGAGGGAAGATCATGTACTAGGTCCTGATGTAGGAGACTCTTTAGCCAGTCAGAAGCAAGGACCTGGATTATTAGGGTTATGTAAGTTGTAGTGATCTAAGGGGGCTTAGCTGCAGATTTAAACTGCTAATCGATAGGACTTGGAAATGAAGGATTCTTCTATTTCTGCTTCCCAGCATCCTCTGCTCATCTTCCCTCCTCTCCTACACTTCCTTGTGATGCCATCCCTGTCTAAAGTCCTTCTGCTAAGCATGGAGACTTTAGTATTCTAAATTAAATAATTGTGATTCCCCCCGCGAGGGGCTATGTCACAATCCAAATAAAAGGAAGACCCCTCTGACCACTCTCTCCTTTCCCCTTGTCTTTGTCGCCACCTTTGCCCCCTTCCCCACAATAAACCCCATGTGGAACTGTATTGGCCTTGTGTGGTCTGTCTGGACGCAAGCTGTGATTCTAACACAACACCAAGTGTGATGCGGATGCCTTTCAACCCTGCTCAAAGATACCTCAGCCACAAGACAGTTACATGGGGGTGACGATCACAGTTAGTCAGCCAACTTTATTCTGAAAATTACAAGTGCTATGTGCTCAGGAAACTGGTCCATATTCCTCTCAAATGAGAAAAGGGAATATGCAGGCACGGGCAGCTGTGGGGAGGTTCCATAAGGAGACCTTGGTCTTTAGTGATGACATTTTCTGAACAGTTTTTTATCATTATCAGTTTCCATAGATATTAGATGTATGTCGAACTCCTCATTCACAGTTGTGGCTAATACATTTTAGGATGTCTTTATATAAATGCTTAGGCACAAACAGAGAAAGGAATTCAGTGGTGGCAGAAAAGAGAGATGAAAACAGAGAAAAAGGAGTCCCATTGTGAACCACAGAGGGGTTTCTTTGTAGGATGGAGGAAGAAACCAGAAGAGATTAAGGAGGTGAAAGGCCTTGCCCTTTGGCTTTCACATGCTCCTGCGAATTCCTTGGGGAGCTATAGATAGGACTGTTATCATCACTTTCCCATAAAGCTGCCTCTGTGACTCCTGCCTGGGAAGTGAGACGCCATGAATAGTGCCTAGTAGAGTGAGGGGGGCTAGTGAAGTCCCTGTGGCCTGTGCTTGTCAATAATTACCTTCTGTCGAGACCTTTCTTGTTGATAACCACGAGCTTTACTAATGTGATTTATGGCCTGTGAACATGATCTGTCATGAGAAGAATTAGCCCACACTAACACCAATGAAGATGACACTTTTAATTTGGCTTTTTGGATCTTTGATGACAGACAAAAGATGTCCCGAATTCTCTTATGTCACTAAGACTTACATGGAAACCAAAGAGTGAATAAGTGTCTGGTACACAGAAGATGTGCCTGCATCAGTGGCTACTGGCTGCTATAACTTCAGTTTGTTGTCTAAATCTGATAGAAGCCCACCCCCCCC
>NW_022196905.1:216356029-216368611 GCF_008632895.1 Mastomys coucha
CTCTCTCTCTCTCTCTCTCTCTCTCTCTCTCTCTCTCTTTCCTCCCTTTCCCTCTCTCTCCCCCTCCCTCCTCTCTCTCTCTCTCTCTGAGGTTGTGCCTGTGAATCTACAGGTGGACATGGGTATCCTTCTCCACCACTCTCTACCCTTGTTTTTCTGAGACAGTGTCTCTCACTGAATCTGAAGTTACCCTGGCCAGTCAGTGAGCTTCAGGGATATCCTTGTCTCTGCCACCTCAGCCCCAGTGCCGGGTGACAGTCACATGCTAGCCTGCCCAGATTTTATAAAGGTCTTAGGGATCCAAATTCCTTATCATGTCACAGCAGACATTTTTGCCCATCGAGCCATCGCCCCCACCCTAAGCCTGGTAGAATAGTAACATAAGAAGGAAGGCTACCGGATGAGGATAGTACAATCACACATGATTACAGCACAACAGAAACTGCCCATCTCACCAGCAGGTAGGTTCAGGAGAGGTAGAGTGCTAAGCCCCAGCACTGGCAGTGTTGCCTATGTGAAGGAGGTGATGCCAGCATCAGAGGCCGCCGGGGATGCATTTGGTTCTAGTCTCAAAGTAAAATGCAGTCGTGTAACTTACTTCATTTCCACAAAGATCTAAACTGTTTTAAACTGTATTTCCTAGTGATCCATGTGCAAGGTAAGTGGCTGTCCTTTAGAGCGGATGGGATGAGGCCGTAATAATGTAATAATGTCCATGTGGGAATCGAAATGAAGCCCATGAGGAAACAGGACCGACTGTAGTTGAGAAGTTCACTGTGGATGCATGGACTTTTCTCACTTTGGTTGCTGTTTGTGGGCCTGAAGTGAAGATACTGGGGGAAATGATCAAAGCCTTCCCCTCTGTTCCCTGACACCCTTGCACTTGTGTGCAAGAAGCTGTTGTGTTACTCTTACGTGCTTCCTACCATGTCCTGTGAGAAGCAGTAATGTATCCCCCATGGAGACTGCACACATCGGTGTCACAAGGAAAGCAACACCATTTCCATTTCCTGGTGCTGTGCCAGGTAACACCATGTATAATACCAGGGGTGGGATTTGAACCTCCACCAGTGACACTGAAATGCGGTGGTCTTTCCCTTCATCCCTTTGTTGATGCAGATTGGAGACATTCCTTCTTCATGCTTGTTTCTACCCTACTCCATCACGTCTTCTCCATCTCTCCCTCACCACCTACGTACTCTGCTGCTTCTCATTGGAGCATAGCCTGTATCTGCCATCTAGTGCCCTGCCATCTCTGTCCAAACTACGTTGTTATGAAGAAGTCCTGGAAACTGAGGAGCTAAGCTTCACAATGGAAGGCAGCTACAGATATAAATGGCTGGATGTTGCAGCTTCTTGGGAAACACTGAAAAGAGCACATAAAATGAGAATCAGAGTGTTTGAGGAACCATGCCACATCTATTCTTCATCCATGGACTCTCCTGGATGTTTCAATTTCAGACCCATGAATCTGACCTACTTTAATATTCTGTAGATACTTGTTCTTTATAGGAGACATGTTTTAAAATCTAAAATCCATTCAAACAAAATGCAGGCTGCCCCTCAGAACACAGCTGCCCTTTCTGAGCACATTGTCATGATGCACACATACAGAGAGAGATTTACTGGTGTGCAAAATAAATAGGGACACTAGGCGAGCCTTTGTTCTCTAGACCGTGGTGAATGCCTAGAGGAATGCTATGGCTGAGGGTTGAGGGAAGCCATCCTTTCCAGAATCTCATTGTCTCATCTAGGCTCATCAGGAGGCAGTTAGTAGTACTTAGTACTTTGTTTTCGACAATGAGTAGAGGGAAGGCTAAATATGGCCAATCCCATCACTGTTTTGTAAGATGGTAATTAACTGAGACGTCACTTTGGCTGCTGACTAATCCTCATTTGGGAAGGTAGGAAGGTAGGGTGCATACTCCCAAGTCCTGGAATTCATTGTGGATTCCCTGGATTGTGTCTGTTCTCATGCAAGCAAAACAGAGCTGTACTGGAGAACCCATTTCCCTTCATCTCAAAGTCCTTTATGACAACCTAAGATCTAGAACTTGAAAAGACTTGAAAGCATGCATTTTCCTTAGAGATAACATGACCCTTTGCCTTTTCTTTCTGAAAGGAATTAAAAATGGAAAATATCTTATTTCAATCTTCACTGTGGCTTTAATTACTTTGGAGTCATCTTATGTGCTTTTGGCCTATTTGGCAATCCACATTCATGAATCACCTGCATAATAATTGTGTAGGCTGTTACAAATGACTCTGAGGAAAGGCAGAGAGAATTGAGAAACACCCTCTTCTTTTTTTTATTTATTAGATATTTTCTTTATTTACATGTCATATGATTTTTTCTTTTCCAAGTTTCCCCTCCCAGGAACAAACAAACAAAGAAGCAAACAAAAACAAGAGCAATCTCCCATTGGCTCCCCTCTCCCCATACTTGCCACCCTACCCTCTCCCACTTATTGGCCCTGGCATTCCCCTGCACTGAGGCACAGAACCTTCACAGGGCCAAGGACCTCTCTTCCCATCGATGATTGATTTTGCAATCCTCTACTATACACATGCTGCCAGAACAATCAGTCCTACCATGTGTACTCCTTGGTTGGTGGTTGAGTCCCTAGGAGCTCTGAGGGTACTAGTTAGTTCATATTGTCGTTTGTCCTAGGGGGCTGCAAACCCTTCAGCTCCATTGGTCCTTTCTCTAACTCCTTCATTGGGGACCGTGTACTCAGTTCAATGGATGGCTGTGAGCCTCTACATCTGTATTAGTCAGGTACTGTCAGTGCATCTCAGGAGATAGCTATAGAGGAATGGATACAGAAATTGTGGTACATCTATACAATGGAGTACTACTCAGCTATTAAAAACAATGAATTTATGAAATTCTTAGGGAAATGGATCTGGAGAATATCATCCTGAGTGAGGTAACCCAATCACAAAAGAACACACATGGTATGCATTCTCTGATAAGTGAATATTAGCCCAGAAGTTCGGAATACAGGAAGAACAACCCACAAACCACAAGGAACTCAAGAAGAAGGAAGACCAAAAGGTGGACATTGCATTCCTTCTTAAAAGGGGGAACCAAATACCCACAGCAGGAGCTGCAGAGACTAACTATGGAGCAGAGACTGAAGGAGAAACACCCTCTTCATATGTGTTGGTGTGAACTATGTAAAACCTCTTGATATGTGTTGTGGAAAATAGTGTGGGATGTGTTTGCTTTTAATGCTTAAATCTAATTTACTGGGTTTCACACATCACATAAACACTCTGGACAAAATATCAAACATGATAGAAAGCTATTTTATGTTTGGAAAAATAAGGACTTTTTTCCATTAGTGATTTTTCCCCTTTCATTCCTTGATAATCTCACATGTGTAGTCAATAGAACATGATGAGATATACATCTATTAGCCATCTGCCACCTCTAACTTTCTCCACTTGTCCTAACTTCTTGTTTTTTTTTTTTGTTCCTTTCTTTCTTTCATTTTGGTAATACTTTAGGTTTAATTAGTACTGCTCACTCGTGCATGGGTGTATGACCATCCACTGGAGCATTGGAACCCTAACAGTGGTCACACTCTCAAAAAAAGCAATAAAGCAATATTTACATATGGAAAATTGACTTTGCTATAAGGTACCCTTGAGGCATATTCTCAAATTATAATGTTCAATTGATGTAATTTACTGCAAAGAATGAAAATGTTTATAGACGTAATTGATTCTCATCTCCTTTGCATTGAAAAAAGATTTATTTACCAGATTGCAGAAGACAAAAGTCTCATCAATGTAGAATGCATAAACTTTAAGTTTTTAAATATCTGGACAATATATGTATATTTTTTCTCGCAGTTGAAAATCTATTGGTAGGATATGATTGCAATCTACGTCTTCTGGTTTGGTATCACCCCCTTCTGTTAGATATTATCATCTTAAGCATTCTAATATCCTCTCCTGATTTACCTATGCTGAGGGCCTGCCAGCCTCAAACAGGCTTGAAGTGGGACACAATGTCAGACCTTGCTTTAAAGACTGATGGTGTCTGCCTTCTTGCTCTCTATCTATACTGAATGCTTGCTGATAACTTCTAAAAGAGTCTAAAAACTCCTTTGCTTGTTCTATAGTTTAAAAAAAATGCTGGCATGTTTTCTCTTTAACTCCATGCATTATTAAAAATTATAATTCTCTGTGCTTTATGCTTAAATAAGTGCTAGGGAAACTTAACCCTTTTTTATTGTCCTGTGCTTCATTCAGTGCTGAAAACGTAACTATTACTTGTGCTTTAATAAGCGCTAATGTCTAGCAATTGACACATGCTGTTTAGCAGCAGGGAAATAAGTAAAAGGATTTATTGGTAGTGCTCCTCTCTCTGGTGAGTCAGCCAGAAGCCTCTCTGGCTAGGCTGGTTAACTCTTTGTTTACCAGAGAGTGAGGAAAGGAAAAAGAATTAAGATGCTGTATACAGGCAAATATGCACAGACATGCATACATTCAAACATTCATACACCCACACTCTGGCTGGGCCCAACCATCTCTCATAATCAATTCCACATGTATTCATGCATGCTTACATATATACACATATACCTACACACAAACATGAAGACAAACAGACATATACATTTGGATGGATGCATGGGTAGACGGGGCAAAGCTCTCCAAGCCAAACCACTGAACCAACAACTTTATTTCTTTTCTCTGGTCTTTTATAACTTCTGAGGCAAAAAGTTCTCTAGAAAATTCACTCAGGGATAAAGCATTACATAAAATAGGAATTACAGAAGGATGTTGATATTAAATTCAAAGCAGTGTTTCATTCTAATATGCTCATTATAAGTTCAACGCATCAGTTTTTACACGGCCTTGCCTTATCATAGTGGACACCTAATGACTTTAATGACTTCATCCTTGGACCTAAATGTTTTTCTTTAAACACAAAATTGTCCCAAGTCTATTTCGTTTTTTAGTGTGATTATGAAAGCTCATTGAATTTCTTATTATATAGCCTTTACTTATTATTCTGAGGAGTGGTCACATTATATTCTTGATTCTAAGTTTATTACATCTTTCTAGCAACTAAGACAATCTTTAAAAACTTTATTCCTAAAATTATTTGAATCAAATCAGGAATTTTATAGAATTGTTATCAATTCGTCTATATAGCATCACTACAAGACAGTGAATCTTCATAGGTCTGCAGAGACCTGCTCAAAAGGTGGGCTAATACCTAGTGATTTTTATATAACTTTAATAATAGCAGGGAAAGCATATTAATAGCAAGAATCTTTCCTAAAATGGATTTCTCCTGGGCCTTGTCTATTGGAGCAAATCTGTCATAGATTTTAATTTAAGGTGGACTCATCTCAGGAAGATCACCTGCTAGTTTTTAGCTTCTCCTAATGATGGCTCCTGACAGTCCTAAACCTGTCTGAAAAGTTTTCTATTTAATTTTTATTCTTATTTTTAAGTTCATGTGTATAGGTGTTTTCCTTACTTTCATGTCTGGGTACATGTGTGACCCTGTACCCATGAAGATAAGAAAATTATGTTGAATCCCCTGCATTGTGTTTCTTAGCTTCCATGTGGGTGCTGAGATTGAAGATCAGTCTGTGCTTTTAACTGTTGAGCCATCTCTCTACACACCCTCTTTCTCTGTAATATATGATAGATACTAATTGTCTATCAAGAAAACTCCAAGGCAATGTTTTGAGTTAATGTTTAATATGAATGACAAGACGTGTTTAGTAAAGTGTCTATAAATACCCACATGTCATCGGAGAATAGAAATAAATTGAAACTGGGTAATCATTAGATACATATTTCTGATGTACATTGAATTTCATCTTGAGCGGCTTGTTATGAGGCCATTGTTAGGTGAATATCCACACACTGATGCTTGGACCCTTTAAGAAGCTAAATTGGAAGCTATAGTTCAGCCACGAAAAAGCAGACCCTTTGCTCACTAACTTATTTTCATTACGTTGGTGTGATAAATGTCATGAAGAAAAACAGGTCAGGGAGGAAAGGCTTGTCCTCATGGATCACAGTCCATCACTGATGGGAGTCAGGCAAGAATCTGAGGTAGGAACCTGGGGGCAGGAACAACTGGAGTGGTGGCGTTTACTGGACCACTTCCCCTGGCTTACTCAGCTGGCTTTCTTGGACAGCCTATGTCATTATTACTGGTGCATTCCTGACAATACAGCAATGTCCATGGGTTGGTAAAGGATGTGGAGATAAGCCACTCCAGAGATGGTTTCATGGAGTAGCATCTGCCTTATTGCATTTGAGTAACCACTTATATAATGGAAGCCTATGGACTGTGACTGGTGAGCACATTACCTCAGATTGGACAATGAGTGTCCGTACCACCAGGGTCTCTACGTGGAAGAAGCACGTTAAGGATGTGGGGAGTACAGGCCAGCTACTGGCTACTCACACTGCTTTAGAATTCAGTGTTATGACTTCATGAGCATGCTCTTCTGTGCTTCTTAATTAGAAATGCAGTGTGCCAAGTATATGGTCACCAGGTCATGTTTGCATTTTCTCCCTCAAGAGCAGACTTTTCTAGGGATAATGCCTTGCATGGTAGTCTGAGATCTTCTACATCAATCATCAATTAAGCTCTTAATAATCAATAATTTCCCACAAACACAGCTGCAAGCCAATTTGATCTGAGTATTTTCTCAGTTGAGGTTCCCTCTTCAAAGATTATTTCAGGTTGTGGTGGTTTGGATAAGAATGGCCCTCCATAGTTCATGGATTTGAATACTTTCATCAGAGAGTGGCTCTATTTGAAAAAATTAGAAAATTGCCGGGCAGTGGTGGCACATGCCTTTAATCCCAGCACTTGGGAGGCAGAGGCAGGTGGATTTCTGAGTTCAAGGCCATCCTGGTCTACAGAGTGAGTTCCAGGACAGCCAGGGATACACAGAGAAACCCTGTCTCAAAAAACAAACAAAAACAAACAAACAAAAAAAAAAGAAAAAGAAAAAGAAAAAGTTAGAAAGTATTGGAGTAATGTGGCCTTGTTGCAGGAACTATGCCACTGGGGGTGGGCTTTGAGGTTTCAAATGCTCAAGCTAGGCTCAGTGTCTCTATCTTCCTTTTGCCTAATGATCCAGACCTAGAACTCACAGCTACCATGTCTGCCTGCCTGCTGCCATGCTTCCTGCCATGAGGATAATGAACTAAACTGAAACTGAAAGTTGCCATCATCACGTCATCTTTTCACAGGAACTGAACACTGACTAAGACAAAGATTGGTATCAAAACTGGGGTATTGCTGTGACTGGCTTGACCGTGCTGCTTGTTGGCAGAATGTGGATTAGGGGACTGTGTGTTAGAAAAGCAGTTCAGTGCTTTCAGTAGTGCTTAATGGGTCATACGAGTAGGAGTTTGGAAGTCAGGGGTGCTGAGAGCAATGTAGATTAAGATGGTCCAGGTCAAGAAGTTTCAGAGGGGAAGAATTAGTAAGTGGCTTAGAGATTAAATTTGTGATATTTTGGCAAAGAATGGAGCTGCTTTTTGCCTTTGTCTGAAAAATCTGCCTGAGGCTATAGTGAAGAGTTTTTGAATTAATGGTGTTAGCAGAGGACATTTTAAGACAGACTAGAGTTGACTCTGTCATGTGGTCATTAGTGGCCACTCTTATACAGCTATATCTAAAAAAGGAGCAAGCTGCTCAAGGAAAAAATGAAAAATGTGCAGTTTGAGGAGAAAAGGAATGCCAGGAAATGTAATGGAGTTAAGTGCAGTGCTCAAGGAAATAAAAAGTTCAAAACAAAACAAGCAAGCAAATAAGCAAACAAACAAACCCCTCAAGGCTAAATAGAATAAAGGGAGTGGCAGCTTCATCCTGCCCAGCTAAGCTTCAAATTTATGAAAAAGAATTAAAGAAAAGCTTAAGCAGGAAAGAAACCATCAAAACCAGAGAACTAGTGGAAATGTATTTGAATGAAGGTGCCAAGTTCTGTCCCCAGAAAGCAGAAGAACTTGGTAGCTTCAGCCACATAGTTCTGGCTTTAGAGTCGTGACTACAAGAAAGTGATGATTAGGGACTTTTCCTCCATGACTAAGGAAACCCACGGAGGCCAAGCATGCAGCAGGGGTGTCCCTGACTGTAGGCTCAGAGACACAGTTCCATGAATCTGTGGAAGTGAAGCCTTTGTTTCATTGGGGACACCAAGATGTTGGAGATGCCAGAGTCATGGGATACCTGCTGAGGAGAGCTGCAGACCGGTGTGTAACCAGCACAAGAAACAAGTGTGTTTCAGTCAACAATGCTGAAAGGAGTTGGATTTGAAGAACACTTTGACACCAGACAGAGAGAGGCAGAGTTCCGAGCTTGCCCAGTTGGTTTTGGTCTAGCTTTGCTCCAGGATTTCCTCACTGTGCTCCTTTTTCTCCATGTTGGAATGCATATTCTGTGCCGTTGTATGTTGGAAGTATGTGATCAAAGGGCATACTCTTAAGAGATTGCCATGAGTCTCAGAACAGAGTTTGAATTTTGAATATTTAAACAGTGTTGAGAGTATTATAGGCCATGGGTACTTTTGAGGTTAAACTAAAGGCATTTTGTATTATAAGTCTATGGTGACCAGGAAGTGGAATGTGGTGGTTTTAATAAGAATGGCCTTGATAGGCTCATGTATTTGAGTGCTTAGTCACTATTAGGCTGGTACTATTGACTGACACTCTTAGATTTGGCCTTGTTGGAAGAAGTGTGTCACTGAGGGCAAGTTTTGAAGTTTCAAAAGTCTAAGCCTGGTCCAGTGCCTTTCTCTTCCTGCTGCCTTTGGATCTGGATGTAGAACTCTCAACTACCATGTCTGTCTGCATGCTGCAATGCTTCACACCATGATGACAACGGGCTAAACTTCTGAACTGGGAGCAATCCTCACTTAAATGTTTTCTTTTATGAGTTACCATGGCTATGTTGCTTCTACATAGCAACAGAAAAATGACAAAGATGCAGGTTGTGTCAAGTTAATCATGAAGGCTAGCCAGGACAGACTGTGATCCTCATCTATAGCCACAGAAGTTCTAACTACCTCCCAATTGTGTGCTTAGTGTGCTTAGTATGAAGTCACAGTCCCAAGACTGGCTAGAGAAGCAAGCTTCCTCCAGAAAAAGAAAGATGAAAGTAAATGAAATGAACAAGGAAACTGGAGGAACGTTCTGCTCCACAAATTCAGAGTTAAAAGGGGCTTAAGAAATAAGACATAAAATAAGGATTGTGACAAGATAATCAAGTATTATTTTCTAAACAGATAGACATGGGATCCATGTCATGTCTTATATAGACCAGGGTATAGAAAAGAGTCTCATGTGTTCAGTTTCTATTTATCTAGAGGAATAACCAAATAAAATCACCAACAAAGGAATAAAAAACAGAATAGCATGTGGTACAGTTACAGTTGGCACTAGAAAGCAATGGGATGCACCATAGTTTTAACATAAAAATGGGTACCTAGGTACAATGCCAAACATGGCCATTAAATCAAGAGTAATTTCCCCCAAGTAATGATAGTTTTATATATGAGTCTGATAGTCATGCTTTCCTTTGTACCATTGAGAGAGTGTATTCTGCTCGTGATATAAGATAAATCGAGACTTGGTGAATCTAACTCAGGAGAACACTAAGAAGAATATTCCAGGAGTCACCCAGGCAGCAGCCATTAGCCAGGATGGGAGTAGGAAGACCTATAACTCCAAGAAAAAGATGACCTTGGAATGAAGAAGGTTTGACCAAACACATGGCACAGTGGGTGAGGAGAACATAGATACAGATGGTGGGCCCAGTTGCATGTGGGAAAAGTCAGATACGTGGATGGAAATTATGTAAATCAAGAGAAACAGCAGGGGAAAAGTCATGCACTTAATATAAGAAAGAAAACATAGCCCTGTATAGGATCCTTTGTTGTGATTTGCTTTGAAGTAACTAACACTTAACACAATCAATATTTGAAACAATTACTAAACTAGCTAAATTAGTAATTGTATGCTGCAGTGATATTAGGAAGGAGGCTAGCACTGATGAGAGTACTTCAGTTCCATTGAGTGTAATAGAAAGTCAATAATTGGTTTTATTTGTTTGTTTGTTTGTTTGTTTTTGGGGGGGTTCTCTGTATAGCCCTGGCTGTCTTGGAATTCACTCTGTAGACCAGGCTGGCCTCAAACTCAGAGATCAGCCTGCCTCTGCCTCCCAAGTGCTGGGATTAAAGGCGTGTCACCACCACTGCCCAGTGTCAATACTTCTTTTTGACTAAGCAAGAAATACTATGTATAATTATAATACATGAAAATGGAGAGAGCTTTCAGAGTTTATTGTGATTGATAATGGGAGCGATGTGGGTGTTGGGACAGCTCAGAAGCATCTATTTTTCACTACAAGAATAACTGTATACATTGCCTTACCCGCAGCAGTCCTTCGTTGATGCCCCATGTCTCACAGTCCATTTGGTTTAATATTTATAACAGACAGATGTATCCAAATGTGGATAATAAATGATCACCTTAATTGTAACATTTTGATTCAATTTGATTTTTAAAAACATACATTATTCATTTCTTGCCAATTAAAAATTAACGCTTTTCAATAGAAAAGTATCTATTGGCTTGTGGTCATGACCTTTCATAGAGAGGGCTATGGAAAGTGAGAGAGCAGTGGAGGTTGCATAGTCTAGGTATTGGGAGGCTAACGCTAGCGTGGAACATGCATGGTGCCTTTCTTGTCCTGGTGTGACAGTTATGTATATTAGTAACCAACCTTCTCCTTGATGATTGATAGCCATAGAGTCCTTGGTCAAACTTGCATTATTTCAGGAAGGCAGGTAACAGTTGGAAAGCATGCAGTAGCGCACATTTCAGAAATACCAAAATAAGTTTTGACATAAGCAAAAATAGCTAACTTTATTCATGTGGGACTTGATCTCTGAGTGGAGTGTGTAGGCAGAAACTAAAATAATTTTTGCTTGGATCATGGTGCAGTCAATACTAAAGCCAGAAGGGAAATAACATGTTTTAGTTAGGGTTTTACTGTTGTGAACAGATGTCATGACCAAAGCAACCCTTAGAAGGATGACATTTAATTGGGTCTGGCTTCCAGGTTCAGAGTTCAGCCCATTATCATCAAGGCAAGAGCATGGCAGTGTGTATGCAGGCAAGATGTAGGAAGAGCTGAGAATTCTACATCTTGTTCAACAGGCAAACATGAGAAGCTAGGATGAGGGTCTTAAAGCCCACAATGACGCACTTCCTCCAACAAGGCAACACCTTCTCCAATAAGGCCACACCTCTTAATAGTGCCCACTCCCTGTAAGCCATCACAGAATATGAACGAAATTTGCGTTACCTTGTCCTCCATACATGGGTATTTCTAGAACCCTATAATAAACATATTAATTTATGTGGGTGTCTTGTTGTGGGGTGTCCACCAAAGAAGACTAATTAGATGCAGATTTAATCCAATAGATAATTTCCATTACCCAGCTGGTGACTACACTGGGTGTTTGCAATCCCCGGGTATCCCAGAGCCTTTCTTGCAGTGAGCTTTTAAGCACAAAAACCACATCATGGGTAGGCACAGGCAATTTGCAAAAAGTTAACCAGAAGCAGAACTACAGAAGCCAAAAAGGACGGTTAGTACATTTAGAGACTTTCCCAGAACTATGGACATTCATGTACTAGGTGTTTGTCTTTGTTTTGGCAGCTGGTACTGTCTGTGTACCTGAATGGTACTTCCATCATGGAGTCAGTTGTGCTAAGGCCTGAGGGTCTACTAAGACTCAGGGTCATGTTGCAGGCTGAATCCCAAGTCCCAAACTCAGCATAATTTTCCTTGGAGTCTGGGGAGTGGGGTCATGTGTGTGTGTGTGGGGGGGGGTCCAAACTGAACATAATTTTCCTTGGAGTCTGGGGAGTAGGGTCATGTGTGTGTGTGTGTGTGTGTGTGTGTGTGTGTGTGTATGGTGGTTGTTCATCAGAACCTGTGGCATAAAACTGGCAGTAACTTCCATGCAGAGCCAATTCTGTTCTGTTTCCTGTGACCCTGGACTGTACATTGTCAGCACTTCATAATCCTTTTCCACTTTGGGGATGATCATACACTTGGGTGTTTTTTTTCAAACCTCTATGGATTTTTTTCTGAATAATCAAGTACTTTAATGAAGGCAGAGGAGCTCTACATTTCTAGATAGAAATGTATTTGCTATATAGATCACACTGGCAAGAATCAACAAAAGGAGCTCATTGTATTCATTTGCAGATGAGTAAAGGGATTGGAATATGTATCCTTTTTTTTAAACTTTTATTGCATTATGATGAGAAAAGTTACATGATTTCAATTTATCTGAATTTGTTAACATTTAAAAACATATTTCAATTAAATAGAATTGAATCACATTCTTGTTTCCCTTTTGTACCACTGCTCCTCCCAGAGACACTCCCTTCAATACCTACAATATCTTTTTTGTCATATTCCTTAAAATTTATAGAATGTTACAACAATAAAAATAAGTATTATAAAAGTTGTTTGATATAAAACAACAATCAATTTAAGTCTTATGTAGG
>NW_022196905.1:216370646-216380624 GCF_008632895.1 Mastomys coucha
GTTAACTCTAGTGCTACCTGCCCTTCCTAAATCTGACTGGAGCCTGTCCTTCCTGTGATCCTGGTTGTATCAGAACTCCTCAGAATAAAGCTGACTCTGTGATCCTGTGATTCTGGGATCCTGGTATTCTGGGCTTGTTAAAACACCTGGGAGTGTGGCTTTCTCTGTGAGTTGTGGGGCTGGCTGTAGAGCTTGTGCCCAAGGTCTGCTCAGAACACTAACCCAGACAGACCCTGAAGGAACCGGAGTCACTGGGCTGGCAGAGTTCCTATGTCCCTGGTCCCGCTGGACCCAGTTACTCCCAGTGTTGGGACAGATGTTGGTTCCTGCTTACCTCTGATCCTGGGTGTGTCAGAGCCTCGAATATGTATCTTATATCAGATACTGCCACACATAGGATTTGAACCTGTGTCCATGCAATTCAAAAACCAATTTGCTTTCCATGTCATTGGTATATTGGTGCATACACAGTTTTTCCTTCTGGTCTCTAGTTACTATCTTTTCTTGTCCCTGTCTTCATCTTTATTCTTCTAAGTGGTAGAGCTATTGTCAAAATTACTACCACCACCTAGGAAACAAAGAGTTCTATCATGCAGAGGTTTCTGAGTCAGAGTTAGTGAGCATGGTTCTAGGACCAGCAGCACAAATCTTACCCAGAACCTCATAAAAGTGAAATGGTTAAACCTTACACAAGACCTGCTAAGTCAGAAGCTCTGAGGGTGGAGCCCAGGTATCATGCAATTTATTGAAAAGGTTAATATTTGATCTCCCTGCTCTGGGATAATGGAAAGTGTGTGCAAGGGCTTTCATCATTTATTAGAAATGTGAGTTCTCAGACCTGCAAGATGGCGTTGCAGGTAAGGGAACTTGCTGAGCAAGCCTGGTGACCTGAGTTTGATCTCTGGAGCTCCTGTGAAGGTGAAAAGACAGAACCGACCAGAGTTGTTCTCTGGCCTCAACACATTTGCATGCTCCAGCAAAACACACATACAAATAATGACGATGATGATGAAGATGAAGATGATGATGATGATGATAGCAAAAATAATAATGGCAACAACCACCTAATGCTAACTCTTTCACTCTTCATTATGGATAAAATCTCTATCCTATGGTTTGCAATCTCTCAAAGCAGAACTCTCAAGAGTTCACGGCTATTTCCTTTCATATAGCAGCAATGTATTCTCCCAGGACTTAGTGTTTAATTTAATTATACCAGAGAGTATTCTTATGTGTAATCGGGCTGGACTTCATCTAAATACCTAAATCTCTCACAGAAAGATGTCTCTGATTTAGCAGACACTCTGGATTAGTGGATGTTCTTAGTCTGTCCTTGCACCATGAGCCCTTGGAAGAACTCCTTGGTTTGTTTGTTTGTTTGTTTGTTTTTTGTTTTTTTAACTTTTATTGCATTATGATGAGAAAAGTTACATGATTCCAATTTATCTGAATTTGTTAACATTTAAAAACATATTTCAATTAAACATAATTGAATCACATTCTTGTTTCCCTTTTGTACCACTGCTCCTCCCAAAGACCCCGCTTCAATACCTACAATATCTTTTTTGTCATATTCCTTAAAATTTATAAAATAGTATAACAATAAAAATGAGTATTATAAAAGTTGTTTGATATAAAACAACAATCAATTTAACAGTCTTATGTAGGTGCTCATCTACAGCAATAGTGAAAATACATTTTTCTCAATATAAATTTTAAATAACTCCAAACATATTAACTGTATACTTAAAAATAATACATCACTACTAGTATTTTCTTGAATGAACATGAATATATAAAGTCTTTTTGTTTGTTTTGTATTTAGTAGAGTTTAAAGAACTCCTTGTTTACTCCCTCTTGGCTTTTATATCATTGTATGATCTACCACTGTGCGATCTCAAAGCATGATGGGAAACCAGTGATTAAAACACATTTACTAGCATTAAAATTTGGTGTCTTCCAGATGTCCCTCAACAGAAGAATGGATACAGAAAATGTGGTACATATACACAATAGAGTACTATGCAGGGATTAAAAACAATGAACTCATGAAATTCACAGGCAAATGGATGGAACTAGAAAATATCATCCTGAGTGAGGTAACCCAGACAAAAAAGAACTCACATGGTATATATAACTCGCTAATAAGTGGATACTAACTCAAAAATGTGATACTAACTCAAAAGCTCACATTCCATATGATATAAACTACAGACCACATGGAGTGTAGAAGGAAGGAAGCCCAGGGGGTGGATGCTTCAGTCCTGCATTGAGGGGGGAAAAGGATGATTGTGGGAAGTGGAAGGAGAGGGAGACAAGGGAGGGAGAAAGGAGGAGGAGGGAGTAAGGATGGCAGTATCAGAAACTGGAGGAGATGTGAGAGAAGTACAGAGGGTCAAGAAATCGAATAAAAATAGGTAGCAGGGGGGATGAGGAACTGGGGATACCCACTGGAGGGTCCCAGACACCAGAGAAACTTGGGGCCCCCAGGACCCAATGGGGATGACTTTAGTCGTAATGTGCAGAGAAGGGGGAGATAGAACCTGTGGAGACCACCTCCAGTAGAGAGGCACGGCCCCTGGTAGAGGGATAGAGCTACCCACCCATCTCAAACTTTTTTTTAGCCCAGAAATGTTCCTGTCCAAAGGAAGAACAGGGACAAAAAATGGAACTTAAGGAAGAGTCAAATGGGGAATGGCCCCACCTGGAGATACATCATGTCTGCAGACACCAAACCCAACACTGTTGTTGTGGTTAAGAGGTTTAGAGGAACCAAGTGTGGCAGTTTCTGGGGAGGTCCGGCCAACAACTGACCAATGCAGAGGCAAATGCTTAGAGCCAAGCATCAGACTGAACTCAGGGAACCTGGTGAGGGAGCTGGCAGAATGACTGGAGGAGTGGAGGGGGATTGCAAACTCCCTGAAAGAACAACATAGGCTGGCCAGACCACTCAGTTCTCCCAGTGACTAGACCACCAACCAAGGAGTGCACCTAAAGGGATCTTTGGCTTCAGATACATATGTAGCAGAGGATGGCCTTGCCTGACAGCAACCAGAAGGGAGGTCCTTGGCCCCAGGGAGGTTTGATGCCCCAGAGTAGGGGGATGCTGGAGCGGTAGGGTAGGAGAGTGTGGGTGGGTGGGGGAATACTCTCAAACAGGCAAAAGGGAGGGAGGAAGGCAGATGTGGGATGGGGTGGTGGTGGAGGGATAACCAGAAAGTGGGATATCATGGGATGGGGGTATGGTGGAGGGGGTAATGGGGAAGTGGGATATCATTTGAGATGTGGATGAATGGAATGATTAATAAATTTTTTTTTAAAAAAATTGGCATCTTGTATGTCCATTTCCATGAACACACTGAAATTACAGAGAGGGCCATGCTTTTATTTGCTGTAAGAGACTAAATGAATACACATTTTTAAAGGTTTCCTAAAGGCTTTATATATAAATGGAAACTTGAAGGGCATCCACATCTCAAAGTTTTAAATCTCCAATGGAAGTGAAGTGCTTGAGTTCAGAGAGGTGTTCTCTAAAAGCCTGTGTGTCCAAGCCTTACGCTCCTTTCTGACACTATTGGGAGATAGTGGGAACTTTGAAACCTGTTGCCTGGGAAACAAAAGGTAAGTTCTTTGGCACCTTGAAGGTAATACTGGGACCCAGTTCTTTCCACTACCTTTGCTTCTGATTGCCAGGAGGTGAAGAATTTACGCCACAACCTGCTCCCCCAAGATTTATTTCCCCATCATAGTCCCAAAGTTGAGGACCAGTGGTCATGGTGTAAAATCTCCTTGAAACATGAGCTAAATGAATGTTATTTTCCACATTTTTTCCATTGTGATAAAAAGCTAGTATCAAATCTTCACAGGAAGGCAGTGTACAATGGGAATAAGCCACACCAGAAAGGATAGACATTTTAATAGAAAGGCTAATCTTGATTGCAATGGTCTTGAACTCTATCTTGTTAAATATCTTTATAGTGTCCAACTAGAAAACCCTGGAATAAAGACCATCTATTTTCTAACCCTGTGTAGATGGTCTGCATTCCCTCACTGGCCTCATCTGAACCAGCCTGGAGTGGGAAGGCATATCCAATGAGGTAACTATTTAATCTCCTTTTAGTATTTTTTGTGGTTAGAAGTTTTTCTTTGTTTATTCTGAGCTGCAAGAACCTTAAAAAACCTTTAAAATGCAGTTTCATTTCAGGAAACTGAGATTTGAGATTCAGGTAGTTTTCAATTCAGGGTATGAGTTCTCCCACTAAACTTTGAAATCTTCAGTGTCAAGGAGAAACTGTACCTCTGTCTTCTTACCTGTGCAGCCCAGAAAAGTGTGTGTTGTGTGGCAAACACACATAAATGTGTGGACAAAATTGAATGTGAAAGGTCTTCTGGCTTCTATTCCAGTCTTCCAGCTGTATCACATGAGTCTACAGTTGCTAAAGCTCCGTAAATACGGCGTCATTCATGCTGCTATTTAACCATAACACATGTTGCTATTTGTGTAGAGTGGATTCTTCTGAATGGTTCACACTGTTTTCAAAGCCAATCAAAGCCAATCAAGGGCCTTCACAACCTGGCCACTATGCTCTTTTCTCCACCACATACAAAGAACAACAAACTTCATTATGGATGGTCCTCAAACTAGTTAGCATACCATTTAATTTGCAAAAGGGTTTTCTAAACCCTTTTCCTTTCCTTACAGAACAGGTGTTAAGTTTATTTACTAAGCAGTAAAAGAAAAAGAAAAACGCCAGTTACTAAGAGCACTGGCTGCTTCCCAGAGTCCTTGACTTCATTTCCCAGCACTTGTTTGGCAGTTTACAAATGTCTGTAATTCCAGTCCAGGAGTTTCTGATGCCCTCTTTTGTTGACCTCTCCTCACACCAAGCACGCATGTAAGGCAATCATACCCACCAGCAAAACACCCATGCACATAGAATAAAAATTAACTATTTTAGAGAAAGAAAAACTGATGGTCACCCGTAAATGTCAGTACGGTACCTCAAGTTGTCAGTAATGGCCACTACTGAGGATCTCTGAAAGAAATGTTTTCAGGTCAGAACCTGGAACTGCAGCACAGGCCAGTGTTCTCGCATCTGCTCTATTCCCCTCCCTTCATCATTCTCTGTCCACAGACAAACACCGACCTGTTCCCTGCCACGATAGGTTGAAATCTCAAAAACTTTAAGTTTAGTCCTAAGGGAGGCTTTTGTGTGTATCTAGCATAGTTGTTTTTTCTTTCATCTGTGTGTGAGTGTATGTGTGTGTGTGTGTGCACACGTATGTGTAACAGGCCATGGCTTTTGAATTTTTAAGCAGTGTTTCATCAAATGTTTACCAACACTCTGTTTTTTTCAAGACAGGTTTTCTCTGTGTAGCCCTGGCTGTCCTGGAACTCACTCTGTAGACCAGGCTGGCCTTGAACTCAGAAATCTGCCTGCCTCTGCCTCCCAAGTGCTGGGATTAAAGGCGTGCACCACCACTGCCTGGCTTTACCAACACTCTTACTTGTTATGGTTTGACTATAAAACGTCGGACAGAATCACAAGGTGTGGAAAGCTTAGTTCTCAACTGCTGCTGCTGCTATTTTCAGAGGTTCTGGAGACTGCAGGGTGTGGGACCTAGCTGTAGGAAGTGGGTCACTAGGGATAAATCTGGGTTCATGTCTTGCACTAGGGTCCCTTTTGTCTGCCATGAGGAAAGTTGCCTCTGACACATGTTCCCGTGAACACGATGTTATGCCTCACTCCTGGCCCAGCATCAGCAGATGCAAGGACCACACACTGAAATCTCTGGAACTATGAGTCAAAATAAGTCCTTTCTTTTTAAGCTGATGGTGTTGGTGTTTTGTCACAGTGGGCGAGACTGATGTTTCTGTCAGTGGACTCAATTGTCTTTAATTTGGGCTCATGGAAACTAAAGCTACAGTAAATATGTCCAAATCTTTTTATGAACTTATATTTTGTATTGCTTTAGTAAATAATAAGTAGTAGGTATAGGTGGTGTGGAAGATGTAGTTATAAGAAAACTGAAAAATATTTTGCAAGACCATTTTATATTAAAATCCAGCTCATAGGAGAATGTTGGTTCCTGCACCTTGGCCATGGTTGGTCTGGTTGCTCTGCAAATCTTAGTCATACTAGTGGAAGGGTAATGAGTGGTCCACATTTTTGTTTTAATTCATATTTTCCTAGTGAAATGTGATCTTTAGTATTTTTGAGTCCTTACTTGAGATCTCCATCATTGGCGTTGGATCAAGCATCTAATTATGAATCTTAGGAGTTTCTCATATATCCTAAGTGTAAACTCATATTATGGACATATGTATTTAGAACATGTAAACATGAATGATTGTGTGTACATACGTGTGTACATATACAACTATGTCTCTCACTCTACAACTTACCTTAAAAGTTTGAAACTGTGTTTTAAATTAACAAAATATTTTAATTTTAATGAATCAAGTTTGAGGACATTTGTCATCTTGTTCCTCATTCATAAAAATTAAGAAATCTTCAGCAAACTTGGTGTTATAAGAATCTTTTCCCATATTTTCTTTTATAAGTTCTATAGTTTAAGCTCTTATACTTCATATACTTTTTTTTTTTACAGTATACTTTACATGTAAGTACACTGTAGCTGCATTCAGACACTCCAGAAGAGGGAGTCAGATCTCATTACAGATGATTGTGAGCCACCATGTGGCTGCGGGATTTGAACTTAGGACCTTCAGAAGAGCAGTTGGTGCTGTTAACCACTGAGCCATCTCTCCAGCCCAAGTTTAAGCTCTTGCTTTTAATCTTTCATTTACTTTGAGTTAATTTAAAAAAAAAAACAGTGTGAAAAGTAACAGCAATGTTTCTTGACAAATATCTAGCTAGTAATTCCAAGACTATTTGCTGAAGTAATTCTCTGTTCCTTGTTATAAGGTGGAAGAACTGACATTCTCCTATGGGCTGAATTTTAATATAAAATGGTACCGTTGTCTTGCAAGCCAGTGCCTGCATTGAGAATGAAACACATATACACTTATCCAAACCATATTCTGTTTCATTGATTTCTTCATCGCTTTACAGTACTGTTCTGTCTTAATTTCTGTAGTATTATAAGTCTTGAAATGAAGAAATATTGTGCAAATCTTGCAATTTGCATCTGTCTTTTTCAGGTATTTTGACTATATTAGTCATTACAATTTTCTACCTGAATGTCAGAATAAATTTCTTGATTTTACAGAAATGGTTACTTGGACTTTGAGAAAGTTTTCACTGACACCATAAATTAATTGATGAGAATCCATATCTTACAACGTTGAGTTTTCCTACCCATAAATGTAATATATTTCATCATTTACTTAATTCTTATTCACATTTGTATTTTGTCTCACACATCAAGTCTCATATTTGTCCCTAGTTAATATCTCAGTGTCATAAAATAATGATTTTCTACATGATGACCACAAGTTGAACTAGCAACATTTGTTAAAAATGCTGTCTTTTTTCCACTGGATGGTTTTAGCTTTTTGCCCAATATAAAGTGACCATAGGTGTGTGGGCTCATTTCTGAGTCTTCAGTTCTATCTCATTGATCTTCCTGTCTGTGTCTGTACCAATACTGTGCAGTTCTTATCACAATTGCTCTGTAATACAGCTTGAGATCAGGGATTGTGATTCCCCCAGAAATTCTTTCATTGTTGAGAATAGTTTTCGCTATCCTGGACTTTTTGTTATTCCAAATGAATTTGCAAATTATTCTTTCTAACTTTATGAAGAATTGAATTGGAATTTTGAAGTGGATTACATTAAATCTGTAAATTACTTTCAGAAAGATGGCCATTTTTACTATATTAATCCTGCCAATCCATGAGCATGGGAGATCTTTCCTTTTTCTGAGATCTTCGATTTCTTTCTTCAGAGATTTGAAGTTCTTGCCATATAGATCTTTCACCTGCTTGATTAGAGTCACGCCAAGGTATTTTCTATTATTTGTGACTATTGTGAAGGGTATTGTTTCCCTAATTTCTTTCTCAGCCTGTTTATCCTTTGTGTAGAGGAAGGCCACTGATTTGTTTGAATCAATTTTATATCAACCACTTTGCTGAAGTTGTTTATCAGCTTTAGGAGTTCTCTGGTGGAATTTTTGGGGTTAATTAATTATACAATCATATCATCTGGAAAATAGTGATATTTTGACTTCTCTCTTTCCAATCTGTATCCATTTGACCTCCTTTTGTTGTCTAATTGCTCTGGCTAGATCTTCAAGTACTATATTGAATAGAGAGGGAGGGAGTGGGCAGCCTTGTCTAGTCCTTGATTTTAGTGGGATTGCTTCAAGTTTCTCTTCATTTAGTTTGATGTTGGCTACTGGTTTGCTGTATATTGTTCTTCCTATGTTTAGGTATGGGCCTTGAATTCCTGATCTTTCTAAGACTTTTAACATGAAGGGGTGTTGGATTTTGTCAAATGCTTTTTCAGCATCTAGTGAATTGATCATGTGGTTTTTTTTTTTTTGTCTTTGAGTTTGTTTATATCATGGATTATATTGATGGATTTTCATATATTTAACAATCCCTGCATCCCTGGGATGAAGCCTACTTGATTGTGATGAATGATCATTTTTATATGTTCTTGGATTTGATAGGCAAGAATTTTACTGAGTATTTTTGCATCAATGTTCATAAGGGAAATTGGTCTGAGGTTCTCTTTCTTTGTTGAGTCTTTGTGTAGTTTAGGTATGAGCTTAATTGTGGCTTATAGAACGAATTG
This sequence comes from Mastomys coucha, assembly GCF_008632895.1. Taxonomy (NCBI): domain Eukaryota; kingdom Metazoa; phylum Chordata; class Mammalia; order Rodentia; family Muridae; genus Mastomys; species Mastomys coucha. The sequence goes on from NW_022196905.1 coordinate 216,379,409, forward strand.
GGTAGTGTTCCTTCTGTTTCTATTTTGTGGAATAGTTTGAAGGGTATTGGTGTTAGGTCTCCTTTGAAGGTCTGATAGAATTCTCCACCAAGCACATCCAGTCCTAGGCTTTCTTTTGGTTGGAGACTATTAGTGACTGCTTCTATTTCTTTAGGAGGTATGGGACTGTTCCAATGGTATCTGCTCCTGTTTTAACTTTGGCACCTGGTATCTGTCTAGAAAATCGTCCATTTCATCCAGATTATCCAACTTTGTTTATCTGATGAGTTTTGAATTACCACAGTTCCTATCATTATGTCTTCCTTTTCATTTCTGATCTTGTTAATTTGGATACTGTCTCTGTGTCCTCTGGTTAGTCTGGCTAAGGGTTTAATTTATCTTGTTGATTTTCTCAAAGAACCAGCTCCTGGTTTTGTTAGTTCTTTGTATAGTTCTTTTTGTTTCTGTTTGGTTGATTTCAGCCCTGAGTTTGATTATTTCCCACCATCTACTCCTCTTGGGTGAATTTGCTTCTTTTTGTTCTAGAGCTTTCATGTGTACTATCAAGTTGCTAGTGTAAGCTCTCTCCAGTTTCTTTATGGAGGCACTCAGAGCTATGAGTTTTCCTCTTACCACTGCTTTCATTGTGTCCCGTAAGTTTTGGTATGATGTATCTTCATTTTCTTTAAATTCTAAAAAGTCTTTAATTTCTTTCATTATTTCTTCCTTGACCAATTTGTCATTGAGTTGAGTGTTGTTCAGCTTCCATGTGTATTTGTGCTTTCTGTTGTTTTTGTTGGTATTTAAAACCAGCCTTAGTCCGTCGTGATCTGATAGGATGTATGGAATTATTTCAATGTTCTTGTATCTGTTGGGGCCTGTTTTGTGACCAATTATATGGTCAATTTTGGCGAAGGTACCATGAGGTGCTGAGAAGAAGGTATATACTTTTGCTTTAGGATGAAATGTTCAGTAGGTATCTGTTAGATCCATTTGGTTCATAATTTCTGTTAGTTCTACTGTGTCTCTGTTCAGTTTCTGTTTCCATGATTTCTCCATTGCGAGAGTGGGGTGTTGAAGTCTCCCACTATTATTGTGTGGGGTGTGCTATGCGCTTTGAGCTTTAGTAAAATTTCTTTTATTGAATGTGGGTGCCCTTGCATTTGGACCATAGATGTTCAGAATCGAGAGTTCATCTTGGTAGATTTTTCCTTTGACCAGTATGAAATGTCCTTCC
>NW_022196905.1:216380640-216397369 GCF_008632895.1 Mastomys coucha
CTTTAGGTTGAAAGTTGATTTTATTCAATATTAGAATGGCTACTCCAGCTTGTTTCTTGGGACCATTTACTTAGAAAATTGTTTTCCAACCTTTCACTCTAAGATAGTGTCTATCTTTTTCACTGAGGTGGGTTTCCTGTATGCAGCAAAATGTTTGGTCCTGTTTATGTATGCAGTCTGTTAGTCTATGTCTTCTTATTGGGGAATTGAGTCCATTGATGTTAAGAGATATTATGGAAAAAAGATTGTTACAACCTGTTATTTTTGTTGTTAGTGGTAGAGTTATGTTTTTTCTGGCAATCTTCTTTCTGGTTTGTTGAAAGAAGATTATTTTCTTGCCTTTTCTAGGGTGTAGTTTTGCTCCTTGTGTTGGTGTTTTCCATCTATTATCCTTTGTAGGGCTGGATTTGTGGAAACATATTGTATAAATTTCATTTTGTCATGGAATATCTTGTTTTCTCCATCTATGGTAATTGAGAGTTTTGCTGGGTATAGTAGCCTGGGTTGGTATTTGTGTTCTCTTAGGGTCTGTATGACATCTGCCCAGGATCTTCTAGCTTTCATAGTCTCTGGTGAAATGTCCGGTGTAATTCTGATAGGTCTGCCTTTATATGTTACTTGACCTTTTTCCATTACTGCTTTTAATATTCTTTCTTTGTTTTGTGCATTTTGTGTTTTGACTATTATGTGACAAGAGGAATTTCTTTTTTTGGTCCAGTCTATTTGGAGTTCTGTAGGCTTCTTGTATGTTCATGGGCTTCACTTTCTTTAGGTTAGGGAAGTTTTTTTCTATAATTTTGTTGAAGATATTTACTGGCCCTTTAAGTTGGGAGTCTTCACTCTCTTCTATACCTATTATTCTTAGGTTTGCTCTTCTTATTGTGTTCTAGATTTCCTGGATATTTTGGGTTAGGAGCTTTTTACTTTTTGCATTTTCTTTAACTGTTATGTCAATGTTTTCTATGGTATATTCTGCCCCTGACATTCTCTCTTTTATATCTTGAATTCTGCTGGTAATGCTTCCATCTATGACTCCTGATCTCTTTCCTAGGTTTTCTATCTCCAGGGTTGTCTCTCTTCATGATTTCTTTATTGTTTTTATTTTCATTTTTATATCCTGGATGGTTTTCTTCATTTCCTTTGCCTATTTCATTGTATTTTCCTATAATTGTTTAAGGGAATTTTGTGTTTCCTCTTGAAGGGCTTCTAGATGTTTACCTGTGTCTTCCTGTATTTCTTTAAGGGAGTTATTTATGTCCTTCTTAACTTCCCCTATCATCATCCCCTATCATCATCATGAGAAGCGATTTTGGATCTGAAACTTATTTTTCCAGTGTGATGTTGTATCCAGAACTTGCTATGGTGGGAGAATTGGGTTCTGCTGATGCCAAGTAATCTTGATTTCTGTTGCTTATGTTCTTTTGCTTGCCTCCTACCATCTGGTTATCTCTAGTGCTAGCTGCCCTTGCTAAATCTGACTGAAGCCTATCCTTCCTATGATTTTGGTTGTGTCAGAACTCCTCAGAATCCAGCTGTCTCTGAGATCCTGTGAATCTGTGATCCTGTGATTCTGTGATCCTGTGATCCTGTGATCCTGAGATCCTGAGGTCTTGAGTTTGTCAGAGCTTCTGGGACTCAAGTTGCCTCTGGCACCTTGAGACCCTGGTGTGAGCAAGATCCTGGGCTCCTGGGATCCTATGATCCTGTGTTCCTGTGATCCTGGTCATTTTAGAGCACTTGGGAATGGAGCTTCCTCTGGATGTTGTGGGGCTGGCTGTGGAGTTTGTGCCCAAGGTCTGCTCAGGGCACTGGACTAGACCAGAAGGAACCCATGCCACTGGTTGTGTGGGGTTCCTGTGTCCCTGGCCCCCGCTGGTCTCAGTTACTCCCAGTGCTATTGGGACAGATGTTGTGCTCTCCTCACCTCTGATCCTATGATCCTGGATGTGTTAGGTGCCTGGGAGAGGAGCTTCCTCCAGATGTTGTGAGATTAGCTACCCAAGCTCTTCCAATTATGGTATTCTTGCACTAATCATGTAAGCTGACAACATTCTATAAGACTTGTCAGGACTCCATTTTTGAAAGGTTTTGATGTTCTGAACCAGTATTCTACCCTGAGCTCCCTCTGTAACTGCAGCAGTACTGAACTAATTGCTGAGGCACCACAAGACTGGCTGGCTAGATCCTGAAAGCAAGAGGAGTTTAATTCTCCATCCCCAACACTGAAGTTTTTCCTGGTTAATCTCTTATTTTTCACAGCCATGATATGGTGAAAAAGATGCTTTAAAAGAACATACATCACAGTTTTAACTATTACCAGCTTCAAGAGCACCATCAGGTCCAGCTAAAAATTATAATTGATTATTTCTTTCTCTAAGGTTGAATCCTTTTCTAAAGTAGTCATGTCAAGAAGTTTATAGAACAACACAGCAATGGAGACCTCAAGGCCACCCAAGGTTAGTGGGGATGGAAGCATGCTTATTGATCTTAAACCTATAGGTAAGTGGTCTTTCTTCTCCTCTTGTCCCCTCCATTTCCCTTCCTTTTGCTTCTCATAGTTTTAGCCTCTTATGAACAAATGGAACAAGAATATAAATTTATATAAACTCCTAAATCTGGGACCGAGGTCTTGACAGGAAACTGATGTTCAATATCTAATTTGCTCCCTGTGGCTCTGTTGGAACTTTAAATGACCTGTCCTGGTTTTACTCAGCTATCTTAGCAAACTGAGTGTGGGAATACATGGTCTCCTCCTTCCTTCCCAGAATACTGATAACATTAGTCTTCATCTAGGGGCCAAAACCAAATTAACCTTTAAGTAACTGATGCCTCTTAATAATGCCCAGTGGGTTTATTAGAGCACAGAAAAGATCTTCTATAAGTTGTGACGGGATGTGTATATTCTGCTTATTAGAAGTGAAGATTGAAGAATAAATGCCAAAAAAAAACCCAGAAATTTTTTAAGTAACCCTGAAGCTATCTAAGGCCTCTCTAACTGCCTGGGAACTATGCAGGACTTACTCAAACTTCCAATTTCCCATCCTGTGCCAACTCAAACTTTCTCTAAGGCCACTGATGCCAGTGAGGGGAAAGGTAAGGCACAGGCAACAAATATTATTGCTCAACTCAGGTTACAGTCTACTGTCATTTCTTCATCCCAAATGTGTTGTTTCTGTTTGGAGCAGCTTCAACCCATAGCAGAAGTGAACTTAACTAAGTCTGTCAGTCGTCAGTTTCACAGCTTCCTCTTGTGAAAGCTTGTGTGGTCATAAAAATATATTTTTAAATGAGTGAATTTATATATTTTATGTATTATCAAATACAAAAGAAAAGCTTTTTCAAAGTTCTCCAGATTTTCTACCAAGTATATTTCAACAACTGCCTTGATCTTTATCTGACCCCTCAGGATCAGATAAAGCCACAGGCTGTCTTGCTTATTAAGATCTCTTCCACCATTTCCTCCTCCTTACTTCTTCTTTCTCAACAACAAAAACATATTCCTGTTTTGCCTCAAACTCTGTTAGTCAGACTTTTATTTCTGTAGCAACAGCACCTGAGAAATACAACCTAAAAGGAAGAAAGACTTATTTTGAATCATGATTTCAGAAGTTTCAGGCACTAGCAGGCCACAGAAGGTGGCCCAGCAGTCTGTATTCCCGGAATACACCTCACTGATGTTCTACCACCTACCAATCCAATATTTTGAACCCATCTATGGACTAAATCATTGACCAGCACATATGATCTAATCACCTCTCAGGGATTAGATCTACCAAGTGAAGACATTCAACACAGGAACCATTATGAGGATGTGTGTAAACCATAGCTCATGCAAAGTAGTTTGTCAATCTTCGTTTCCTTAGATCCTGTCCTTGCCATATCTCCTTGCTCTCCATCTGAGTTCACACCATAGGAACACCAATAGACCTTATTGCTAGGGGGACAGTAGCACCAGCAATACCTGAGACCTTGCTGGAAGTGCAAATCGACAGTTCTCACCACAGAAACACCACAGCAGAAGCCCTAGGGTTGGACCTGGAAGCATGTTCTGAAAACACTTTCAAGTAATTCTACTACACATTCAAGTTTAAGAACCACTACTTTATTGAAGGGCAATTAAGGTAACACTGTGAACAAGGGCAGAGGTATATCTTCTCCACTACCTGAAGGAAACTGAAGAGTTCCCTCGCCCATTAAAGACCATGATTCAGACAAACCTAGGTTCTGCCTTCACCACAAAGAATGATTGTCAGATGAAGGAGCATAAAGTAGAATCAGAGGTATTATTGAAAGGTATTTGTAGCATAGACCCTAGGAGTGAAGAAAGGAGTGCTAAGGGAGAAGATGAGACATACCAAAGAATGGGTATAGGCCATGGTGTTTTTATAGTGGGAATGTATAGGATCTTACTGGCTCTTAAGTTATTTCTCTAAAGTTTGCAAAGAAACATGTAGCACCACAAATACACACACACACACAAACATATGACACATACACACACACAAACATATGACACATACACACCACACATACCACACACACCACACACACTTGCACGTACAAATATACACACACAAACACCACACACACCACACACATACCACACACACAAACATATACCACATACACACACCATATATCACATATCGCACACACAAACCACATACCACACACCACACACATACCACATGAACCACACACACACACACACACACACCCCACACACCTTAATATTGTTCAAACAAGGTAGCTTACAACAAGCTTAAAAGTTAAAGAATTTGCTTCCATAAACAAAGTTTTGAGTTGGATTTATGAAACTTTCGTTTAGGTGTAAAAAAAGAAGGGCAAATGCTGAAAATTTGATGTCAGAGAACACTTGTATGCTAAGCACAGTTTATTTCTTGTCCTGAACAAGATGTCTTCTCAAAAATATATGTTATCTCCATGGGCTTCCTCACTTGTGCCTGAAGCTTTCTGACTGCTCAACACCACAGATAGATCAGCTTTTCCTCAAGCTTTCTCTCTTGTGTCCCTGCCATTGTTTCTGCTTTGTCTGTTTCAAAACTACTACTAAAGAGCTGACATTAGGAGAGGGGAAGAAAGGTTCCCATAGCAGAATATGGTCTTCTGAGGCAGAACCAGCAAGTGGCTTGTAGGGAGAATGACTTTCTCTGCATCATCCCTTGCCAAGGACCAGCCTCGGCTTAGTTGGGTGTCCAGAGGAAGGGGTATTTGGGAACAGTGAAAGAATAGCTCATAGTCAATCATGGGTACAACCTGACTGCTCTGTAGTCTGCTTGAGATGGCTCTCTAGACAACTCCCTATAGATAGGTCTTGACTCTTGACTCTGTAGTCTGCTTGAGACAGCTCTCTGCTAGAGACAGCTCTCAGTTCACGACAGCTCTCTCATTCTAGAAAAAAATTCTTGGATTTTTTGACCAAAGTCAGAAATCATGATAGAAAAAAAATTCTTGAATTTTCAAACCAAAGTTAGAAATGCTGCTAGAAAAAAAAATTCTAAAGAGAGCTGTGTTCACTCTCCAAGCAGTTCTCTCTGGGTAGCTCTCTCTTGCAGACCAAAGCCTAGTCTTTTGTTTCTGTATCAATCTAGTCATTTACTCCAAATTCTCTTTTGAATATCCCACAAAGCAGCATTTTATGACCTCAGCCCCTAAATTCTTAGAAGACAGCAAATACATTTTGTTTGTTTGTTTCGTTGGTTTTTTAAACACAGCAAATGAATTCAGAGATCTGCTTGTCTTTGTAAGCACAGACAATAAGCTAGCTGGGTGGGCTCCCCACCAGACCTGGACCTAAACTACCTCTGTCTCAGGCTGACTTGAATTCAGGACTCCACCTGCCTTTGTAAGCACAAACAATACACTTATCTGGATGGGATCTTGCCCTGTGATCACCCCTCCCTAAATCTATTTATGTTTTTCCTCAATATCTTTCTGACATAGTACAGCTGCCTCTGTTCTTTTAGGTCCATGAAACCCCTCATATGATTCATATCACATCCTTATACTTTGCATAGTTGAAAATTATATATTCTTAAACTTGTGTTTTCAGAGTTCTTTCCCACAGCCTTAAGGGATGTCCTGAAGGTCATGGCATTTGCCATTTTTGCTGAGGAACACAGACACATTCTCACCTCCTGGATTCATGCTGTTTCTAATTATCATGGAGTCATTAGCCTTGGCTGGCAGGAAGAATATTTCCCAAAGGAGGAACATAAAGTAAACTAAGTACATTATTATACAAACAAGTCCCACCCACACCCACAGCAACCTCAGCACTTGTGGAGACCCATGCCCTGCTAGCTCTGCTCCCTTCCATGTGTCATTCGTTCCCTTCCACATGGCCATGCAGGACTCAGCAATCCCTGGAATCTGTTTTTATTTTACCAATAACCATCAGTACAAAGACCAACTCCAAGTCTCCCTAGATTGCCACATCCTCCTACCAAATACACTGTCATTCTTTTTCAAAGTCTGCAGCTGCCAATGTCTGGTGTATCTGTTATATAAACTAATGATATACATTTCCAAGATAATATATTTATGCTCAGGGTTACAGTCTGGATATTGACTATTTCCCCCACAGCCCTTGTATTGAAAGCTTGGTCCTCAGTCTGCTATGAGAAGTGATGAACTTTTAGAAAGATACTAGCAAAAGAAAATTAGGCTCTTTAGAGTGTGTCCCTCCTTTCTCTTTTATTTCTTGGCTCTCAAGAAGTAAAAATGCCCCCTGCACACCATTCTCTTTCACAATACACTGCAAGATGCCCAACGTGACAAGGTGACAAGGCTAAGTGACTATGGACTGAAACATCTGACTTCACAGGTCAAATATCATCTTCTCTTAAGTTGTATTGTGTCACTTTTCCTGGGAGATATGAACAGACACTAGTCACCCCAAATAGGACACTACCAGCAGACCAAAGAAATACAATCCCAGCTTAGTGAAATGATGAGTTTGTTGAGGTTTCTTATAGGAGTGTGAATATATATATGTATGTGTATGTATATATAGGTATATAGATACATACACACACACACACACACACACACACCTACCATCCCTGGAGCTTCCTGCACAGCCTGCAGGAGCTTCCTATCCACCAATTACCCACAACTTATACCAACTTGAGGAGGAGCCTTGTGAATCTTGAAAATGTGTGACATTCCAAAGTCTTGTGAGTTTGACGAGAATCCTGAGCCTGGTAAATATTTCATTAACTTCCTGAGTCTCATGAACATCCTCCCTCCTTTTGGGAAGAACTTTCCAGATTGTAGGAGATAGCCATGCAGAAGCTGTTTTTCCTCAATATTTTGTCCCAAGACCAGAAGTGACTCACATACCCAGAAAACAATTTAAATTGGTTACCGACTAATAATAGAGCACTTGATTGCAGGGGAGGTGAAGTGGTTGGGAAAGCATAAAGGGCTTTCTACACAAGTATGAGAACCTGAGTTCAGATCTGCAGAGATTACAGGTGCTATAATGTGTGTCTGTAATACCAGTGTTTCTAGGACAAGAGAGGAATTAAAGAGGAGAATCCTTGGACACTCACAGGCCAACTAGCATGCTATAAATAGTTGCCAACAATATAAAGGCTCTGTATCAAATGAGGTGAAAGATGAGAACCAAGACTTGAAGTTGTCCTCTGACCTTGACATGCACACATGTGTACACCAGTGTACACACACACAGACACACACACATACACACTCATACACAGAGAGGATAAGAATACAAAAGCTGAACACAAACACTATGGAAAACAAATGGTTTAGTAAAGGAGGAATGAATTAGCAGATTTTTATCTTGCAAATCAGAAACTCTGACCTTTTTCTTTTACATACTGAATGAGATCACTGCACAAATAATAAACTTAAAGACTTGTGAGGTGGATTTTAGTAATAAATCATTTCACATTCAGACCACTGGCTAATTAGTTTGTAACCTATCATGACACAGAATTTTGGAGATATTTCATGTGTGATCAAGGTCAGTCACTGCTTGAAAAATAAGCTCAGGATAGGTCTACCCTGAACCTCAGGGAAGCAGGTTGTGGGAAAGCAGGATGAAGAGACCGTGGATGAAGAGACCACGGGCAGGATGGAGAGACCTGGGGCTCACACACCCTCTTCAAAACTGAAAAACAAAAATCTTACACAGCTTAGGGAGTTCAATGATCTAGTTTTGGCCTGGTTTTACTGTTTTTATGTTTAGAACTATGTTGTAATTACAAAAACAAATGTAACCTGTGGGATTTTGTAATTAATTAGTTAATTAATTTATTTTTTATTAGGTATTTTCTTTATTTAGATTTCAAATGTTATCTTCTTTCCTGGTTTCCCCTCCATAACTCCTCTATCCCTTCCCTCATTCCCCTGCTCACCCACCCACCCACTCCCGCTTCCTGGCCCTGGGATTCCCCTACATTGGGGCATAGAGCCTTCACAGGACCAAGGGCCTCTCCTCCCATTGACGACCAACAAGGCCATCCTTTCTTTGCTACATATGCAGCTGGAGTCATTAGTCCCACCATGAGTACTCTTTAGTAGGTGGTTTAGTCCCTGGGAGCTCTGGAGGTACTAGTTAGTTCATATTGTTGTTCCTCCTATGGGACTGCAAACCCTTCAGCTCCTTGGGTCCTTTCTCTAGCTCCTTCATTAGGGACCCTGTGCTCAGTCCAATGGATGACTGTGAACCTCTACTTCTGTATTTGTCAGGCACTGTCAGAGCCTCTCAGGAGACAGCTATATCAGGCTTCTGTCAGCCAGCACTTGCTGGCATCCACAATAGTGTCTGGATTTGATGATTGAATATGGGAGCAGTCCCTGGATTGTCCTTCCTTCAGTCTCTGCTCCATAGATAGTCTCTGCAACTCCTTCCATGCGTATTTTGTTCCCCCTTTTAAGAAGGAATGAAGTATCCACATTTTGGTCTTCCTTCTTGAGTTTCTTGTGGTTTATGGATTGTATTCCGATCTTCTGGGCTAATATCCACTTATCAGAGAGTGCATACCATGTGTGTTCTTTTGTGATTGGATTACTTCACTCAGGATAATATTCTCCAGATCCATTCATTTCCATAAGAATTTCATAAATTCATTGTGTGTAATAGCTGAGTAGTACTCCATTGTGTAAATGTACCACATTTTCTGTATCCATTCCTCTGTTGAGGGACATCTGGGTTGTTTCTGGCTATTATAAATAAGGCTGCTATGAACATAGTGGAGTATGGATCTTTATTACATATTGGGGCATCTTCTGGTTATTTGCCAAGGGGTGGTATAGCTGGGTCTTCAGGTAGTACTATGTCAACTTTTCTGAGTACTATGTCCACCAAACTGATTTCCAGAGTGGTTGTACCAGCTTGCAGTCCCACCAGCAATGAAGGAGTGCTCCTCTTTCTCTATATCCTTGCCACATCTGCTGTCACCTGAGTTTTTTATCTTAGCCTTTCTGACTGGTGTGAGGTGGAATCTCAGAGTTGTTTCGATTTGCATTTTCCTGATGACTAAGGATGTTGAACATTTCTTTAGGTGCTTCTCAGCCATTTGGTATTCCTCAGTTTAGAATTCTTTGTTTACCTCTGGACCCCATTTTTTAATAGGGTTATTTGGTTCTCTGGGGTCTAACTTCTTGAGTTCTTTCTATATATTGGATATTAGCCCTCTATTGGATGTAGGATTGGTAAAGATCTTTCCCCAATCTATTGATGCTGTTTTGTCCTATTGACAGTGTCCCTTGCCTTACAGAAGCTTTGCAATTTTATGAGGTCCCATTTGTCAATTCTTGATCTTAGAGCATAAGCTATTGGTGTTCTGTTCAAGAAAATTTCCGTTGTGCCCATTTGCTCAATGATCTTCCCCACTTTCTTTTCTATTAGTTTCAGTGTATCTGGGTTTGTGTGGAGGTCTTTGATCCACTTGGACTTGAGCTTTGTACAAGGAGATAAAAATAGGTCAATTTGCCCTCTTCTACGTGCTAACTGCCAGTTGAGCCAGCACCATTTGTTGAAAATGCTGCTTTTTCAAACAACAATATGAACTAACTAGTACCCTCAGAGCTCCCAGGGACTAAACCACCAACCAAGGAGGACACATGATAGGACTGATTGCTCAGGAAGCATGTGTATAGTAGAGGATGGCCAAGTCAGTCATCAATGGGAGGAGAGGCCCTTGGCCCTGTGAAGGTTCTGTGCCCCAGTGTAGGGGAATACCAGGGCCAGTAAGCAGGTGAGGATGTGGTGGCGAGCAGGGGGATGGGGAAGGGAACAGGGGTTTGTTCTTGGTTTTTTTTTTTTTTGGGAGGGGAAACTGGGAAAGGAGAAATCATATGACATGTAAATAAAGAAAATATCTAATTAAAAAAAAAAAAGAAATGCTGTCTTTTTTCCACTGGATGGTTTTAGCTCCTTTGTCAAAGATCAAGTGGCCATAGGTTTGTGGATTCATTTCTGGGTCTTCTATTCTATTCCATTGATCTACCTGCCTGTCACTGTACCAATACCATGAAGTTTTTATCACAATATATTTTAATGTATAAAACAAACTCTCAAGAAATATAAACTCCACAAAACAGTATAAATAACTGACTACAGGATCTCAATTTTTTTCCAGTAATCTGCAGGCACACAAGAGAAATGGGAACGAGTACCACTCCCAACAACAAAAAACAAACATTGAAACAACATGCCAAATGTAATAAGTCAGTAGGTACTTTAACTATTCCAGGTAAAACAGAGGTTAGCAAAGTAGATTAAACAGCCACATACTCCATATAGGCTGGTTCCTGAAAACTTACTTAAGGTACAGTGATAAAAGCAAACGTACAAGTCCATTTATATAAGATTCTTTAGAAGACCATATTTTATAATTTGAGAATGAGTTAAATAATTGAATCCAAGAGTGGTTGCAAGGGGAGAGTGTGTATGACATATAGAAAAATGAAGGCAACATAAAGAATTGTTAGCATATTAGTTAGGGTTCCTATTGCTGATATGGAAGCAAACTGGAGAGGAAAGGGTTTATTTGGTTTACATGTCCATATTACCATTCAGCACTGAAGAAAATCAAGCAGTGCTAAAACCTGGAGGCAGAACCTGATACAGAGGCCACAGCACAGTACTACTTACTAGCTTGTTCTCCATGGCTTCCTCAGTCTTCTTTCTTATAGAACCCAAGACCACCAGTCCAGGGGTGGTCCTACCCACAGCAGGCTGGCCCTCCCCCCATCAATCACTAATTAGGAAAATGCCTACAGACTTGCTAATATTCTGATCTTTGGAGGCATTTTCTCACCTGAAGCTCCTTCCTCTCCAATGAGTTGACATAAACTAGCCAACTCACTCAGTCTTGATCTTTTAATTTTTCTGCATTGTGGTACTAGTAATAGTAGTAATAGATACACAAACTGGCATCTGATAAGTTCATGAAATATTAAATGCACACATAGACCCAGGTTGGCTCAACACTGTTTCACTACCACTGTGCTTAATCCCTTGTGATACTGTAAAATGCTATCGCTGGGACTAGGTTAGGCATGTTTCTATCACTGTAAACAAATACCTGAGATAGCCAGCTTATAAAGGGGGCAGGTTTGTTACCTCACAGTCTCAAAGGTTTCAGGCCAGGGTTGATTGGTTCCATGGCTCCTTGGTCTGTAGCAGGGCAGGACATTGTGACAAGGGGTGTGATAAAAGAAAACCACTCATCTCATGGCTGGGAAGTAAAAATGATTCTCTCTCTCTCTCTCTCTCTCTCTCTCTCTCTCTCTGTGTGTGTGTGTGTGTGTGTGTGTGTATGTGTGTGTGAGATGAGGAGCTGATAACAGAATCCCATAATCCCCTTTAAGGTCATGTCCCAGTTTCCTAAAGATTTCCCATAAACACTGCCTCTTAAAGGTTCTGCCACCTCCTGGGAGTACTACTCACTCTGAAGCCTATAACATACTGGCCTTAAGGGGACATTTTAGGTCCAACTGTAATAGAAGGAGGACAGGCAAAGAGTTCATGCTTGGCTAAGGGTTCTCTGTGTGGTATTCCTGTAACTCCATGTAAATCTACAATTACCTCACACTACAACATTTAATGAAGCGTTTTATCTTTGTGCTTCATAATCAAACATAAAGTCTGTAAGAAAAGTCTTATTGAACATTTAACTACATAACACCACCCCTGAGGAATGTTTTGCTTTCAAAATCAAGTTAGCTAGAAGGCTTTAACAAAAGGGTGATATTTAATGAAAAGGGTGGTGTTGGTGTATTGGACTCCTTTTTATCAAACTGTTTATTTCGTTTGTATACTTACTGGATGTGTTTTATGTAGGAGTGTTTTGGTGTTCTTTTGTAGTCTAGATATTGATCATTTATTAGATCCAGAAATGTCCAAGATATTTCTCCAAATGTTACAGGCCAATTCTTCACTACATTAACTGGATCCATTGTTAGGAGAGATGATTTTTTTTTTTTTGATGCAAAAATCACTTTTCCACGGCTATTGGAGTTCATTTTACATAGCCAAGAACTTTCTGGAAAGTGCTCACAGAGTTTAAGAAATAACTCTAGAAACTGACAATGTGGTCATGAGGTTGCAAAGGAGGGGACTTTTTATACACTTCTGATGAGGATGGAAATTAGTCTAATCACTCTTGGAATCAGTATGGAAGTTCTTCAAAAACTAAAAACAGATCTACCATTTGATCCAGCTATCCCACTCCTTGGAATACACCCCCAAGAAATGCAAGTCAGAATGTTACAAACAACTGCATATCCAAGCTGAGTGTGGTACCAATCACAATAGTCCAGTTATGAAGCAGACTTGGAGTCTATCAACAGATGAATAGGGAGAGGGAATGTCATATAGATAGATGAGAGATGAGAGATGAATGATGGATAGATGGTCGATAGATGATAGATGATAAATAGACAGATGGATGATAGAAGATAGATGGACAGAAAAATGATAGCTAGCTAGCTAGCTGGATAATAGCTAGAAGATAGATGTGATAGGTAGATAGATAAAGAGATAGATGATAGCTACATCAAAGACACAAAGATGATTGATAGATAGATAAAGAGATGATTGATAGATGATAGATAGATACATAGACAGATAGGTAGATAGATAGATAGATAGATAGATAGACAGACAGATGAAAGAATGTTATATATATATATGTGTGTGTGTTAGAGTTTCATTCAGCCAATGAAGAATAACAAAATTTTAATATTTGTGGGAAAATGGATGGAAGTGCAGAGTAGCTGATAGAGTAAAACTGAGTAGAGGATAGAAGGACAGAAAGACAATAATAGTTTAGATTTTAAAGAGATGACATGGACTAAACTAAAAAATATAACTCATTTTAGTTTGCATGTTTTATGTCAACTTTTACATGTGTGGGGGAGCAGGTACAAGCCACAGCACACATGTGGAGCCAGAGCCCAACTTGTGAAAACTGGCTCTCTCCTTCTATCATATGGGTTCTAAAGATTTAAGTCAGGTTATCAGACTTGAGGACAAGTGCCTTTACCACAACACCACCTCACCAGCCTGTTAAACGTAGATGAAATGGACAAACTTCTCAAAAGCCCCGGACTATGAAGAATACTTCCTCATTCTCACTAGCATGAGCTGTTGCTCGAGTTCTTGATCTTAGACATTCTGACAGGTGTAAGATGGATTCTCAGGATTGTTTTGATTTGCATTTCCCTGATAACTAAGAATGTTGAACATTTCCTTAAGTGCTTCTCAGCCATTAAAGATTCCCTTGTCAAGAATTCTCTGCTTAGTACTGTACCCTATTTTTAATTGGGTTGTTTGGTTTGTTGCTGTCTAATATCTTGTTGTAGGGTTGATGAAGTCTCTTTCCCATTCTCTTGGCTGCTATTTTGTCCTTTTGACTGTGTCCTTTACCTTACAGAAGCTTTTCAGCTTCATGAGATTCTCTTTATTAATTGATGATCTTACTTAGTGTCTGAGCTGTTGGTGTTCTCTGTTCAGGAAACTGTCTCCTGTGCCAA
Source organism: Mastomys coucha (assembly GCF_008632895.1). Lineage (NCBI taxonomy): Eukaryota > Metazoa > Chordata > Mammalia > Rodentia > Muridae > Mastomys > Mastomys coucha. The sequence continues at coordinate 216,394,678 of NW_022196905.1, forward strand.
CACATTAAGGTTCTGGTGGTGTAAGGGCAAATATGTACAACTGCTTTGGAGATCAATCGAATGGTTTCTCAGAAAATTGGAAATAGTTCTGCTTCAAGACCCAGATATACCACTCCTGAGCATATATCCAAAGTGCTCCACCAAATCACAAGGACATTTGCTCAGCAAAGTTCATAGCAACTTTATTTTTATTAGCCAGAAACTGGAAACAACCTAGTTGCCCCTCAATTGAAGAATGGATAAAGTAAATATGGCACATTTACATAATGGACTATTACATAGCTACTAAAAACAAAGACATCATTAAAATTTCAGGCAAACAGATGAAAAAGATCATCCTGAGTGAAGAAGGAGGTAAAGCTCTGATTGGGATGTAAAGTAAAGAAATTAATTAATGAATGAAAAAAATTAAATAATATCTACCCACAAATCTAGCCCTACAGAAGGTGCTAGAAGGAAAACTCCAACCTAAGAAGGTTGACTCTACTTATGAAAACACAGGGAAATAAATAATCTCACATCAGGAAAATCAAAAGAAGGGAAAAAGACACAGACAAGAGAAGGGATATGAAAACAGGATCTATTTTTCTGTTGCACTCAAGGAACACACATTTCAGCATCAAGGATAGACAATACCTCATGGCAAAGGTTTGGGGAAAAATATTCTAAGAAAATGGACCTAGGAAGTAAGCTGGTGTAGCCATTTTAATATGTAACAAAGCAGAATTCAAACCAAACCATTCAAAAGAGATAGGGAAGGAGATTACATACTTATCCAACAAAAAAACATTGAGATGATATTTCAATTCTTAACACCTTTGCCCTAAACACAAGGCCACCAAAGTTTGAAAGGAAACACTACTTAAGCTTAAATCAGGTATTGACCTTCACACACTGACACCAGGGAGCTTCAGTTGTCACTTTAACCAAGGAATAGGTCATCCAAACAAAATCTAAGCAGAGAAATACTGGAGCTAACAAATGTTAAAACCAAATGGACCTTACAGATATTTCCAAAGTATTTCACTCAAAACAAACAAACAAAAAATATGTTCTTCTCTGCACCTCATGGAACTTTCTCCAAAATTGACCACATACTTGAAATGACTCTCTACATCCTATCAGACTACCACGTATTTAAGTTAGATATCAACAACGGAAACAACAGAAAGTTTACAAACTCATGAAAACTGAACAACTTTCTACTGAATGAAAATTTCTAGAGTTCAATGAAAATGAATACACAGCATTTAAAACCTTATGAGATACAATGAAAGCAGCTCTAAGAAGCAAGATTGGATAGCACTATGTGCCTACATAAAAACTGGATTGTGTGATTTGGTCCCACTTCTAACAGTGGGAGCTGGGACTGTCTCTGACTCTAGTGCCCATGTTTGGGACTTCTTCCTCTGTAGGAAGTTGTTTCATCAAAGCCTTAAGAGGAGAGAAGGTTCCTTGTCTTACTGCAACTTGATACGGCATGCTGGCTGATATCCACGGGAGGCCTACCCTTTTCAGAAGAGAAACAGAGGATTGGGAGGGGGTGGACTTGGAGGAGGAGGGAGGGAAAACTGTTATTGGAATGTAAAAATTTAGTTAATTAAAAAACTGGAGAAATCTGATATTAACAACTTAACAGAACACCTGAAAGCTCTAGAACAAAAAGAAGTAATCACACACAAGAGGAGTAGATTGCAACCAATAGTCAACTCTGGGTTGAAATAAATAAAATAGAAACAAAGAACAATATGAAGAATTTTTGAAACAAAAAAAACTGCTTTGTTTTTTGTTTTGTTTTGTTTTTAGAAAATCCACAAGATATACAAATCCTCATTTAAACTAACTAAAAGGCAGAGAGAATATCCAAATTAGAAAAATTAGAAAAAAAGGTTCAGGGTGTGAAATTGAAGTCTTTCAAAGTTTCCTAACCAACCAAACCAGACAAAATAAAACCCTAGGGCCAGACGGTTTTAGTGCAGAATTCTACCAGACTTTCAAAGAACAGTTAATGCCAATATTCCTCAAATTATTCCACAGAATAGAAACATAAGAAGCATCACCCAATTAATTTTATGAGGCCATAGTCATCCTGATACCCAAATCACACAACAGTGCAAAAGGAAAGAGAATTACATACCAGTTTCTCTGATAAACATAGATGCAAAAATTCTTGATAAAATACTTGTAAACCAAATCCAAAGAACCCATCAAAAAGACCTTCATTGTGAACAAGTAGATTTCATCCCAGAGACATAGAAATGGCTATATCTATAAAAATCAAGATAAACAAGGTGAAAGAAAATAAAAATCACACGATTGTCTCATTAGATTCAGAAAAGGCCTTTAACAAGATCCAAGGCCTCCTTATGATAAAACTCCTGGGGAGATTATAGATACAAGGTACATACCTAAACATAATAATCACAGTTTACAGCAAACCTAGAGCCAACATCAAATCAAATGGAAAGAAACTCAAATCACTTCCACTAAAATTAGGAACAAGACAAGTTTGTGCACTCTCTTCATATCTATTCAGTATTGTTCTTGAAGTCTTAGCAGCATCAGTGTGACAACTGAAGGAAATAAAGTATATAATGGTTTGAAATGAAGGAGTCAAAGTATTGTTATTTTATTTTATTTTTTTTAGATATTTTCTTTATTTACATGTAAATTTCTCCATTCCCAGTTTCCC
>NW_022196905.1:216400170-216458187 GCF_008632895.1 Mastomys coucha
ATTTGACTTCTTCCTTTCCAATTCGTATCCCTTTGATCTCCTTTTGTTGCCTAATTGCTCTGGCTAGATTAATATGATATGATGCTATACAAAAATCATCTTAAAAGTTCTACCAGGGAACTCTTACAGGTAATAAACATTTTCAGCAGAGTTGTTGGATACAAGATTATCACAAAATTCAGTAGCCCTTCTGTATACAAATGAAAAACAGACTAAGAAAGAAATCAGAGGAACAACCCCTTTCACAATGCCTCAAATATTATAAAATATCTTGAAGTAACGCTAACAAAATGAGTAAAAGACTTGCATGATAAAACCTTGAAGTCTTTGAAGAAAAAAAACGAAGAAGGTATAAGATGGAAAGATCTCTCTTGCTCTTCAATCAGTAGGATTAACATAGTAAAACATGGCTTACATCTTCATGCTCAATGCAATCTCCATTAAAATTCCAATACAATTCTCCACAGACCTTAAAAGAACAATTCATAATTTCATATGAAAAATAAACAAAAACCCACCACCAGCAACAATAACAAAAACAAAAAATAGCATAGGTAAAACAATGCTGAACAATGAAAGAACTGCTAGAGATTTCACCATTCCTAATTACAAGTTGTGCTATGGAGAGAAAAATAGTAAAAACCACATGGTATTTGTATAATAAAAGACACATTCATCAATGGAATTGTGTTGAACACACAAACATAAATCTACACAACTATGGACACCTGCCTTGTTTATTTTATAAAAAAGACACTAGAACAAGATAACATCTTCAACAAAGGATGCTGGTCAAACTGGATATCTGCTTGTAGAATAATGCCAATAGATCCATAGTTATCACCTGTTTTAGTTTTTTTGTTTTGTTTTGTTTTGTTTTGTTTTTTGTTTTTGTTTTTTTCGAGACAGGGTTTCTCTGTGTAGCCCTGGCTGTCCTGGAACTCACTCTGTAGACCAGGCTGGCCTTGAACTCAGAAATCTGCCTGCCTCTGCCTCCCAAGTGCTAGGATTAAAGGTGTGCACCACCACCGCCCGGTCTTTTTTAGGGTTTTATTGCTTTGAACAGACACCATGACTAAGGCAACTCTTATAAGGACAACATTTAATTGGGGCTAGCTTACAGGTTCAGAGGTTCCATCCATTATCATCAAGATGGGAGTATGATAGCATTCAGCAGGCATGGCAGGAGGAGCTGAGAGTTCTACATCTTTATTTGAAGGCTGTTAAGAGAAGACTGACCCCCATGTGTTTGGGAGGAGGGTCTCATTGCCTACCCCCACAGTGACACAATTCCTCCAACAAGGTTACACCTCCTAATAGTGACACTCCCTGGGCCAAGCATATTCAAATAACCACAGTACAAGGCGGGGGTCGGGGGTGGGGGTGGGGAGCTTCTCTAAGGAAAAGAGGAGAGGGTAAGAGGAGGAGGGACTTATGAGGAGGGAACTGTGAGGAGAAGAGGGTAAAGGGCTGCAACTAGGATGTAAAGTGAATAAATAAATAAATTAACAAAAAAACATTTGAAATTAAAATTAATAATTCAATATTGTACTCATAATGACACCTATATAGCAAAATTGGTAGAGAAACAGGCTAACTTGAAGAACAGTATAGACAAAGTGGGTATGACTCATGTATAAAGATCTCTCTACTCAACAATGAAGAAAAGACATTCTTCTTAGAGCACACATGGAATGCATTCTAGTGCAAATCCCATCAACTGCCCAAGCAAATAATTACAAACAATTGGGTTGGGTGTGTAACCCAGTGGCAGAGGCCATACCCAGTATTGTTAGGGCCCTGAATTCAAGCTCCAGTACTTCAAAGAGAAGAGGAGGAGGAAATGAGGAAGAAGAGGGCAAGAGAGGGAGGGGAGGAGAAACTAAGGGGAGAGAGAGAGAGAGAAGGAAAGGAGAGACAGACGAGAGAGGGAGGCGAGAGGAGGAGAGAGGAAGAGAAGAGGGGGAGGAGAAAGGAGGAGGGTAGGGAGGGAGGAGGGTCATTGCTCCCAAAGGTCTTTTCCAAACAAATGGAGTGAAATATAGAAGTTAAAAATCAGTAACAATAAGAAAATGGGAAAAATTTCACATATAAGGAAACTAAACAATGTATCAAAAAGGAGGAAATCAACAGGGAATTTAAAAGATATCTTGAGATAAATGCAGCAACTCAGCATAGGAAAGGTGTAGTCGGTGACAAGAGGAATGGTACAGTGGCAAATGCCAAAGGAAAGAGGATCCCAAACACACAACCTACCTTTCCATACCAGGAAACAGGGAAAGAAAATGCTAGCACCAGCAGAACCAGATGTAAGGAGACAAAGGAATTAGAGGTCATGACAGGACCTGAGGTTTGATATTCAATGTATATCTGAGCAAATTTAACACCTGCTTATCATTAAAAACTCAACAAAATGCAGGCTCTTACCTCAACACAACAGTGATAATGATGAAAAGCCCACCAGCACATTATATTTAACAAGGAAAATAAAATGTTCCTTTTAAGATTTAGTGCATAGGAATAAAGGTAACTCTTGCCATTTCTTGAAACACAGTGTGTCTACCCAGAGGAATTAAGCAAGAAGAAATAAAGAAGAAACTAAAAAAAAATCCACATTGAAAAGGAGAAAGTAAATTTGTTTACTAACATAATCACTTATGATCAAATAGAAAAACTCAGATTTAACAAAATTATCAGACTGATAAATTTAGTAAAATTCAGGATACAAAACAAAATCAGTGTGCACATATTAATACAATTTCAATTCATATCTTTCTTTAAAAAAAGGAAGTTAAGAAATAACTCATATAGAACCACAGAAAGTCCTCAACAAACCAAGGTAATCATAAGCAAAAGAACAATATGTGCTTTCCAACTCCATTACACTGCTACAGTATTGACCCGGCACAAAGGCAGACATGGAGGCTGTTAGAACAGAGTAGAGATCCCTGAGATAGTCGGTATACTGTGGTGAGCCTCATCAAGTGCTTTAAACACAGAGTTGCCTTATTCATGGTGTCTGTTCACAGCAATGAAACCCTAAATAAGACAGGTACCCACCCACCCTGGACATCAAGTTGTATGTGCATCCTCTCCCACTGAGGCTCAGCCAGGCAGTGTAGGTAGGGGAAGGGGATGCAATGGCAGGGAACAGAGTTGGAGACAGCTTCTGCTCCAATTGTTAGGGGACCCACATGAAGATCTGCTTCAAATGTGTTGGGGGCAGGGTAGGTCCAGCTCTTGCATGCTCTTTGGTTCATGGTCAGTCTCTGAATCCTCATGGCCCCAGGTTAGTTGCTCTGTGGGTCTTCTTGACCCTTCCAACTTGCTCACTTCTATCCTCCACTCTTCCACAGGACTCCTCAAGCTCCCCATGTTTGGCTGTGGGTCTCTGCGTCTGTTCCCATCAACTGCTGGGTGAAGCCTCTCAGGAGACAGCTATGTTAGGGTTCTGTCTGCTAGCGTAGCAGAGCATCATTAATAGTGTCAGGAGTTGGATCTCTCCCATGGGGTGGGTCCCAAGTTTGAGCAGTCATTGGTTGGCCATTCTCTCAATCTCTGTTCCATCTCTATCCCTGTACATCCTTTAGGCAGAGCAAATTTTGGATCAAAGGCTTTGTGAGTGGTTTGGTGTCCCCCCTCCCTCTAATGGAAGTCCCACCTAGGTACAGGAGGTGGCTACTTCAGTCTCCATATCCCCTACTCATAGGAGTCTCAGCTAGTATCACCCCCATAGACTCCCAGAGCCTCCCTTGCCCAGGTCTCCAGATAGTCCCAGAGGTGCCCCTCCCCATCGATTTCTAATCTTTCTCCTCGCCCTCCCCTGCTGCACCTCTCCCTACACCTGATCCCCATCCTTGTCCCCTCCTCAGCCCCTCTCCCACCCTCCTTCCAGCACCCCATATGCCTATTTAGTTTCCCCTTCTGAAAAGGGTGAGTGAGATCCATGCTTCTTCCCTTAGATCTCCATTATTACCTTAGTTTCTATGGGTCTGTGGGTTGTAGCATGGTTATCCTGGACTTTATAGCGAATACTCATAAGGGAGTACATACCATGCATGTCTTTCTGGGCCTGTGTTCCCTCAGCTAGGATAATCTTTTCTAGTTCCATCCATTTACCTGCAAATTTTATGATGTCTTTATTTTTAATAGCTGAATATTATTTCATTGTGTAGATGTACTATATTTCCTTTATCCATTCTTCAGTTGAGGGACATCTAGGTTGCTTCTAGTTTCTGGCCATTATGAATAAATCTGCTATCAACATAGTTTAGGAAGTGTCTTTGTGGCATAGTGGGTGCCCAGGAGTTGTATAACTGGGAAACTTTCTGAGAAACTACCAAACAGATTTCCAAAGTGGCTATACAAGATTCCACTCCCACCAGCAATGGAGGAGTGTTCCCCTTGCTCCAGATCCTTGCCATCACTTTAGGTTTTGATCTTAGACATTCTGATGGGTGTAAGATGGAATTGCAGTGTCATTTTGATTTGCTTTTCCCTGATGAGTAAGGACATTGAACTTTTATTTAAGTATTCCTTGGCCATTAGAGAGTACTCTGTTGAAATTTTCCTGTTTAGCTCTGTACGCTGTTTTTTTAATTGGGTTATTTGGTTTGTTCGTGTCTAGTTTCTTGAATTCTTTATATAATTTGGATATTAGACCTCTGTCAGATGTAGGGTGGGTGAAAACCTTTCCTAGTCTGTAGGCTGCTATTTTGTCCTATTGACGATTTTGCTATATATGTGTCATTATAAGCACAATATTGAAATCTCATTATTACTACTACCTAATTTTGCCTTCAGTTTTGGAAATATTTGCCTTATGTAGTTAAACAACTTGGCTTGAATATGGATATATCTGTATATGTGTGTATACACACACACACACACACACACACACACACACACACACATATATATATATATATATATATATATATATATATATATATATATAATTGATTTGTTATGTGTTTCTACTAGGTGGGCTCCTTGTCATTCTAGAGTGATCTATGTGCCCAGATACAGTTTTATATTTAGATTAGGTTTGAACAGGTATAATGGCCTTTGGTTCTATTTGTAGAAATTTGTTCTGACTTCTTAATCTAATGTTTGTACTTCTGAAATGAGTTTCTTTTACACAGCATACTGATGGGTTTTGCTTTTTTAAATCTCTCTGAGCCTTTTTTTGTGATCCCTATTTATTTTTATTTCAGGGAATTACTAATAAGTGAGCAGTTATAGCTCCATTGTGTGAGTAATTTTCTATTTATCTTACACTAATTTTTTTCATTTTCTTTCATTATTACTCAATTTTAAATAATATATTAAAATCTCTATAATTTGTTTCTTATCTATTTTTCCTTTCTGATTAGTTGAAATTTGTGTAAAATATATTTTGGTTATTGTGGTAGCCCTGCTGTGTTCACGGAAGAATTCCAACCGACGCCAGATACGACAACCCGACTCAACTCACTAGGGGTTTGGAGCCTATGGAAATGAATCAGAACCAGATACCCGGCTTCCTAGGAAGCCGTGAGCTTTGATCTCCGTCCCTGTCCCGGAATCCTTTGTATTAGTGTCTTAGCTTTGATTCTGCCGAATGTCTGTTCTCACCTTATCGCTAATTGCATACCTGTACTGCATCTAGTATATATGCCCCCTTTTCATTGAAGTAAAGTTACGCCTTGATGAGAACCTTCTCCTGGCGTCGTCTCTCTTTCTCTGCCCATTTACTTTGCAGGTCCCCAAATTCCCGGTTCGTGGAACCCCACGGAAGTAGGAACGCTGCGGGCCGGCTTCCTACAGGTTATAACCTTCATTGTAAGTTGATAATGTTTGGGTCTGAAAATCCAAAAGGACCCAAACAATCATAAGAGTCAAGCAAAGCAAGAACTTTGTTGAATTAGGCAGCAAAAATTGACCAGTCAGGGATAATGACACAAACTCAGGAGTTGATTGTGTCTTCAAACATTCATCTTAATAAGTATTTAATCAGATGACAAAAACTTACTATACCCAGACCACTACTGATTGATTAGGGCCACAGAACAGACCTGAACCAGAATGTCAAAAAGGTTTTAAGTTTCAAAACCACAAACATTTGTACCAAGTTTTCCCACAAATCATGATTTAGGGATAGGGTCTACTTAGGAACTTGTCTTTGTGGTACGCTTATTCTGTTCCCATTGGTTGGATTAGTCAACTGTGACAAGGCATTTTATCTAGCATTCATGCCTCAGCTTACCAGCTAAGATGTCAGTTACCCATGTACATGTCTCTTTCTGCCAAGCAGAATGTCAGTTATCCAGTGATGCCTTGAGAACTTACACTTTATTTGATCCTTATTCAACCTGGAAGCTTTATTCAAAATGACTTCAGTTTGGTTCCTATTTACAATAACAATAAACATCAACAGAAGAAAGCATGCTAGAGTTTTAATACTAGACTGTCAGAGTTTGCTTATTTGTTGAGTTTGTTGTATATGAATTATCAAATTTTATCTATTTTTGTTTATGTTTTGAGACAGGGTCTTTCTATGTAGTCCTGGCTGTCCTGGAGTCTGCTATGTAGATCAGGATGGCCTTGAATTCATAAATATCCTCCTATCTCTCTGCCTACCAACTGGTTGGATTAAAGGTATGTGCCACCATACCAGCTTATTTATTCATTTTATATTAGGGGCACTAATAATTTATATGCCACCTTTACAATGCAACACTACTTTCTATAGCTCCATTACTATACTTATATATTGATTAATGTTTTCATATACATTTGTTTTGTTTTGTTTTTGATGCAAAATCAAGAGGTTTATTTTCCAGCATGTCGGGGTCAACTTTCAATTAGTCCCTTAAGGCAAATTACTAAGAAGGCTATCTCAAATGGCTTTTACAAGCACTTTTTATACTTTTTAGGGGCACAGGTTACATCAGCAAGGTTATAGCTCAAACTTATTGGCTAAGCATATTGAACTTTAAATCTATTGGCTAGCAAGCATAACACACATCTGAACTCTACTTGGGACTTTCAAGAAGTCAGGTTAACTATCAGTCAGTACACATTGAGAATTTTTTACTCAAGAATGTTCCTGTGGGTAGAGAATGGAACTTGGCCTAGCCCTGACTCCCGGCAGGAGGGGGAAGCTGTATGGAGGGTGTGATACTTAGGTCCCACATTCCCTCCTCCTTTTTTTTTTTTGTACAAGCTTCAAACTTGGAGCTACACTCAGGGGTCTCTGGTAATATATTCTTCAGGTCCTGTCCTCAGGATCTCATATTGTTGGCCCAGGACCATAAGCTGCACTGCTCCTATACTCTCTTTTATGAAGGCTATAAGCTTGTTCAATATGTAGAGTCCAAAGGTCAACAATAGGAGGAGATAATTAGGGGTCCTAACAAGGTGGATATGAGAGTGGTTAACCAAGGGGAGGAATTAAACCAAGACTTGAACCAGCCCTGACTCTGTTCTCTCTCTCTCCTGCTTGGCTAACCCTTCTCTCACCTTGGCCATTGAATCTTTAACAACCCCAGAATGGTCTATATAAAAGCAACACTCCTCAGCTAAGGCAGCACATAGCCCTGCTTACTGGAGGAAAAGGTAAGTCTAATCCCCTCCTATTCTGTAATACTACTTCTGATAATGAAGTCAATGATCCTTTAAGGTGACTAATGGAAGTTTCTATACTCTCTACATCTAAATCAATGGCTGCCATCAGACTGTAAGACCAAAGCAGAGGACCCACTGCTTTGTCTCAGCCACTCCCAACCCGAACAGAAGGGAGATAGTGAGTGCTGTGACTGGTTTGGCGGATGGGCACATAGGATGGGGGAGAAAAACAGAATCCAAAGGTACCACCCAGTGGTCATGACCAAGGTCGAGTGATCATGAGCTTGAGCAGATCAGTCTGTCATTTTTTTTGTTGTTGATTTAAGTTTTATTGCATTATGATGAGAAAAGATAGATGATTTTAATTTATCTGAATTTGTTAACATTTAAAAACATATTTTAAGTAAATAGAATTAAATCATATTCTTGTTTCCCTTTTGTACCCGAACTCCTCCCAGAGACCCCCCTTCAATATCTACAATACTTTTCTTGTTATATTCTTTAAAATTTATAAAATAATATAACAATAAAAATGAGTATTATAAAAGTTGTTTGATATAAAACAACAATCAATTTAACAGTCTTATGTAGATGTTTGTCTATGGCAATACTGAAAATGCATACATTTTTCTCAATATAAATTTTCAATAACTCCAAACATACTAACTGTATATTTTAAAATAATACATCACTACTTGTATTTTTTAGATGAACATAAATATATAAAGTCTTTTTATTTGTTTCCTTGATTGTTTGTTTTGTATTTAGTAGAGCTTAAAATCTTGGATTTTACTGTGGTACAAGCCCAAAATAAGAACAATTTTTAGACATTGGGTTTCATTGTAATAAGGCTGTATTTCAATGATCCTCACATCACCAAAGGATTTTACCTCCATCGTAGCTATGCTGAGAGAGTTGACAGTTCTGCTGTACCAAGGAATGAATTGTAGGCATGATTTTTGGATACGGACTTCCTGCTATGATCAAACCTAATTGACTTGAGTGAGTGACTTTATTCTCAGCACACAGAGAACAGGTTATATTCATTTATGAAATGGTGTGTGTATTAAGATGTTCTATCCATAAAGTCAGTCACCAACTGTTTCAATGAACAATAGTTCTGCTTTGAGGATGGCACAGACATTAGGTGAGGGTAAGAATTTGGTTCATTAGCTGTGTGTGATAATTTGGAAAAGCATTCATCTCAGAGAAAGAGTAACTTATAAAGTCCTCTTCTTCAAATTGATACAAGAGTTACAAATGTCAAGCAAAGCATTCAGTCTCACTCTTTGTTGTTCTCTTACAAGCCACCTCCCAAGTTAATTGTTTACATTTCTTTGGCTGTATAAATACTTTTGAAATATGTAAGTTGTTCTGAAAACCATAGTATAATGTAAAAACATGAAATAAACAATACTACTAATAGAGAGGCTGAGATAGGAGAAGCAAGATTTCAAGACTATTATGTTGTACACAGCAAGACACTGTCACGAACAAACAAGCTGAAAGTGTATATGAATTGTAAAATATTAGACCTATTTCTCCAGTTACCAAATTAGAGAGACCATTGGATGACAGTCAACAAATTTTTAATTCCTCATATTTTTGGATTTTGGATCCTCAATTAGGATATGTTGGCAATATTAATTTTCATATTAGGATATTAAGGAAAAGTAATTGTTACATCCTGCTGTTTTTGTTGTAAGAGGTGGAATTGGATTTGTTGAAAGATTACTTTCTTGCTTCTTCTAGGGTATAGTTTTGTTTCTTATGCTGGTGTTTTCCATCAATTATCCTTTGTAGGGCTGGATTTGTGGAAAGATATTGTGTAAATTTCATTTTGTCATGGAATATCTTCTTTTCTCCATCTATGGTAATTGAGGGTTTTGCTGGGTATAGTAACCTGGGCTGGCATTTGTGTTCTTGTAGGGTCTGTATGACATCTGCCCAGGATCTTCTAGCTTTCATAGTCTCTGGTGAGAAGTCTGGTGTAATTCTGATAGGCCTGCCTTTATATGTTATTTGACCATTTTCCTTTACTGCTTTTAAAATTCTTTCTTTGTTTAGTGCTGTTGGTGTTTTGATTATTATGTGACAGGAGGAATTTCTTTTCTGGTCCAGTCTATTTGGAGTTCTGTAGGCTTCTTGTATGTTCATGGACATCTCTTTCTTTAGGTTAGGGAAGTTTTCTTCTATAATTTTGTTGAAGATATTTACTGGCCCATTACCTTGGGAGTCTTCACTCTCTTCTATACCTATTATCCTTGGTTTGGTCTTCTCATTGCATCCTGGATTTCCTGGATATTCTGGGTTAGGAGCTTTTTGCTTTTTGTATTTTCTTTGACTGTTGTATCAATGTTTTCTATGGTATCTTCTGCCCCTAAGATTCTCTCTTCTATCTCTTGTATTCTGTTGGTGATGCTTGCATCTATGACTCCCAATTTCTTTCCTAGGCTTTGTATCTCCAGGGTTGTCTCTCTTTCTGATTTCTTTATTATTTTTATTTTCATTTTTAGATTCTGGATGGTTTTGTTAATTTCCTTTACCTGTTTGATTGTGTTTTCCTGTAGTTCTTTAAGGGATTTTTGTGTTTCCTCTTGAAGGGCTTCTAGCTGTTTACCTGTGTTCTCCTGTATTTCTTTGAGGGTGTTATTTATGTCTCACTTAAAGTCCTATATCATCATCATGAGAAGTGATTTTATATCTGAATCTTGCTTTTCTGGTGTGATGTTGTGTCCAGGACTTGCTATGGTGGGAGTATTGGGTTCTGATGATGGCACGTGACCTTGGTTTGTGTTGCTTATATTCTTACACTTGCCCCCCGCCATCTGGTTATCTCTAGTGCTACCTGCCCTTGCTAAATCTAACTGGAGCCTGTCCTTCCTGTGATCCTGATTGTGTCAGAACTCATCAGAGTCAAGCTGTCTCTGTGATCGTGTGATTCTGGGATCCTGTGATCCTGGGCTTGTTAGAGTTCCTGGGAGTGGAGTCTGAGCGTTGTGGGACTGGCTGCAGAGCTTGTCCCCAAGGTCTGCTCAGGGCATCATCCCAGAGAGACCGGAAGGAACCTGAGCCACTGGGCTGGTGGTGTTCTTGTGTGCCTGGGTCCTGCTGGTCCCAGTTACTCCCAGTGTTGGAGAGATGTAGTGTCCTCCTCTGCCATGGACCGGGCTTATTAAAGGAACAGGTTCCGCGGGATGAGAGTTCTGGTCACGTGGGCAACAATTTGGTGAAAGACAGAGTTGACACAAGGGAGTGCTGAATCTGAATGTATTTCTTAAAAATGGAATGAGGCTTTTACAGTCATTGCAAAAGAGAAATGAGAAATCTAGCAGCTCAGCAGTTGAGGTACATCTGAGGCCACCTGAAACACACTGGGTCTAAAGCAGCCACCTCTTCTGGACATGCACTGTATCCCCCGGGCCCAAGTGCTCTGGGACCAGGGGGCTGCGGACTGCATGAATCTAAGTCTTAGTCCATCTAAGTTCTAGTTCTAGTCAGAGTGCCCAAAGTGAAAACCAGGCTTAAATAGTATATAGAAAACAGGGTGAATGACAAAAGTCAGGTAGGCAGGTGACAATCACATCAAGGTCGGTAGGATCAGGTATCCAGGTGTGAAGCAGGTGGAAGAGCAGTGGTGCCCTCCCCATGGAGCTATTTTGGTATTCCCATGGTAATTCTCTGGGTCTGCTGGAGGCAAGCACCAGGAAGTTCCAATCTAGCAGTTCTTGCTAATGCCCTTAAGTGAGGGAAGCCCTTCCATTACTCTCTAGTATGGAAAACAGTTCTGTGTTCTGTGGAATTGCCCTGAGAGTTCTAACTATGTGCCTGACCTGTTGCTAACTCTGAGGACATCCTATCTGATAAGGCAGCTTCCTTGTGAGAAATTCCAAGCTAAGGACAGCTTGGAAATAAATTAGAATATATTGGAACATTGTGCTGGCCAGGAAATAATGCCCAATCTTAGCCATTTACGAATCATTTCTTGGGGTACCTTTATGCCTAAATAAGAAGGCGTGTTGATGATTGGAAAGACTAATCTGGAACACGTCTGAGTTAGGAGATGCTAATGACTGACTGAATACCCAGGAGGCACAAGCTCCCTTTGAAATCATAATGCCTCTCTTGTCCTTAATCAGGCTTTTACCTCCGATATTGTGATATTGCGGATTTTACTGGAGTAGATGAGTGGGCGTGGCACTCCTCACCTCTGATCCTGGGTGTGTTAGAGTGCCTGGGAGTGGAGCTTCCTCTGGGTGTTGTGGGACTGGCTGCGGAGCTTGCACCCAAGGTCTGCTCAGGGCACCAACCCCCATTGTGTCATTTTAAATGGCATCTCTCTCTCTTTTTTAATCTTTCCTCCTTGTCTTCCCTTCTTCCATTTCTCTTCCTTCCATTTCTTTTCCTTCCTTCCTTCCTTCCTTCCTCCCTTCCTTCCTTCCTTCCTTCCATTCTCATTATACTGTTCAGCATCAAATTAGTTTACTTTTTGGGGAAACAGAAAAAAATATATTCACCTAAGACAGAATATTGATAGAACAACGAAACAATCGCATTTAAGTCCAGTTTCTTGAAATATACTGGCTTACTAAAGACAACATAGATGAAGTGTTATGTACACGAGTGTGGATGACTCAAAAGAATCCACATCATTGAAGTTTGTCACTCAGCATGGTGACAAATTGTGAAATCAGCATTACTGAAAAAAGTCACAATCCATATCTAACCTGCCACCTCCTATGGACTCTAGCATCCACAAAGGCCACTATCGATGGAGGGAGGGCAGGAGCAGTGATGACTGGATCCCCATATGATTTTCCTTGTTTGTTGTCATGCCTGTGGGTTGAGAGAATTCTGTGGGTCATCGCAGTGGTCTCTGGACATGGTGGCTGTCCATGACGTTGTTCTTTAGTTTACTGGGTTCTCTTACAATACTCATTTTTGAATGATTTCGTTTGGATCAGTTACTGTGGAATTATTGTGCTTCTTTAATTATTCTTCTTCAGACTTTATAGGCTGCTTTCTATAGGAAGAGGTTTTTGTGTACAGATAATTAAAAGGTATCAGACAGGTGGGGTAGAGTGAATCTATCTCATAAGGGATATGTACAGTGATGACCCCAGTGTTGGAAGAAGGAAAAGTAGCAAAGTGTCCATCAAGTATGTCAGCTGAGGTTAATGCTGTCAAGGAGGCCAAGGTCTCAGATGCCTGTAATTACAGCGGGATGCAGGGGCCTTTCGTGGTAAAACTTCCCAGTGTCCTGTTTTCCTTTTCCCACATAGGCAATGTGTAGTGTAGTGAGTTCTTTCTGACCCTCATTTTAGCATGCAGATGTGTACAAAGGTGATGGAGTCTAGGGCCTGAAGCTGCATGGCATGATTGAAGTGTCTGGAGAAGGAACACAGTCGTACTTGCTGCAGTAGTGGTCCTGGTGTGCAAGGCACAGGTTTGCACTAAGAGACACATATGTATGTATGAAAGGGAGGTGATGCCTCTGATCTGGTGTTGAAAAGTGGGCTCCACATCAGGTGGAGCAGGAAGTATCAGCAGCATTCATCAGAAAAGAGGACAGCAGTGTTCCCTCTCAGCTGGAGGTGCAGCAGTAGTGCATTTCCACTAAACGTGCAGCGATGGTTCTTCTGGGGTGTGAACAGGTATCATAATGTGCCTTCTAGAGGGGGTACAATAGCTTCTCCTTGGTCGAGGGAGTACGGTAACGCGCGTTACTGAGTTCTAAGGAACTTTGAAGCTAGGCAGCATTCGTGGTAGTGACAAGGGGTGCTGTCATCTTACTGTTTTTACTTCCATCCAGAGTGAGGCCATGCTAAAGGGACTCCTTTAGATGCCAGCTGGTCAACTGCAGAGTGGGTGACACAAACACACTGTTTACTACAGTTTTCTGTGCAGCCATCTTTATCTGTCTGCTCTATAGTCCTTTTCCAGTTTTGTTATTATACTCTAGAGTGCTCCCACAGTGGTCCTCGCCAGCATAGAGTTGTTTATTCATTATATTTTGTGATGGAAGAAAGTTTTGGCATCCAACAATCTGTCATTTTGTTCCCATCACTCTGGTGGGAAGAGCTGACAGTATGGTTCTCATAGAGATTTTCATTGATTATAATAAATTCTATAGATGCCTCTTATGGGACACTCAGAATGTATAAGATATTCTAATTTAAAAAAAGAATTCCATGAATTCCATCTGCATCATTATTTTTATTTTGTTCCATTTTCAGCCATGCTAATCTGCACATAATGGGAACAATTTTAGCTATCTATGCAGAATAATTCTGTTTTTATGTTTTTAGTGAAATGCTATTTTAATATGTACATACAAAATTAATTTTAGTAGGGTTTTATAATTATACTTGATAAAGTTTACTTATGTTGAGAAGATTATTACATTAGATTATAAGAGTGCCCAGTTCCTCGCATATTCATCATCTCAGGAAATCACTGACTGTCAGGGCTGGAGAGATGGTTGCCCTCCCAGAGGACCTGAGTTCAAACCCCAGCACTCACATGATGCTTCACAACCATTTAGTTGCTCTGGTTCTAGAGATCTGAAATCTTCCTCCAGCTTCCCTGTGTACCAGGCACTCACACCAGTTCACAGGCATATGCATAGGGAAAGCAATATAGGTAGAAGACCCATACATATAAAAATAAAATAAATACAAATGTACATAAAATAGAAGAAATTACTGTTTTTGAAAATTGGTAACAATTAGAACAGAAAGTGTTGTAGTCTCCCAACTGGTGGTTACATGCCCTTTAGTGATGCTAACTTGAATCAAGTCTTTATTAAACATTTATAGTCATTGAACTATTTGTTTTTATGCTTGTGTCCCTATTGCCTTCCATAGTATCTGGCAACTTATAGGTACTCGTCTATTCCATTACTATATTGGAACTTTAAGGATAAGACTATTATTTATTTTATTTTAAGGATTTATTTTTTATGTTTAAATTATGAGTATGTGTTTGTTTCTCTCCATGCATGTGTGACTGTGGGCATAAGTGCCTATGGAGGCCAAATGAGAGCATCAGATTCCCGGGAGCTGGGGATACAGGTGAGTGAGAGTCACTGAGCACAGGTGCTGGAAACTGAACCTGGGTCCCCTGTAAGAGCAATACATGCTGCCATGCCATCTCTCCATTCCTGAGTGTGTTCTTCAGTTGGGAGAGGTTTCGTTGTTCCTTGTTGTCACATGGCTAGAGATTGACATGGCTTAGGTGAGGTACTCGCAGCATTTGAGAGTGATGCTCAGACTAGGCTTAAGCTGAACAAAGAAAAGTTTTCTAGACAATAGGGAATTGAAAAGAGAAGACAAGGTGTTCTGGAAGGGGAAGAGGTCAAGAATGAGGCTCTAAAGATCCACAGTCTAGATGAATATGTAGTTTGGTTGCAGCGAGCACAGGAGAAGCAAAAGGGTGAGAGGTGTTTAGGACAGTGAAACAGTAACTTCTGTACTTTCTTCTGTTTCCATGTTCTGTAATCTACTCCTTGTTGACTGTGAAATGTCATGGCTTAGATCCCACTTAATGGAAGAATTAGTCCTCCTTGGAAAACTGCTGCATCAGCTTCCTATATAGTTTTTTTAAAGATTTATTTAATGCATTTTTATGTGTGTATGGGTGTCTTGCCTGCAAACACACACACACACACACACACACACACACACACACACACACACACACAATGTGCATCCTTGGTGCTTGTGGAGTCCAGAAGAAAGTGTTGGATGCCCTGGAACTAGAGTTTCCTATAACCATGAGTCTCCATGTGAGATATGAAAACTAAAAGCAACAAGCTCTCTTAACCACTACATCACCCCAGTCTTTATTCTTTTATATTTAAAAAGAAGTCTTAAAGCATCGTATGAAGAATGTTTTAGCATAGAGACCTTGAGACTCAAACAAATACATTTGGCCTAAAGTAAATTACTTTACAATCTTTAAGTGTAGATGATTTCCTCATATGAAAATAGAGATTAGAAAAGAATTTCCCTTCAAAATGTGGGTGATCTGGATACAGATGTCTGGGCATGAAGCAGCCAGGGGTGTGAAGCTGAACTTTATTCTCCAGATTTCAGTTCCTCCTCACTTGCAGGACCTTCCCACTTGACATTTAAATTTGCAACTCCTGCTTAAAGTGGAAGAAATTAATATCCTTGAATTGTAGGTGGTTTTGAGAATATCACTTCTAGTTTGGGTCAAGAGTGAAGAGGAGACGTTGTTAATTATTAACTTGCCATCTCTGGGCCCCTAAAGGTGGGGAGCACAGATGTGTGACTCAGGAGAAAAGGAGAAGTGGAAATCAAAGTGAATTGAGAGGCTACAGTAGCTTTGGAGAGCAGCTTTTAAAAAAATCTGTAAATTACAAGATTAGGAGAGAAGGAAGTTTGACAGAATTGTGTGTTTCAAGTTTTGTGTCCGTAAAATAGCTAATAAGAGAAATGTCTGATTCTTATTGTGGTTTGTAAGCTAGAGAAAAAGCAATTCTTTGATTTGTAGGTGGACCTAGGGGACCAACAAAAACAAAACACAGCAAAAAATCCAAACTCAAATATTGTAATAATTAACTCATTAATAAATCCTGGAGGCAGGTTCAGCTACCCACTTCAATGGCTTATGTCCCTGAATGAAACACACACACACACACACACACACACACACAAAACCTTTGTATTTTAATATTCCTTAAACAGCACAACAGCTGGGCTACTGCCTTACTTCCATGCTGTTAACCCTAAATTACTACTTACTAATTCTATGTCCCATCTTGGGCGCTTCTGACCCATTTGTTCGCCCTCTGGGCTGTGCTTTCTTGGCCAGAGCCCAGGGCATTCTCCTTGCTTCTCTGTCTCATGATGGCCTATGAGCCTCTCCTCTGTCCACACTCTCCTAAAGCATAGTGGATCTCCTCGGCCCCTCTTCCGTCCAAAGCCCAGGAAATACTAAAACCCCACCTCTGTCTGTCCTCCCCAGCTATTGGCTGTTGGCATCTTTACTTACCAATCAGAACCAACTGAGGGCGGGTTCCCAGAGGCTAAGTGCAGAGATTCTTGTGCAAACATTTTTTTGAGGAAATATAATTAGCATTAGAATGCAAACAAAAAACAAACAAACACCCACCCCGCACCCAACTAACCCAAAACAGAAAAGAAGCACTGTGTTTTCATGAGAGAAAAAAAAATTTCTTCCCTCCCCTTTCCTCTTCCTCCTCTGTTCCTTACTCTCTTCCTCACTTCCTGACATCCTCCCTCTCTCTCCATTCCCTCCCTTCCTCTATCTCCCTCTCTTTCTCTTTCCTCTCTCCCTTCTCTTTATCCCATGGGTGTTATTGCACGTAACTTTTAAATGTCCAATACTATGATAGAGATTCAAAGTACAAATGGTAAAGGCTACCCTGATCTGGGCTCCAGCAGGAACTCGGGACCAGTGGGCACCAGGGTGAAGAATGATTGTGTGATGGAGAGGTGGAAAAGATGGAAGAGTGGAGTGATGCTTTTGCTGTGGAGAGAGGCGGAACTGGAGATGTGATGGCAGTGAAAGGTATGAAAGAGAGCTGCAGTCTACAGTGGAACAGGTCGTTGTCCATTGTGATCCGCAGGTGGTATGCAGCAGCCAAGAACTTATGCAGATGAGGGTTCAACCCCAAAACTTGTGGTTCCAGAATCATAATGAAGAAGGCAGAGAGAGAAGAGGAACATTCACTTTCTGGACTAAACCTCCTCAAGAAACCACTGTGGTCCATAATGCTGCTGAGAGTCATGTGTGGGCCAGGGGCCCTGATACAGCGAGGGTCATCTAGATGTCTGTGGCCTGTGTTGCTACCTAACACCATGTGGACAGTCATGACCTATACTGTGACCTGAAGCCATGTTGACGTCTGTGGGCCACGATGCCCTCAGGGATCATGCCGATGTGGTTGGCCTGGTTCTTACCTCAAGTCATGATGACAGTCAGGTCTGTGCTGCTGCTGAGGACCATGTCTGGGTTCACGGTCCTGTGGCAGCTGGGGTCTCTGTTGGTGTCCATGGTGTTGATGTTTGTGGCCTGTGTTAACCACAGAAGGCCACAGTGGATATCAATGATCTATGCTGCAGCCCACAGCTATGCTGATGTTGGAGAGCCATGCTGCCACTGGAGGCCATATTGATGTGAGTAGCCTGCACTGCAACCCGAGGCCATGATAATGTCCTTGGTCCAATCTGCCTTCCAGGGCTGTGGCGGTTAGAATGTTGAAGATTGAACACCAAAATTATCTTGAGCTATTTTTAATCTTACTAATAACCATTATCATTGTTCTGCATCTAGGCTACTATCCCTCTAACTATCAGGTAAAATCTTCAGCTTCTATTAAGTCAGTAGATCCATAGCTTCCGCAAACCTCCAAGCTATGAATGCCATCAGACAGCACCAAAAACAAGTAGCAGAGTTCTCCTCTGCTTTATTGTGACAGTGTGTCTATATAGCTGTCCTGTTGCTATATAAACTCACACAGCCACTTTTACAGCGAAGCATGTCATTCAAAGTTGCCAGAATCCATATTCCTGGGCTACAGTCACTCATATTTAATTAAGAATAATCTTTATTCTCTTTGAAATATACTTTGGGGCATTCCCTTATCACAGTGGGAAAATATAAACAAAACCAGGAAAGTACAGATGCAGGGTAGTGCCAGAAAGCAAGGACAAGCTGGTCACCAATCTCTGTCTCTCCGGTTGCTTTTGGTCAATGTCTAAACACAGCAACAGTAAAGCAAACCAGGGCAGGTTATTTTGGGAGGATTTAGATGTGGCACCTTACGGTCTGTTTTCTGGCCTTGAGATAACTAGCCTGTAGGGCCAAGGGTAGCAAGTGGCTGCAGCTCAGACTCTGAAGTTCTGGTTTGTGTCTGAAAGACTCACTGCTCACTATCTCTGAAAGGCGAATCCTAAGAAGGGCTTGTCCCTCCACAATGCATAAGACTCCAGATGTCAATACATCAGAATGCAAAACAGAAGACACAATCCATACACTAACTTGTAAATTAGCTATAATGGGATTGGCTCAAACCTCAGTCCTTAATGTCCAGGGGACTAGAACAAATTCAGGGTTACCTAAGCATCTGAGGAGGTGACATCAGGACCTACAAATAGTTTCCTGAGGGAGATAGTTCTTCCTCCATATGTATCTGGATATCTGTGCCTTCTCTGCTCTGAAGAGAATGATCTTAGCAAAATAGAATTGGTACTATCATGAGATTCGGTGACAGACAAAGCATATGAATTTCTGTGCAGAGACCAGCAGAGGACAGGCAGACCAGCAGAGGACAGGCAGACCAGCAGAAGACAGCCAGAGAATCCTAGAAGATGGCTGTGGCCATCTTGACTTTGCTCTGTAGAAACAATGCCTCTGTTGGTCTTGACATTTCTAGACTTGTCAGGAGCCTAACAGTTCATGATTTGAGGACTGTTTTGGATACATTTCACAAGATTCTTGAAGTGAAAAGAGGCTTCTGACCTGAACGCTTCCCTCAAATGACAGCAGGAGCCGTGAGAATCACTTTGCAGAGGGAAAGTAAAACAAGGTGGCAGGGGTTGGGCAGGCAGCCTGTTGATTGGGTTCTGGGACAGAGGCGTTCTTCAAACTCAGTGCTGTGTTCAGAGGTCATCACAGTTTGGCACAGTGTAGTTCATTGTCAGAGCATATGCCCCTTGGCTAATGGCGGAAAGGTGAGCAGGATTCGGGGTTCTAGATTAAGACATCATTCAGAACTGTAGCACAGTGAGTGAACTGCTCATGCTCTTCTCAGTTTGGGAAAGATTACCCTGAAGTCACTTTGTAGAAAAAAATAGCCCAGAGAACCCGGTTCTCATTACTCCGCAATTAATTGCCTTGTTACACACGTGGTTCTGAACTGTTTACTAGTGTTTGGCATTCTTGAAATGTTGCACACTCCCTTTAAATAGCATGCATTATTTTTCAGGCATAATTGGAAACTCAGTGAAAATCAATTTTGCATAGAGTATAGATTCCATTTTATTCACGCTGTGTCTCAGGAGCTTTCTTGCTACAAGTAAGGTCAGCTGATATCCAAAGTTAGCCGAAGAGGACTTTACTGGCAGACAGAGCTTAGCAAATCCCACCAGCTTTATTCCATGGGCCAGTAGGCTTATACCACAATTATAAGTGTAAGAATGACTTTAAAATAAACACTCTTTGGCTTCTGCAAAGAGCACCTTTCACTAGACACTTTGGAGTCCTTAGAATAAAGGCTGCAGGGACATGTGCATCTTCTACTTTATTTTTTCTCTCTTTATGTACTTGTTTGTATATGTGCTTTTCACGTGCACATGTATACTCATTGGTATAGAAGTCAAAGGCTGGTATTTTGAATCATTTCACACCTTATTTTTTTTTTAAAGATAAGGTATCTCACTGAACCAGGAACTGGCCAGAAGTATCAGATCTCTAGGAGCTAGAGTTATATAGGTGGTAGGGAAACCCACCTTGGGTGCTGGGAACCAAACTTCAGCCATCTGTGGAAGCTGCCTACTCTCTTTATTGTTGGGTTACTCTCCAGTCTTGCGCTTAGGTTTCTTACACGGGTGCTGGGAGTCGAACTGGGGTCGTCATGCTTGTGCAGCAAGCATTTATCCCAATGAGCCGTCTCTTTACCCTAATGAGTGTCTTTCACTTTAACATGATCAAGAGATTTGAGAATGGCACTATCAAGACTACTCAAAATGGATCTCAGTGGGGAGAATCTGCCAAACTGATAGCTATGAATAGGGGTACCCACAGAGTACACTTGTCATGGAAGAAAATTCTCAGAGCAGCAGAGGCATTGGAACAGTGCGACCACCTTTGTAGTCTGAGTTATTTCTTGAGGCTTAAGGAGCTACTTTCAAGGAAGAGTCAGAAATGTTTAACACAAATTCTGCATCGCTAAAGTTAACTCTCTTATCGTTTAGTCAAATGAAGGCCTTTATTTTTCCTTACCCTATTTTTAATAATGGTTCTTAAAATGCTTTAACCTCCCTTCCAGCCCACCACCCACCAGAGGTAGTGGAAAAGAAAGGTTATTAGGATGCGAGGGAAGTGGACCTGTTTAGAAATTGTTATTTGGAGAAAATCTCATCTGTGTTGTCAGAAAATCAGTAGTTCAGTTCACAGGAATCAGCAGCAGCAGGAGCTCAGTCTACTCCATGAATATGTCAGCAACCCAGTTCAGTAGTGTCAGGACAGCAAGCCTGAATCAGCAGTGGTGGCAGGCCCTTCCAGAAACAGCCAGGAGGATTAGGACCAGCAGGAACATCAAGAGAAGTGCCTCTCTCAACAAAGTGAGGATCAGCCACAAAGACATGAGACCAAGATGCATTGCAAAGCTAGGTATGCGAGCAAGCCCCTCTCACAGTCCCGCTAAGTTCTGTTTATACTTCCTCCAAATATCACATACCCTCCATGTGTCTGGCCTCCACATGTGAGTCTGTCTTAGCAAAACTCCATGTGAGTCTGCATCAGCTGACATCACTGCCAATGGCTGGAGTCTGCAGAAGCGGCAGAAAGCTACTAGCACACCACCAGAAGTTTTTGGTGTGTTTCTCTCTCTAGAGTCCCGACAAGCAATAAGCAATAAGCAATGGTAAGGTATACCAATGCCATCCAGCATCATCCACCATATGTGGGGCCTTCTAAATATCAGGCTTCCTTTCACGTGTTTGCTTTAGCAAACATCCTTTCACCTGTATCCACGTCAGGAAAACATTCCTTTACGTGTCTGCCCCAGCAAAACACCTGCCGACACAAATGACTTTCCAAAGAACCCAGGTTTCCACTTCAGGGTTGGGAGAGAGGATTTTTATGAGAGTCTGAAAAGTTATGACTGGCAAAGTCACTCAACAAACAACCTTCTCCATGGACAACTCATTTCCGGGGTGACAAAGTCACTTAGCAAACAACCTTCCCCATGGACA
Organism: Mastomys coucha; assembly: GCF_008632895.1. Taxonomy (NCBI): domain Eukaryota; kingdom Metazoa; phylum Chordata; class Mammalia; order Rodentia; family Muridae; genus Mastomys; species Mastomys coucha. The sequence goes on from NW_022196905.1 coordinate 216,421,746, forward strand.
ATTCATTTCCAGGGTGACAAAGTCACTCAACAAACACCCTTCCCCATGGACAACTCACTTCCTGGGTGACAATGTTTGTAACTGGAAAAAAAAGGCTGGCACTTAGTTACAATAGATAGTCACTGTTCTCTATAAGATTCATTTCGATGAGCCCTCTTATCAGACACGTTTGGATCATAGATCTGATTGTTTGCTTGTTTGCGTTGGAAGTCTGTTTGAGAAAACTGGCCCCATGATACTGAAGATAAAATCTTAACATCCACAGGTGAATACAATCATTTACTCAATTTTTAAACTTATTTTTAGTGTGGTAAAGTTTGGGTATAAGCTGCTGTCAGGTTCACATCTAGAGAACATGAATGGTTTTCACCTTGAAAGGAGACATCAGCCTTGAGCAAAGCTGAGGACAGAAGGAGAAGGATGCACACAGTCAGATTTCTGTAAGGGAGGGCTTGCTGTTGGTTACTCATCCCCTGACCCGGGATGAGGAGAAATGTGTTTTCTGTTGTAGACTGTGGTGGTCTTTATAAATATAATCCACAAGGAGCAAGTATCAGTAGTGTCTCAGAAACATCCAAATGAAAGGTTTTCATCAACCCACCGAAGATTCAGAAAAGTTACTGTTTGCTCTTAATAATACATGTTTAGTAAACAAGCCTTCCCCATGTGAAGCCGTCCTGTGGGTAGCCTGGGTCTTCCAAGCACATTTGAGTGTCCTGTTTAACATCTTGAAGGTCTTTGGTTGGTAAAGAGTTCATATCTATGCTCTGGGTAATAAAATTTACATGCTATAAGTCCCCATGGGGTATTCAATCATCAGAGCTCCTGAAAGATCCTTGTTCATTGCAAGTTGAAATTTATAGTTTGTCCTTTTACCTTTGTGACTTGAAAATGACAGAGAAGTCACCCAGGGGCAACATTGACAGTGGAATGATGTGCAAACCTTGAGTATCCAAAGGCTTAACTTTTTGGGCAGACAGAATGGGGACACCGTCTCAATGACCTCTCTGCCTCTGTAAGCTACATATCAGCTCTACCAGAAAGAACATCTTCCCAGAGGGCAGCAGAATGCACACATAGCATGGGGCATGCACATTTCAGAATAGGAAACACACCCTCTTAGAATAGCTCTCCTACTCTTGACAAGGTCAGGAAATATCTAACACTCTTGTCTTTTCATCAGTTTCCAGTGGTTATTTTCTCCAAATTCCCTCTCCTATGAATTAAAATCCTTACATGCTGGCACCCACTCATTCTTTGACACTCTTTATCACTTAGAAGCCTTGCCCAGGGGACAAGAGTTTTATGATATTACCTGAGTGATGAGTCTGCTCTCACTTCTTAGCATCTTCCCTTCCCTAAGTTGGTTTGCACCGTCTGTGCACATCCCACAGTAAACCTTGTCAGATTTCTCCAGTCATTCAGAATAGTACAGATAATAAGGTTCTGAGAGTCCAGTCACTTAGTAAGTTCAAAATATATTTCCTTGTGTTTCATTCAGATTGAATGAATGGTTATAGTGGCCAAAGGTGGTTTCTGCTTTAATGAGCAGTTATTTGAAGCGCATATGGTGTTCACTGTATATATGTGCACTTCTTCAAACTTCTGCTAATTGCAGACATGTGGGGACCTGTGACTGTAATGGATTTGAGGGTAGAGTTTGCTCACTGGGACCTGTTTCCTAGATTGCACAGAGTAAATGAGTGGTGAGGACGCAGAGAGGTCTCAGTGGCCAATTCCCCAGGTTGCGCTTCTACCCCACAGGTGCCCAGTGCCATTGAGGGTTTCAAAAAACTGACAGAAATACTTTCTAGATGGACAGAAATAATTTCAATTTTAGTATACACTTACCCACATCTAACCTGTTATTTACAAACAAAAAGCAGATAAACAGAACTATGTCAAAAGACATTTTTACAAATATTGATTGTTCTTGGGATTGTAAATTGCAACAAAACTTATGGAGGATAATTCATATATTGCAAAGGAATCAAAAGCTTCCAGTTCTTTGTGCTCAATGACACCACAGTTTTTAATTTATTTCAAAGATTACATGTGTGTCGAATTTATTTTCAAGTGTTTTATTGGAAGTTAATAATCTGGGAAAAAGTCACCTGTATGTGCAGAACAGTTGAGAATAACTGAACAAATTACAGAAAAAACACGTGATTAAGTACACAGACATTTTATGTTACTTCTTTATGTAACAAAGGTCAAAAGAATAACAGAGTCAGTATAACATTTATTTTCTGGTACTATGGGGAAAATATTTGTTTTCTCTATTTTATCTTATTGTATTTTATTTTGTTTTTTAGCTTCTAGAGGGGCTTTGGTTTTGGAGAATTCTCTCTAGTTCTGGCTGTCCTGGAACTTGCCATGTAGACTAGACTGGCCTCAAACTCCCATAACCCTCAGGCCTCTGCCTCCAGATGCTGGGGTTAAAGGCGTGTGCTGCCAAGCCCAGTTCTCTGTCTTATTTTTGCTTAACAATATTTTCTGCTTTAAACATCTGTTGATTTTTAAATAAGAAAAATAATGCGGAGATTAAAGTAAAATGAGCTTTTGTTCAGATTAATGAACTCCATTGGTCACTGAAATTCTGTGAGACTTCGTCTTCTTATTATCTAAGAATTTCATATTTATGTGCTTGTACTGAAGCCTTGCTACACTGATCTTACTCCTTCTTAGTTCCCAAATTTAAAATGAGTGAATAGGAAAAAGAGAAATTAAAGCCAGCCTCACCAGATCTTATTATGGGTTGTATTGCAACATACTATTTAAAAATAAGAGGTGGAGAGAACAGGACGGGCAGACAAAAAGAAATGATGGGACTGCAGTACTCTCAGCTACACTTCTCAAAAGTTAAATGCTCATTAAAGAGCTCTTGGTTTTCAATGCAGATTTGTCCACGTACTGGGACTCAATGAGAACTGGCCCCAAGTCTGTATGGATTCTGAATCTTTGTCTCTCCTAGGAGAGAACTCAGCACAGGATCTATGAAGCAGAACCAGCCTATCTTCTTGGGTAGGTGCATCTGGCTCTGTCACAAAACCTGTTGGTCTTTTTATCTCTTCTGCAACCCTTTAGCTTCCTTTGCCTCCATCTTAGTCCCTTTCCCCCCCTCCTTCTCTTTCTCTTCTTCAGTGTGTGAGAATACTTTCATCCCTTCTAGAAGAGCTCTCTGTTTGATATGCTCAAATATTTCACACATTTCACCCACAGAGAGCACCGAGCAGAGAAGAGTCTGTTCTGTGTGATAATGAGAGTTCACAGGAACAGTAGATCCATGGGAACAACAAAGACTCAATCTTCTCTATACGGACATTCTGCTTGGTAGTTACAATGATTTCTATTTCTATTGTATTAATATATGTGCTAGCATGGGTCTTGTTAGAGTGTTAGTCAACTCTAACAGTAGAAAATGTGATTAAAGGGTTCATGCAGGAATACATGCAGCCTGCTCTTGGTTTTTGTTGAGACAGTCTCATTATGTAGCTCAAATTGACCTGAAAAATCACTGTATTGGGGTTCTCTAATTAGAGAACACAGAACTTATGCAATGCCTCTATATATTAAGATAATTTATTGTAATGACTTACAGTCTGCAGTCCAACTAGCCCAACAATGGGCAGTTGGGATGGGAAGTCCAAAAGTAGTTGCTCAGCCCCAAGAGACTAGTTGTTTCACTTTGTCTCCTATGTAAACTGGAATCCTGAAGAGGTAGGTTCCAACAGATGTCCTGGCAAGTAAGGGCAAGCAATCAAAGACTCTTCCCTCTAATGTAGGCCTGCAGCAGAAGGTGTGGCCTACTACCATGCCTGGATCTGGAATTTGCTTTGTCCAAAGCTGACCTTGACCTCAGAGATCTGTTTGCTTCAATCTCCTGGGATCAAAGACAAGTACAACCTTTCCTGGGCCTAAGCTTTCCTTGGCCAATATGCCCCAAGATCTCCATGCTAAGATCTGGGTCAGAAGCCTGTGTCCTCCAGTGTTAAGATCTGGATCACAGGAATCTAGATTGCAGTTCATTCCAGATGTAGTCAAGTCAACAACCAAGAACATTCGTTACACTCCTTATCTCATTAAGGCTAACTTTACATTTGTATCCTCCTGCCTCAGTTTCTAGAGCCATGCACTACCATGTCTGACTGCCTCTACTCAAGCCTTCACACTGTGCAAGGTAAGTATTCTAGCAACTGAACTGCATTGCAGCGGAGTCTGAATTAATTCTTAATCTCTTAATGTCTTTCATTGAAATGATTTTAACAGCCCTTGTAAAGGCCAAAATGTCATTAAGAAGGATTCTTCTTAATTAGTAAAGTGCTAGATGCTGTTGTATCACAACTGGAAAACATGATTTTGAAGTCACACGTTCACTGTCACCTGCCATCATGATCACATCTCCTCTTTACAGGGTGGACAGGGAGGTAAAATCACCCTAGGAAAGACACCCTTGTCCACCAAGATCCATGCAGGCAGAGGATCTCAAAAACTCCTGTGCCACAACACTGGCTCATGATGAGACAGCTCCCATATGCACTAGGGCTCTGAGTGGCTTGCAAAAGATTTTCAGAAGCATTTGGAGTACTTAATATTGGGTACTTTATGTTGAAGTAACTTGAAAGAGCGCTGTGAAATGTGAGTACTACCTTCTGTATCCACAGGGGAACTTTAGCATTTCCTTTTCTTCTGATCATAAAAAATAATGCTCATTGTAGAAAATTAGGAAAGTCCATACATGCCAAAAATGGAGAATCAGAATGCAAATATATCCTCAAACACTCACATGAGTGTGTGTTGCCATCCTGTTGTATTTTATAGTCATCTCCTCTATATTTACATGTTTAGTACTGTTGGCACCGTTAAATATTCCATTTCCCTTGTCTTACAAACATGACACCATTGGTATTTCCCCCCTCTCTCTGGAATATGTTTGAATTTATAATACTTACTCAAAAAAAATCTCAATGATTCTCCCTCTTTTGGCCATTTAGTGTGTTTATAATTATTAATTATAAATAACAATGCATTGAACATCTTATGCACACATGCCTGCCCATGCACTGAACTCATTCTTTAGGACAGAGTCTTAGAAGTAGAATTTCAAGATCAAATATTGTGTTTTCCAAGTTTTGCATGTATATTGTCATGGTCATTTAAAAGTCAAATTTATAGGAAATCAGATGTATTTTTTCCTGAATATTAGTTGGATTGGGGAGATTGTAGGCCATTATAATATAGGAATTTGAACTCTGTTTTGATTGTCTGATTAGCAAAAACCATTCAGACTCTTGGCAGTGTCATTTCAAGTCTTGTGCCTTAATTCCCTTACTTTTCGGGATAGTTAAATAATACCCCCTCCCTTTTTCCTTGCAGCCTTTTAAGGAAAATTTAAAGTAGGCTGGTTGACAAGAGTTTTTAAAGCACTTTGAAAATTAATTTAAAAAGTTATGTGGAAGAATAAATAATGCCAATTGGTTATTTTCTTTGTGTTAGTGAACCAAAATCAGATGTTTGGACCTCCAGTGGTTAGGGGTTTGGCCAGGAAAGCTGGAGACAATGGGACTGGCCAAGGCAGCATTACTGTTGAGTGTAATTTCAAAGATATGCTAAGAGAAAGAAAGCTCAGCCAAGAATTTATGACTGGGTCAGAGGCAAAGTTGATAGCTCTCACCTGCTTCAAGGAGGCCGCTTCGATGAGTTCATATGTATGCATGGCACACCGCTGCAGTCTAACTTTATGACTTTTAATGATGCCGACCATCTAATCACTTGTGAAAGGCTGTGCTGGAGTTCGCCTTCACTCAGCTTGACAAGGTGATGGGAGGCATATATCTTCCTTACATGAAAACACTTGTCAGCTGCATCATATTTGGTAAGACAAGCACCAGTGTCACCTTGGGGGGAAAGAAGAGTAGCTCCGCTGACATGCAGTGCACACGAGTCTCCAATGCGCTGCAACATTGCCTAATTTCAAGTGAAATATGCAAATCCAGCCTATTTTGTCTGTAGTTTTTATTTTCCTGATGCTTGCTCTAAGTGCCACATCTTCTGCTGACGGAAACATTGTGTAACTTTCTCTGAGCTGATGCATATTTAAATATGCATGGAGAGGAGTCTCAGCCTTTGAGTGGAGGCAAGATGGCCCACCGAGTGCACATCTCTCAGTCACCTGTCTATGTTTTGTTTGTTTTATTTTATTTTTGGACTTGGGCTTCACTTTCATAACCCATTCTCTTTAGTTCAGGCTCCTGAATTTTTTACTTTTCAAGCACAGTAGGTCAGTGGCATGAAGTCGGGGCTCATTAGGAGTTAGGGTTAAGCTACATGGGCAGCTCAGAAGTGGAGAGGCTTGTTTGGAATAATAAGAAATGGACAAAGAGCTCAAATCACAGCTTCAAGTAAAGCCTCTGATTCCACTAAAACTCTGAAAAACAATGTTTAAGCAAGTATGTTTTTGAAGTTCCTCTGGTAGGCTGGTACATTTATTTGATTTTCATTTCTAATACTTTTCGTATTGTTCCCAACTCTTCTAGGTGTAACTGTATTTAGTAGACAAATACCAACTCAGATGAGTGTTCACGGGGAGGCCAATGGTTTGGTGCTTTCAGTGCGACAGAGCTCTGTCTCCACAGGCAAGGAACAGTCAAGCTAGACAGGGTATAAGCCTTCCGCACCAAAGGGGAGGTTGCTGAGGTGCATTGGTGTGACTATATGGCCCGTTGCTGGATGGTGACCCACGAGCCCATGGAAAATGGAAAGGACTTTCTGACCACTATTAGACTTCACTTAAGAGATTACCCATGTCACATGTGGAGAAATTGTCTCTCTCTGCATCACACTTTGACTTCAGTTTTCTGAGTTGCTGTGGGTCAGTTCTCTAGAATATGTTTGTTGGGTTGTTTCTTTGTTTTGGCTAAATACACCTGGCTGACAGCTGGCATTTTCTAACAGCAACCAAACAACTGTGGCAAGTGATATGGTAAAAGCCTCCATTTTATTTGCTATATCTTTGGATGCACTGATACTAGTCATATGTGTTTGACATTTCTGCATGGCTTCAGGAGACACCTTTCCCAAATGACGTGTGCAATAGAATTCTGCCCATTCTGGAAGCAAACACTAGGGGAGGTTTTCTGACCAGTGTGGAGTAAATGAAGTTCCTGTTTATGATCTGGTATCATTTAATTTAGATTCCAGTTGTTTTATTTCATAAGGAAATATAGCCAGCTGATGTGCTGCGCTAGCTTCTTCTCCTCCTGCCAGCCACACATTGTCAGAAACTGAAATGGTTCATGGTAGCCTGATAGAATTTTTAGAATGTCAAGGAGAAAGCCTTAGTCATCTGCAATTGCCTTGTAGATGCTTAAGGTGTGTATAGAGTAATGTAGTATTTTCATTTATACTACTGTACATTCTGAACTTCTCTTGTTCTTAGAAATTTCTAGAATTGAAAGGCACAGTGTGAAAACATTGTCCTGGAAAATAATAAGCAAAATTATACATTAAAATTCATTATAATTCAACTGGGGATAAAGTGGTGTCAAGTTGATATATATGACCATTCATGGAAAAAAACTTAACCAAAGCTATCAATTAGAACCTATAGAAAAAAAACACAGAATGTGCCATATTAATAAAACACTGCTCTTTGTGGCTGGGAGGCCATGTTTGAAAGGTTTCTATTTAAATTTCAAGGCTTATTTTCTTCCCAAAACTCAAACTCACATCTGTATAATATTAGCATTATTATTAATATAATTTCCTTTTCAAAAGTTGGTGGAAGTCAGAGTCTAGTGATTATTCAAGTAGCAGACACTTGAGACTCACATAACACCATCTATCTGAAATAAATATATGTTAAAAAATAAGCATTCACTCATCACGCAGGTGTCTCATGAGATAGCTAGAAGAAACGATCTACTTTGGAGTTTATTGTGTCATCCCGTCTACTTTTGATCTATCCATTACTCCTTTGCAGAACATGCTATTGTTCAGTGGTGGAGGAAGAAAACAAAGAAGTGTCCCAATTGTCACATGACTGCTTGAGGTAGTCATAAGCAACGGTTTCTTCTTGTATGAAACAATAACATTTAAATTTTGTGGTCATGTATCATGAGTATCTGACAGCAGAATCCATTGTGATTGGCAGGCAGTAGATTAAATTTATGGGTCCTGGGCTTTTTTTTTTTCTTAATAAGGATACCTTGAGAAAGTCCAAGGGAAATAAAAGTCAGTTTTGTCATCTCGCACAGATTTCAAAGGTGGGGGCTACAGCGGGGCTTGAAAGGTCTCTACCACATCGCTGCTGTCTAGCCAGCCTTGACAATGAGACATACTGTATTTGCTCACGGTGCTGGAGTTTATCATGCAAGAGGAGTAATTATATTTGAATTGTGTCAGCCAGCCACCCTAAAATGAAGGAACGTCAACGAATGTTGCTCCAAGGAGAAGGAGATTATTAGTTATAATTATCCTCAGTGTCCAAGAAAAATGCTTCATTCCCTCATTCGGTTGCAAAGGAGAGGGGGAAAAAAACCAACAGAAAATTCCCAGTACTTCTCAGTGTTTGTGGAAACTTTTAAGGTCATTTGTTATAGGAATTTCAGCTATGCTCTCTGGTGTGACCATTTAACTACCTGGGGACTTCGTTGCTTTGTACATAATCTTAGAGTCTTTAAATTTGAGGCTGTGTAATACAGCACTCAGTTTTCTCATCGTTTAGAGAATCTCCTCTTAGGAAAATATTAGACAGTAGGACACAGTTTCTTAATTCGCTTAATCATGGTTTTGTCGACATAGCACAAACGTATAAGACATAGCTTTAGAGCTACTCATGAATATGGTGATTTGATGTATAATTCCAGGGAAAGGGAGATGATGAGATTATCCCTTAGAGTGTTGCTGTTGCTTTCCTGTTGTATGGCCAGCTACTGGAACCTAGACTTAGCTTCCTCTGCAAAAATCATACACATTTTCTAGATTATGTATGTTTGAGACTTTTTAGTTGCTGTGATTGATTACTGTAGTGTGTGTGTGTTTAAGTTTCCATAAGTGGCTTAGAGAAAAAATAATTTGGGGACTATTCATTTGTTGGCTAGCTCTCGTTCATAGTGACTGACATCTATAATTTCTTGTGTCGGTGGTTAGGGGTACCTTCTCAGTTTAGCAATTGTGGTTTTGGCATGATGGTCATGTGGTTGATGGACTTACGTTATCTCTCACATAGGTTATTATTGCCCTTGTGTGATGAGAACCAGCTTGATTCATATGTTGACTTTTGCACGGCTTTGATAACTTCTCGAGACCATTCCATCAAGTCAGTGTTGGCAGTAATGGTACAGTGAGTGCAGATAGCAGATCTTAAAAGGGACAGTGTTGATGCCCATAACACAACACCAAGTCAGCTCTCGACATTTTCATAGGCTGTGTAAAGATATGCATTGAGAAGGAGGATTATTGGGTGTGGGCAAAAGCTTATCTCCTACTAATACAGCCATTCCCTCTAAGTATTGACTTATGAATGAATACTTGAATTTATATTTTGTGTATTACCTAGAACTTTTTCTTCTACTCATTTTGATTTCAAAACCAGACTAACAGATGTCTTGGGAAGGAAATATATTCATATTTCTTCCCTTGATGTAAGCTATAGGAGGCAGTTTAAATATATTTCACTTTTTAAAAACTCCACAATAAGGGCTAAGACTCATTTATGGAAGGTCTTGGGCTCTACCTCCAACACTATAAAATGTCCAGAACAAATGGAAAAACTATAATTGAAATTGAGAAGACCTTGCTTTAAATTGTGTAAAATTATTGTCATAGCATTATAACCAATAGGTTTACTTTTACAAGCAGAGTGTTTGGTTGAGGTGTTTTTATTTTGTGTCTGCTTAGATGAATAATAAAATTATTTCAGTCATGTTATTTACCAATTGAATACACTCATTTACTGTATTGCTCAGAGATACAGTAAACAATAGACCAACACACACACAATACAGTAAACAGTAAACAGAGAGGGGGTAGAGACAGAGAGAGAGAGAGACAGAGAGAGAGAGAGACAGAGAGAGAGAGACAGAGAGAGAGAGACAGAGAGAGAGGCAGAGAGAGACAGAGAGAGACAGAGAGAGACAGAGAGAGACAGAGAGAGACAGAGAGAGACAGAGAGAGACACAGAGAGAGAGAATTTGCTTGGACTTTTTGTTGTATTCTTAGTTGACCATTAGATTTCTTCACATGTGTGTTCTGTCTTCCAAATTCGGTAAGCAATATGAATGGATGCTTCAGAAAGAAAGTTGGAATGAAGTTTGCCGACTGACTATTCTCACTGTCTATTTTTGTCAAGTCTTATTGCTTGAAGAGTCTATTCTTGTGAGCCCCAATCTGTGGGGCCATGGCACCTTTGTTCACCAGAAGCACACACCTTAAACATCCAGATGGGTGATGGTAGTGCATACAAGCAAGCAGTGTCTCACAGACAAACAATCTCTGCTTGGGAACCATGACTATCTGAAATTGTTTCCATGAATTACTGAAATTGTTTTAAGTGTTATTTCACTTCATATTTTATTCTCCTGCCTTTCCCATTATATCTGTGGTCTGAATATCTTAAGAACAGAGATAAAATTAAACACACACATAAAAAGACTTGCTATCTAACTTTTTTCCTAAAGATGTCTTGGGACACCTTGTGGTAAGGACCACTTGTTTACTAGTTTAAGAAATTTGGGTGTAATTTCATATGGCATCATTTAGTTTTCTTTCTCTATGTAACAGAAAAAGAAATTAACTCAAGAATTCTGCTGTGCCAGTGCTGTGGTTATTGTCTACCTTTGTTAGACAGAAACAGTAATTTTTGTATTTCTAGCATAACTTTTCTTATAATATTTTAAAAATTAACCAATATTAACATTGATTTGTGTAAAACCTATTAAACCACCCCTTATAAACTAAATATTTCAGCAGACTCCATAGCAGTAACAATAATAAAAAGCCCAGTGCTTTAACTTTTAATGTACATCTTATTAACAATTCCTAATGCTCTCTTTGGAATTGAAAAGTCCTTTTGGCATGCATTGGGGCTGGGCATGGTTATTAATTCATTAGAGATTGGTGGATCCAGTCTTAGACTCTTCTTCCTTTCTTTGGTCCTGGAAGCCATGAAGAGAAAGGAGGGGGGCTTGGGGGAAAAGACAGTGAGGGAAAGAGAAAGACAGGGAGACAAAGCCTGAGAGGGAGACGATGACATTAGAGGTGACACATAGCTATCATGAGCGTCCTCAGTCTGAGAGGAAGAATAATGAAGGGTTTCCCTGCCTTCTACAGCCCGAGGACAACCCTTTGGCCACATCACCTTTTCTAATCCCATTTTCTGTGTGCTACATGTCATAATCTGTAAGGCATTGGTTCCAAGAGGAAACACTGAATCCAAACAGTGCCCAGATCTTGTATTTATTTGCACTTTACAACTACATTGTGTGGCAAAACTTATTTGCAAAGAGAAAGCAAGGAGTGCTGAAGAACATCGAGCCGAGGCACCGCACTCGGTGAGCCCTAAGTTTTAGTTTTAGGATTTATAGTCACGTTTACTAGTGAGAAAAATGTCTGATCTCTTCTTAAAAACTTGTTATGAGAATCCCCTCATGTTTGGAACATCGTAGACTCATGCATTTGGGACCCCATATAAATGTTGGTGCTGCTGAGTCTAGCTGACCCCGAGTATCTCAAGATGTGCAGGGCCTCCTGGGCCACAGCAAAGTGGTTTGCTGTGGGAAGCTGGCAGGACGGTTTTCCTAGAGGCAGAGATCTGGAGATAGCATGTGAAAAGCTGCAGGGTTATTTATATTGTAGTTGGTTGCTGCATGAAGAGAAGACTTAAAAGGCAGCAAGGATCTTCTGCACACGGAACGTCTTAAAACCGCGATCCCCTTAACCAGGGAATAAAATCATCTGCAGCTGATGGATTAAAAGTACAGCAAGTATGTGTACATTTTTCAAAGGTAAGATTGTATTTGGAAACTTCCTGAGAGTTGCAGAAGGAGGCCAGTTAGGACTTAGCGCCTGCAGGCTTCTTTGGTGTTACCATAAAGAGGAAGGGGGCGGGGCAGGGACGGGAAATGAAACAGGATTCAAGGAATGGTGCTGATGTCATTTGTCTGTTAAGGGGTTTATTTGCACAAAGAGAAACTGTGAGAAGGAGCTCAATCTATCCATCTTATAAGTGTCTATCAGTCAGCGGCTATCAATAGCTAACTGAAATTTGTGTGAAGTGTTTTTGGGAAAAATTATAATTCTATGAGAAATCGTTCATTATTTTAATCCTCCAAATACTGAAAGATTCTATTTTATTTGTGCAACTATAAAAAGAAACTAACTTGTTTTGAGCTATGTTTCCTAAAAGCAGATGATAAAGTATAATCAATAATATTAGCAAATCTTAACAAATAGTTTAAAACAGTTTGAAAGTAATAAAGCACAGAATGAGGTGTAAAAATTAAAATTTCAATTATTTCATCAATCTTTTGTTTGCTTGTAGCTAAGGTGAGTGAGTAGACCTGGTCTCTCTGTTGGTTCACTGCCTAGGCTGTGAATTCATTCTATGCAATAATGCAACGTTTTCAAAAGAAAATATCTGATTCTTTGGTTTCATGGAATTTCTTGGCTGAAGATCAAAGAGTTACTTTAAAAGTCCACACATGTGTGTGAAACGTTTTACAGTAATTGTGCCTATTGAAGCAGTCATAGTTCTGCACTTAAAACAGAGAAGCTGTAATAGGAATGCAGAGAAAACATTTGCCGATCCAAAAGCGAACCCCTAGGAACGTTGGTGAGCAGCCTGATTGACAGTTGGATCTATAAAGGGCCTTCGGGTTCCTGGATTTGAGTGTTCCACACATCCAGCCCATCTACTTGCAGAAAGATCTCTGTGTAAACCTTATTCCAAGGGAGAACATAATTTGCCTTTTTATTTAGTGAAATTTACTGATTTTTACCAGAATATAATGATCATCCCTTTCTTTTATCTGGTAGTGATTTAGAAAGAAAACTACAACATCCAGAGAGCCCATTTGAAGTGATCAATCAGCTCCACATGTCTGTTTAATTATATTTGACTTAACTAATGCATCCTCCTTTCAGAAGAATTAGTGGACACCCTCGGGCTAAGTGAAGGGACTCTGGCCAGCCGAGCATGGCAAACATGGTTTTGGCAGGCTTTGCCATTCTCTCTCATCCCCTTTGCCTAGCTAAACACCATTAGATTACATTCCTAAATTGAGGCACCAAGGTCCATTTCCTTGTTTGGCCACCACCTCCTCCTGAGGCTGACTACCAAGGTCCAGCTATCAAAGTATTGAGGTCCAGCAATCATAAACCCCTTTGGCTCACTTAAGTAACATGCCCAATCAAAATATACCACAGAATCCTAGCCCAGTCTAGCCTAGCCCCACCCCCAGCATCCCGCCCATTTCTTCTTTTTACAAGTTCGACCTGCAAGATCATTTGCTGCTTTTTTTCTGCCTGAGTCAGAAAGCAGCCACTTTACCTTCTCTTCCCTGCTTAATAAAGGCTCTCTGTGAAAACAGGTGTTTGGGTGCGCTTTGTACCTAATCAGGTGTCTGAAGGGGAACCCCTACTGTGTGAAGGAACAGAACTTTGTATACAATACTAAGCCATTTCAACGAAACAACCAACAAACAAAAACCCAGACAAATTTGTAGGAAAGTCCCAAGTTACTTCATATCAAAATAATGTGAACAATGTACTAGACCAAAATTGATAATTTCTGGTAAATTTTGGATTCTGGTTTCAGGGTTAATTTTAATGGCATTACTGCTAAATAGTACCAAGGCCTGATCTTTTGAATAATTCTGTCATTACTGCCAAACTTCAGGTTACTTACTTCCGAAATGAGGGCAGGGAGAGAGTACCACAAGCTCAATAAAATGTGTAAATTACACCAGTGTGCACGCATGAATATGCAAGTGTGTATACACGCACACTCGTGTGTGCTGTGCACATGTTCACATGCACACAAGCATGCCACAATATGCGTGTGGAGGACAGGTGACAATTTTCAGGAGTGGGTTCTGTTTTCCTAACATGGGAACCTTGGGATGGAAGTCGGTCTATTAGTCTAGCAGTAAGTGCCTAACCTGCTAAGCTGTCTCAGAATCCTAAGGATATTGTAATTGTAAGATTTCATGACATAGGAAGTATTTACATGCCCTAAATGTAATGTTGATGTGGAGAACTCAAACTGCCTTAACAATGTAATTAAGCATTCCTTTCACTTTAGGCTTGAGAAGGCTGAGGCACTCTTGGTGTTGACTACTTCATTATCTCACAGTTATCTTAGTGCAAGAGAACATAATAGCCTAAAGTGATGTAGAAAACATCACCATTTTTATATAGTGGTTACAATTGACCAAACCTCAGCTCAAATTACCTAAAGTGAACTATAGAGTCTTTCTGTGCTGTATAGTTATCCATCCAAGGATGGGCCAATTTCCAGAAAGAAATAGAATCAAGGCATCTACTGTTAACTAATGGACTGTATTTCTGTTCATCTCAATCTCATTTTATTGTTGATTTAATTTTTAGCCAGGTTGATTTTGAATATGATAAAAGAGCACCCAATAACACATTCTTTTGAATTTTAACCCAAAAGAAATACCCTTTAACAACAAGCTTATATATATATATATATCATTGTATCAAATAGTTCAGCCTTTTGTCGAGAATAAACTCATTCAATTATAACAGTTGAAATGAGAAGGGAACATTCTGATTGCCACCTCATAAGTTATGTTGTCATGGGCTGGCTTATCTCCCTAACTCAGTTCTACAAAAAGGAGTGTTCTGTAAGAGTTAGCTGTGTCCTGTGTTGTTTTATGCTCTACCCACCTTTGCTCCAGGAAGTAGCCAAGCTACCAGCTCCCTCACAGCTTCCTTTGAATCTGTGGATAAAAGACATAAACTCTTAGTTGTTCAATTTCAACTTGTCTTCTTGGCACAATTGCTGGATGCTACTATCTCCCACTTAGAAAATCACGCCCTTATCAGATTCTTATCTCTGTCTCTCCTACCTGCCCTACATTTCAGTTGCTAAACTCCCCTGACTACCCGACTGTAGGAAGCAGCCTATGTGGCCACTCCATTTTGAGATCTCACATGGTTGCCCAGTTTTCCAAAGCATGGCGAACTCCTTCCTCATGTTCTTTTTCCTCCAGTGACCCAGAAGTCCCTTCTGTCCCTCCTGTCCCTTCTGCCTAGCAACTGGCCCATGGCTTTCTTTACTGACAGATCAAGAACCAATTAGGGAACAGGATCTTAGCATCAGAACCACCCTTACATTGCTATATTTGTCAACTTGATGCCACTTAAATCACCTGGGAAGAGGATCTCAGAAAAGGCTGTCTACATTGGGTTGGGTTGTAGGCATTCCTGTGGGGGAATTGTCTTTCTTAAGTTAATTAATGTGGGGGAAGGCTCAGCCCATTGTACACAGAACCACTTTCTAGGCAAAGGGCTGTGAGTGTGTAAGAGTGTAGAAAGTGAATGGAGCACTAGCAAGCAATGAAGTGAGTATCTGTGCATTAGTTTCTTGTTTCTCTCTGCTCTTGACTGTGGCATGATGTGAGTGGCTGAATTCCTGCTTCAACTTCCCCACACTGATGTGCTGTAGCCTGAAATTTTGACCTGAAATAAACTCTTTCCTCTTTTTGCTTGTTCTTGTCAAGATATATATATTTTTAATCACAGCAACAGTAATAGATTAGGGCAGATTCATAGAAGGCAGGCATAGACAGACTGAAGGGGACTCAATAAAAAGGGACTCTAACACAAAGCAGTAAGTATGTTAACCAAAGGAATCATTTGCCAATACAAAAAGGAGGGGAAAAACCCAACAAGCCTGAAGTTGAAAGACTCCTTCCTTCCTTCCTTCCTTCCTTCCTTTTTCCTTCCTTCCTTCTTTCTTTCTTTTTTGATTATTGAAGTAAATGACAAGAGTTTTCTGAACTAATTTAAAGTTAGCCTGCCTGAAGATTTGAAAACTTTGTCTTACTTGTTCATTATTTATTTTTGAAATCGTTTGTAGTGCTAAAACTCCAGTGTACCCACACTGGGATGCCTCCATCTTTCTAGTTCTAACATGAGCTGTTTCTAGTACTTCTGCCTCATTCCCATTTCATACAATGAAGAGTGGAATTTGACAGAGGCGTCCAGGCTTAAATATATACTTGTAAGTAGCTTTTGCCTATTTGTCTTGAAAAGCAAAACCAAATAAAATATTTTATTGTTAAACATTTATAAACACAAGTTCACTGTTGTATGTTCCTGTGCTAGTTATGCCTGAGGGATAAAAAAGAATCTAGCAAAATACTAGAAGACTTTAAAGGCAAATCTCAGCTTTGTTTCTCTGAATTCTCTCTGTGCAGTTTGTGGGTGGGAGAGCAGAGTGAATATTGGCATAGGTGGCAGAGCTAATGCTCATACAGTGAGGGGCTGGCAGATCTAGCATTCATACAGTGAGGGGCTGGCAGAGCTAACACTCATACAGTGAGGGGCTGGCAGAGTTAACGTCCATACAGTGAGGGGCTGGCAGAGCTGATGCCCATACAGTGAGGGGCTGGCAGAGCTAATGCTCATACAGTGAGGGGCTGGCAGACCTAGCATTCATACAGTGAGGGGCTGGCAGAGTTAACACTCATACAGTGAGGGGCTGGCAGAGTTAACACTCATACAGTGAGGGGCTGGCAGAGTTAATGCCCATACAGTGAGGGGCTGGCAGAGTTAACGTCCATACAGTGAGGGGCTGGCAGAGTTAACACTCATACAGTGAGGGGCTGGCAGAGTTAACACTCATACAGTGAGGGGCTGGCAGAGTTAACGCTCATACTGTGAGGGGCTGGCAGAGCTAACACTGGTGTTCAGCAGATGCCAAGAGTGTGTGCTTCACAGTTTTGAATTTTTGAAAACATACCTTTTGTGTTAATTTTGTATAATTATAGAAGGTAGTGATTTGGGTTGGAACTTTCTGATATTAAAACAAGTAAAAACAATAGTATTTTAAAAATATTTTAGATTGTAGACTATCAAATGGTGCCATTATAATCTTTTTAAAATTATAGATAATTACTTAATCTTAGTTATACAGGACAAATGAGAATGCAGAGTTTTCTCTGCAGAACAATAACCACAGTTTTGTGGGCAGTGTTCTCAAAATTAGACTCCCTTTCAGGCGAAGGAAGGCCTAAGATCCCACCTCATGCTGTGGGAAATGGCAGGAACTGGACTGTGGATTTTAGTCGGCATTTTCTCTAGGTTATGCCTTGCTGTTCCATTAAGTCCTGGCCTGACAAACCTCATTCCCCTGTTCCTCGGAGGAAATGTCTAGACTGTGGGAACAGTCTCTGTCTTTCAATGTCTCACTTGCTTCTTCAATCTCTCTTCTGCACAATACAACTTTAATGTAACGATAGCAAACCAGAGGTATATGGGAATATGAATTATGTCTCCTGGCCTATTCCTCATTGTATATTTCAATGCAGGTTTGAAGCTGCAAGATAAAAAAAATAACAATTTAGCCATAAATTTCAAATTTGTGTACACATAAAGCAAAAGGATATATTATGCTCCAGCCATTGATATTCAGTTAAAACTATAATTTTTAAAAATGTCTGGGATTTTCACAAATTGGCAGTCTATGTTATTATTTATTTATCAATACTGGGCATTGAACCCAAGGCCTTGGGTGTGCTAGGCAATCACTACCACCGAGTTACACCCCAGTGCTATTTTTTCCTGTATCAGTCATGTAGCTTTCTAGTGCAAATGTCTTTGGAGATTAGCTCCAGGATAGCTGTAGTCTGGTACAGAAGAAGAGACATGTGTACTGTGGAGGCAAACTATTATAAAGACTATTATGTGGGCACACTTGGGTGATTCAGAGAGGACAGAGATTATTTCTTTTGGAAGAGGGAACTGATGATGGCCAAAGATCGGAAATACAAAAAACAAATACATCTGATAAATTGATAACTTTCTAGAAAAACCTTGGAAGTGAACAAGGATTCAATGAAAACAATAAAATCTATAGAGCATGCAATACATCACTTGGTTGCAAGGAAAAACATTCAGTGTAATTTTACCATTGTTACAGCAAAAGTTAAATTACTTTAAATGATTCCAAGCATTTTCACAGGGGCTGTATATGTTTTTCCTGAACTAAGTTAAAACTTCCTGTGTGTGCCTACTCGTTGGGTTAAGGAGGCAGTTTCCAGATCTCAGTGTGTCTATTTCAGTTTGTATTTTTCTGATGATTACGAAGCTTTCCTGTTCCAACCTTTTGCTAATTAACTGAAGACAATGCACAGGGTACTGTTCGTCTTTTTTGTGATGACCCTCCAAAAAGTCACAGTTTGCACAGGTCAGACTTTGTGAACCAGAGCTCCACTTAAACCTTTTAAGTTAAAATGGATTTTCTAAAATTGCTAAATGAGCTAAACATATGTCGTAATCATTTTAATTGGAGCAAAAAAATAGATAAATAAAGAGAGCATCCGACATCCAAAGTGGTCCAGTGGCTAACTGGCTGGCTTCTTTTGAAAGATCTATGCAAGTTTCCAATGTGTAGCTTGGGGTAAAATGATATAGTTGAATTTAAATCATCAGGGTTTAGCTCACTGTTTACAATGTTGAAATTTAATCCGAACCATGTGGTAATGTTTAAGTGGTGGCAGCTGTGACAAGAGATGATGAGTTGATTCTACTGGTTGATAATAGTCTTCCATCGTTGAGCTACTTGGGCAAAGGTCATCTCAAAGTAGTGAAGTTCAAAAAGGTTCCTGGCATCAGGCCCAAGATCCCCACAAATGCTGCAGATATGGACAAGTCGTGTTTCCAAACTCTCAATGTCGTTTTTAAAAATTACTTTATTTACTTAATTTGTGTGTATGTATGTGTGTATGTGTGTGTGTGTGTACATGCACACTAGACAAGCACATATACACGCCACAACACATGTGTGGAGTTCAGAGGACAACTTGAGAGAGCCTGTTCTATCTTTCCACCATGTGGGTCCCAGTGATTGAAGTCAGATCATCCAGCTTTGTGGCAAGCACCTTTACCTGCTGATCCATCTTACCATCTTACCAGCTTGCTAGTTCTCATTTTGAGACAGTGACACCCATTGTTTGGAATTGTTAAGGGTAAATGAAGGCATGCATGTAGAAAGTCAGCAGTCTATGCGTTATTATTATGTGTATTATTCTATGAAATGATTGTAAGCCTGCATTGGATCATTAAGGTATTTGCTGATTCTAACTTAAAAGAAAGGAATATTCTTAAACATCAGTATCTCTGATTCCTAGGAGACAACTGTCTTCATTTTTTTGGTGTCTATACAAACTGGGACATGTATTTTCAAGAATTATTTCATCATTTGGTGTCCATTGTCCTCTGGTAAAGGAATGCACTACTTAGAATGTGTACTAACACAGAAAGCTGACTATGCAGAAAAGAACTCCATGCAAAATTGGAGCCCAGTGGACTCAGCAACTGTGTCTAACTCTTTGGTAAACACTGGGAAAAGCTAGAGAGAATAGGGCCAGCTTCACTGACTCCCAAGTCTTGCTCCCACTTTTAGACTGTGATGACAGAGTGACCTAACTATTCACTAAAGGCAGCAGCCTTGGCAGGCGGCAGTGGGTGGGGCAGGCACCTGGCACTGATAGGTGGAAACCACCAAGGGAGAATTCTGTGGTGAATTGTTTTCACCCAATTCTGGGATTCAGTGACCAGTGCCAAGAGAAGGCGTGAACACACCGCCTAAAAAACTTGTCTAGACTCTGTGCATTCAGGGAGTTCCACAATGAAACCAAGACCCATAAACAGCAGTGACCTTGGGGACATGGGAGGGAATGTCACTGTGTCTTCTGGATATGCCAACCCAGCTTCTCTCAGGCCAAGGCATAATTTACAGTCTGGTGTAGAGCATGTGCCTTTCAGCTCTTTCTGTTATGTTTCTCTTGATCATTCTTTGCTGCTTGTGATGGTCTGTCATTTTTGGGAAACATTCCCAAAATATTGAGGGAAAATTAGGCAAGGCACACAAAATCTTGGAAACTTTCATGAAGCTAATTATATGAGAGAATGCAGATAAAGCTCCATGGTTGGGAGGGATAGATTAGAACAGGTTGGCTCTCTTGTACAATGGTCTCAGGGTCTGCTGAGTCTGCATTGCCTCAGAAAATACATAGTTGGTTTAAAACGTTCAACATTTTATGTTAGTATGTAGCCCCAAACTAGAAAATTCACTAGCAGAATATTATTTTTAATACAAATTATGAATATAAAAGGTAAGAGTATCATTGAAATTATGTAAGAAGTTATAATAATTTATGGACCCAATTATAGCATGGGAAAAAGTATATTTATAAAACCAAAGAAAACTTTAGAATGGTACTTTAGTGTGTTTTAGAGACATTATTTTTTGGGTTATTTATCAATAAAACTATTTGCTGATTCTAAATTAAAATAAAGGAATATTCTTAAACATCATTATCCACGTGGTGGCTCATAGTTGCCTGTTACTCAAGTTCCAAGGGATCCAGCATCCTCTTCTGGTTGCCATGAGCACCCACATATAGCAATACAGTATTATAAAAACAAATCTTACATTCCAAGAGACTGGAACTTTTACTAGATCTCATAGCCAAAGTTAATAATAAACTTTGGGGTCACTTAGGACTTAAGTCTGCTATCCTAATTTAATCTGTTTGTTTAACCTACCATTAAAAGAACAATGGAGCAGCCACCTTACTTCCTTGAATTCCCCAAGTTATCAGCTTTTACAACCTAAGCTACTACATGGCTGTAATCGTAAATGATGTGCTCTTCCATGCCCCCTCACCCTGAGTAATGCGTATGTATATTTATGCTATAATAATAAATGCTGGGAACACCAAATGTAGAATGAACACAATCTTATAAAGTGAGTATCTGCCATAAATATTGAGAGTAACACACAAAGATTGGTTGACAGCATTTGTCTGGGTCAGTTATGGTAGTCCCTGGTAAAACGCTGTTACAGATTTCTGCAGAGTATCCTAGTCCCTCCCCATGTGATGCTTTCTGTTTTGTTCAATAAAAATGAGAGCAGCGCCTTTTGTTAGGAGTATACACAAACACACATACTCAAGCATACATGTGAACACACACACTCAAGTATGTATGCACACACACACACACACACTTAGGCACACATATAGACACACCCACACTCACTCTAACACACACATACAGTCAAGCACACATACATACACATTAACACACTCAAGCACTCATACACACACACACACACACACACAAACACACACACAGGGGCAGATTGATTTTCAAGACAGCCTTCAGAAAGGCACAGATTCAGAATCATATGAGAATGATTACACAGGGAGAAAGAAGTAGAGAATCAAATTTGGGCTCGCTCTTGGTTCACTTACTCTAGGGAGAGATGTTTTTAAATCTTTTTCTTAATACACTGACTCAGTATTGCTGACTCTGAGTCTATCACTGTGTTTCAAACCAACTCACCTGCACATACCTGATACAATACACTCATTCACACATACAAACACACATAAAATTAAAATAATAAATCTCTAGAATTTAAGATTTTTAAGAGTCACTCCATAGAGAGAACAGTGAAGTATTGTATACTTCCAAAGGCTAGAAGAAACTATTTAACATTTTTTTCATCACAAAGAAATGATAAATGCTAGAGGAGACATGTATGTTTAATTTGATTTTAAACATTTTACAACATTAAGTGTATGTCCAAATATCATGTGGTGGATGTATAATAATTTTATATTTTGTCTATCATTTAAAAATAAATTTCATTTTAAAATTTAGAGGAAAGCAGTCTTGACTCTGCCTGTGTCTTTTCAGCGTTGGAAAGAGTAAAAGACATTTCGATATTTTACTATGAACAGCATCAACTTTCCAGCTCAGGTCTCTAACAGTGGGAGTTACTTGAAAGTGAGCTGTAATTATAGAAGAAATATATACCCATGACCTTCATATTAAGTGCAGAAAAATGAAACCGTAAAAGCTAACAATCCTACCAACTGAAGTTTTAAATTATGCAACAATGTGGCAGGCAAACACCCACTCCGCCTCATCTGCCCTTTCTTTGGGAATTGTTCATATTTTTTCTCTCTTCAGCATTCCCAAGAATATGAAATCTGCTTTGGATTTTTTTTTTTTACTGTGTTGATCTTTCCCCATAATTTATTCAAATAAAAAATGTCAAGAAAATGTCAGAAGATCATATTACTTAAGGAATCCACATTGGCTCTTAAGGGGAGTTCATTTTCAGTCCACAGATTACGGAAAAAACACTAAGTCTAGAGGCTGGTACCCATGCCTCCACCCCGGGCAGCCATAAAGAGGAACATTTAACCACTCAGACAGACGGGCTGTCTTCACTTCCCGCTTTAGGATGCACAAGCATGGAGAATCTGCCCTGTTCTTTCTGATTGCACTTTTTGTGCTACCTTTCCAAGCACATAGCTATGAAGGCAGCTTTTCTCTGCAGGAAGGGATAGACTGGAGAGAGACTTATTTCTCCTTCTAACCTAGATGCTCAATCCTAAATAACTGGGTGTTTGAACCAGGACCTCAACCAAGTTCAGCCTTACAAAGAATCCTAAGATTCCTGTCTTTTGTAGCTTGTCTACTCACCTCTGTGTATTACCTATTCCCTAACATTCTTCAGTATGATGCATTATGCCGATTAATGACATAAAGGTTTCTTTAATTGGAAATGTGGACCTGAAACCAACAGACACCTTTGAACTGTAGTCAAGAATTAGGATATCAAGTGTCTTCTATTCCCATTTAAAACTATTCACCATGTTTAGAATGCTTTTCATGGTCTTGCTTAATGGTGAAATAGACTCATAAATATTTAGAAATAGATGCATTTGCACGCATGCGTGTGTGTGTGTGTGTGTGTGTGTGCGCGCGCGCGCGCGCACGCGCGCGCACACATACACACACACACACACAAACTTTTAAAATGTTAACTTATAAATAAATGTATAAAACTAGCAAAAGTATGCATACTACACGAAAGACTATGCTAGGGCTATTTTAAATAATTCAGCTTCTTCAAGGCTGCCACCTAACAATAATCAGGTTAGAATTCCTTACTTTAAAGTTGAAAATATGCTGGTAGATTTCAGTGGCATTTTCGATTGCAGAATTAAACACTACTCAAAACCAAATCATACAAAAGGCCTTGTGAAAAAGGGAACCCTTTGTAACATCGTAATATTTATTTTACTTGGGGGGAGGGCTGTGCGTCCCGGAGGAGACTGTTTAGACTAGCTTTGCTGCTGGCTGCCTCCTGAGGGTTTTGGCCTGCGCTCCTATGTGGAGAGAGTGGTAACAGTGAGGTAAACCGCATTATTCTTACCTGACTTAGCCATCAGATTAATCCATTTTATCTAGGCTTAATCTCTGGAGTGGGACCGGATTGAGACTGGAGAGGTGGTGTAGTTGCCGCTGCCGGCTCTTTCACTCGGCTGGTGGCTGTCGGGAACCTCAGAGCATATGGTCACGGATGGCCAGGATCTCCAGTCACGGATGGCCAGGATCTCCTTTGCTAGGTGTTACGTTCCTCTACCCCGAATCCTTTGCAGTTAGAACATCCTTTTGATTCAGCCCTGTTTCAGGGAAAGAAAGTCTTGTTTTGAATTTCCAGACAGACTTTGATAACCCAGTCATGTTTTCAGTTTAAGTTACACAGTAGGGTTTTCTTCATCTTTTTTTCTTTTTTCTTTTCTTTGTTTTTGACTTAGTAGACTCTGTCTCTGTTCTCTCTCTCTCTCTCTCTCTCTCTCTCTCTCTCTCTCTCTCTCTCTCTCTGCGTGTGTGTGTGTCTCCATACATGTGCTCTTGTATGGGTATGAGTATACACAGTGTGTGCGTGAGCACACAGGTATGCATCACGTGTGAAGTGATGAAGGCTGGCACATGCCATGGCACCCATGTGCAGGATGGAGGATGACCTCAGGTGTCAGTCTTTGAGTCTCATTTTGTCTGGGACATTTTTTCCTGCTGTGCACCACTTGAGTGACCTGTAAGTGCCATGTACTTGTCTCTGCCTCCCATTGCTTGGTAGGAGCGTTGGAATTACAGAATGCCCCAGTTGTGACCCACATTCTGCTTTTATGTGGACTCTGGAGATTTGAACACAGGTCCTTACACTTGTGCACGTGCACTTTTACCCACAGAGCCATCTCCCTAGCTCTAGAGTAGATAGTCGATACAGAAACAATACAGCTCAATTCCTCCCCTAGTCAATTCTACTTTCTTGTGCACAAGTTCCAAAACTCATACAATTATGAACTTCCTGCAAGACATTGCACTTTAAGAGGTTTCTGTTTTGTTTTTAAGTTTTCTTGCAGGTGCATATGTATAGTGTGTGTGTGTGTGTGTGTGTGTGCGTGTGTATGTAGGCCAGAGGTTGACATCTAATGTCTGAATGTCTAAATTGATCATCCTTGAGTTAGAGCTCAGATTGTCGATGTTTTGGTTGTTGAAGATTCTCACTCTCACTGCTCATTCTCCTGGACACTCTGGTATCTTCCTGGTGGTCTGTAGGTCAGAGATAGGGACACTTGGCAAAAGATTTGAACTCCTATAATAACCTTAGTAATCTTTTTTTTTTAAATTGGAAGCCATGCAGAATGTGATGTAATCTTGTTTTCTTATATTTCCACTATTGTAACATATCATCATTGCAGAACAAGTCTTCACTCATCAGACAAAGCCTTCTGCACATACAATACTGCTTGATGGTACAAGACGTCTCCAATGACCTACTCTGATGGCCTACAAATGTCTCAGTTTGCATTTCTAGGAACAATAATTGAGTCCTTTTTTCACTGTTAGGATGGATTGGAAGCAAATTAACTTACTAACCAAGGCAAAGGTGAAGCTGGGTCATTTTAAAACTCAGGCTTTATTCTTTCTAATTGTCCATTGTCTGTTTGCTAATCATAGCAACAGATTGTAGGTCCACGCAGATATTCCTGCGGAGCCGAGGCTTACGGCTCTATATTCCACACAGCGCACCAGGGGTTGTAACTGAATGTACTTTGTCATTGATACATAAAGCTCTAAGGAGAAGGCTATATACTGTTTGTAAATCCATACTATGTGTTATTATTGTTGGACACCTTTCTTGGTGGACATGTTTTTGTTCTTTAATCATAGCATTATCTTTATTATTGTGCCCTGCAAACCTGAAAGAATGCCTGGCAGAAGTACTCAGTAGTTTGGACTGAATGTTAGGTTGGTCTCAGACAGACTGTCAGCTTGGTACCCCAGATTTAACTTGAAGTTGATGACAGAGATTTGCTGGTATGATAGTGCCATCAAATCTGTTCTCAGAAAATGCTCTTGATCTTCTCCTATGTTCCTAGCAGCCATGGTGATGCGGGATGCACATTTGTCTGAGAAATGTCAGGAGGATGGCCTGGCATGTGCATTGAGAACATGGAAACTTCACATTCATCAGGACTTAGGGTGCAGATATCCATTTTGGCTTCTATTAACAGCATATAGTAAGTGTTCTTTGCTTCAGAGAAGCATTATCTTAGAGATAAAATGATAAACAAGAGAGCCATTTTTAAAAATGTTATTTTAATATCTAGTATTTAAAGCTCAGAGATGAGAAGACTTAGAAGATGGCTCACTGGGAAAAAATCCTTTCATGCAACTGTTTGGACGTGGACTTAGATCCCTAGCACATCTGTAAATGCTGAGTGGGTGAAGATCTTGTGAACTCGGTGCAGGAACCCAGAGATAGGGGATCCTCTGGTCCAGCTGGTAGACTAGCTGAATTTGTAAGCTCTAGGTTCAAATGAGAGACTCTCCTTACACATAGAGGTGGTAGAGAGAGGGAAGAAGATATCACACACACACACACACACACACACACACGCACACACACACACACTACATTACACTACACTACACTACACATATGCACATGCAAGAAAACTATAAACAAAGCAGAAGCCCCTTAAAGTGCAATGTTTTCTTGCAGTAATTAACTTGCTGGGTACTGGGAAAATATCAGAGCTAATCCAGCCAGCCTCCTAAAATGGCAAACCTCCCCCTTTCTTTTGTGGGATCTCTCAGCATATCTCACTTTAGTTAGATGGTCTTTTAAATCCAGTTCCTTCAAAAGATTCTAAATTCAAATGACTCATGAGATAACAGCCTTTCAGGACAAAAGTCTTTTGGATTTGTTCAGTGCTCTAAGTCAATTATTTACTGTATTTCACAGCTTCTCATCTGTGGCTGTTCCCACCGCTGCTCCTTTACTGTGTCTGCCCTTAGTTAATGGTTTCAGTGACTCAGGATAACAGGGAGGGTCTGATCCATTTGTTGGACATTTCACTTTAACTTCTTCTTGACTCAAGTAGATTTTAGTTGTATGAAGCTCTAAAGTTAATCATCACCTATCACAGTCATTTTTGTACAAACTGAGGGTTTGGGCATCAGATGGATAAACTGAGGCCATGACTGATCTAAGTACAGTTGAGAGGAAGGTTTCTACTGTAGGTGTGAGGGAACGCACAGCCAGGGGCCAGCCATTGCAAGAGTCTAGAAGATTAAACAGGGCCATGGACTTAGCCATGAGAAGAGAGAGGTGAGGGAGAGGAAGAAGGAGGGAGGGAGACGGAGAAGGAGAGGAGAGATGGCTAAAAGAAAATCAAGGGAGAAGGGACCCAAGGAAGAAGACCAGAGAGAGGACCAAGAGGGCATGGCTGAAACAGCAGGTTACATAGGAATGAGAAACTGGGGGCAGAAGCATGAGCTGGAGGTTCAGGGTAAAGCCAGGGAGAGAAGAGCTGAGAGGAGCCACAATACTGAATTCAGTAATTCACAATACTGAATGCCACTCATGGAGGCTGGCATTCACTTTGGCATGGTAGGAGGCACCAGAAATAGCCATCTGTCCCTTCTAGCAGTGGTGAGGAATACCGCCTTTGGCAGAGGGGAGTGAGGCCCAGAGTTTGGGGGAGTGGTGTTTCCTTCGGACCTGACCCATTTTAATACTTCTTAACCCTTACATCTTTCTGTGTTCCTGTAGGAGGAAGTGTAACCTACCATCTCTCCGCATCTCCAGGGCATCTGCCTCAGACATGATGCTCTTGCCTCCCAAAGTTGCCAAGAGTTAAATATTCTTTCACTTTTTGTTGGAACGTTTGCTCACTCAGGCTTATCCACATTTGTTTGGTTCCTTTGCTGCTGCTGGTGGTGGCCAGAAAAGATCGTAGAGTGTCCCACGGTCTATGCCTCAGAGACTGTCAGTTCATTAAAGATGTAGACTGGGTCTTTCCATGTTAGCTCTCTGTCATGTGGTTCTAGTAGGGGCTCAGTTACGCTTCGGTTGAATAGAGAAATAAAATTGCAGTGTGTCAAGACAGTGTTTGTTACTAAAGTCATACAGAATTCTGTCAAAAGGAATAGCCACCACATATGCTTATACACATATATTCTGCATATGTGTGGTTTTTATGCACTTGCCTGTGTGAGTCAGACTCTGTGTCTGGGCGGTCTCCGGTGCCTCCACTTTTACTGCCCACCTTGCGCCTCTGAGGCAGGATCTCTTGCAATAACTCCTGTTTTTCCGATAGTCTTGTAGCCACCAAGCCCCTGTGATCCTCCTGCATCCACCCCCAGGCAAGGTAGGACCACACCTGGCTTTTCCACGGACACACAGATGCTGGCAGGAATTGCTGCCCCTGCGCATGTGCAGCAAGCTTCTTAACTGCTGATTCTTCCCAGCCCTTGGACATCAGAGGTTTTTTTGTTTGTTTGTTTTTGTTTTTTGTTTTTTTTTGTTTTTTGACATCAGATTTTTAAGTGTGAGAAGTTTCAAGCACAAAACTGACAGCTCAGACAAATTCTTTTTAAAATACAAACTAGTTTTATTCTGCTTTCAAGGGCGAGATGAATCTAATTTAAATCTAATTTAGCTTTAATTTAAATCATGTTATCTGGGGTCCATACAAAATCACAATTGTGGTATTATTTAATTAATGAGTTTATCTTAAATAGATATTTTTGTGTTGTTTTAAATATCTAATCTTTGTTTAGGGTCAAAACTAAGCTATATTTTACCCAGTATGGATTGTACTATAATTCTTGTATATTGGGTAGTATTATAATATCTTTTCAGTTGTAGATGACTTTTAAACCCTTTGTTCTAGTTAGTACGAACTGGCAACAGGACAGAACCTAGAAAGTCCAGTTGTGCTTGATGATGTTGATATTCTTAGTAATTCATATAACAACTGCAGAAAAAGTAATTAAAAATACAGAAGATGCAGTACCACTTCCGTCAGTTCAACCTAACTGACAATGCATATTCATTGGAGTAAACCGTCTTCTGGTCCAGTAAGCTAACTCAGTGAGTTTCAAAGAATGGAAGTTTTTTTTTGTTTGTTTTGTTTTGTGTTTTGTTATTTATTTATTTATTTATTTTATTTTTTGTTACATAGCAAACTGTGATCTCAAGGCATGAATTCTTTTTCTTTTTTTTTTAATTAGCTGTTGTCTTATTTACAAAATCTTCTTTCCCAGCTTCCCCTCCAAGAAATAAAATAAAATAAAATAAAATAAACAAAAACTAAAACAATCCCCTGTTCCCTCCAACCCCCCCCACCCCCCACCCCCGCTCACCATCCCACCCCCTCTTACTTACTGGCCCTGGCATTCCCCTACACTGGGACATAGAACCTTCACTGGGCCAAGGTCTTCTCCTCCCATTGATGACCGACTTGACCATCCTCTGCTATATGCATGCTGTTGGAGCCATGAGTTCCCCCATGTGTACTCTTTGGTTTGTGGTTGAGTCCCTGGGAGCTCTGAAGGTACTAGTTAATTCATACTGTTGTTCATCCTAAGGGGCTGCAAACCCTTTAGCTCCTTGGGTCCTTTCTCTAGCTCCTTCATTGGGGACCCTGTACTCAGTCCAATGAATGGCTGTGAGCCTCTACTTCTGTGTTAGTCGGGTACTGTCAGAGCCTCTCAAGAGACAGCTATCTCAAGCTCCTGTCATCTAGCACTTGCTGATATCCACAATAATGTCTAGATTTGATGACTGAATATGGGAAGGATTCCCAGGTGGAACAGTCTCTGAATTGTCCTTCCTTCAGTCTCTGCTCCCTCATTGCTGGTGGAATTGCAAGCTGGTACAACCACTCTGGAAATCAGTATGGCAGTTCCTCCGGAAATTGGACATAGTACTACCAGAGGACCCAGCTATACCACTCCTGGGCATATACCCAGAAGATGCTCCAACATGTAATAAGGACACATGCTCCACTATGTTCATAGCAGCCTTATTTATAATAGCCAGAAACCAGAAACAACCCAGATGTCCCTCAACAGAGAAATGGATACAGAAAATGTGGTATATCTACACAATAGAGTACTACTCAGCTATTAAAAACAATAAATTTATGAAATTCTTAGGGAAATGAATGGACCTGGAGAATATCATCCTGAGTGAGGTAACCCAATCACAAAAGAACACACATGGTATGCACTCTCTGATAAGTGGATATTAGCCTAGAAGATCGGAACACACAAAGTATAATCCACAAACCACAAGAAACTCAAGAAGAAGGAAGACCAAAGTGAGGATATTTAGTTCCTTCTTAAAAGGGGGAACAAAATACTCATGCAAAGAATGGAAGTTTTACAAAGTATTTCTAAGAAACTAAAGTTTTACTGAGCATGTTTTCCAGTTTAATTTCTACCACTGAAACTAGAAAATCAGTAACAGAAAGATACTAATTAAAAGCATATGATTAAACTATATAGTTTTGCACCCCCCAAAAGTAATAGCCTAGACAGAAAGCCAGCAAAGATAGCTTTTTAAAATTATGAAGTGTAGCTACCCAGCCTGGGATACACAGAGAAACCCTGTCTCGGAAAATCCAAAACAAATAATAATAATAATAATAATAATAATAATAATAATAATAGAACTTTTAGATCAATATTCAAAATTTTATCTTCAGAAATTAAAAAGAGCAATTTAAGTCCCAAATGGACAAAAAGGAAGCTTTATCAAGCAAGAAAACAAACATCACAGGGGAAAGGCTTAGTTTAAAATGCAATGATTTGAAATTAATCAAAAACTGGAGTGAAACTTTTTGAGAGATAGGAACTTGATAAGCTGACTTTAAAATTTATCTGTGGAAGTGTAAACTGCCATACATTGTCAACAAGAGTTAAAAAGCTGGAAGACATTTTCTAGTGGATGGGAAACACTCAGACACAGCTCTCACATCAGAAATGCTTGATTCAGAACAAAGGTGGCACTGGAGAATAATGGAGAAAAGGCAGACATCAGACACCTAGGGAAATCCTGCCAAGAAACTGGCTCCCTTCCTCACACCGCATCCATTCAAGAGTAATCACCGGACAGAGGTATTAAAGGCCATATAATAAAGCGCTTACATCTTGCCCCTGAGATTGCTTTGGGATGCCTTGTAAAGATACCATACTGATAAAACCATGCTTAGTAATTCAGAAAATTTCCCTGAGAGATGCAAATTGGATCATGGTAGGATCTGAGCACATGGGATTGTGGGAAGGATATTCTAAGCACAGATGGAACATGGAATTGGAGAGTGCTGGTTAGATTGGTTCAGAGGAGTGGGAGAGTTTCATCACGGCAAGGGAAGTTAGACAACGCGCTCCGAGGCCAAGAGTTGTGAGACTTTGAAAGCCAGGTGAAGGGACTTAGCTCACAGTGCAGAGGAAAACTCAGAATCGTTCCTTGAGATGCCAGTGCTAACCTGGAGGCAGCACGGGACAGAGACTGATCGAAGAAGTAAGAAACAGGCAGGGGGCACATTGGAGTTAGAGCAGAAGTCCTGGTCAAAAGAGGATCCGTGAACGTTCCTAATATCACGCATACGAGGGAAAGGAGGGGAGGCCAAGATAAATACGATTTTAACTCGTATTTGTGAAGGAATGCTGGGAAAATAATTTCAAAATCAGTAGTGTGTCAGATCTGTGTATAGTCTAGGTTAGTTGCAATGGCGATGTCCAAGAGGCTAAGGCACTAAGGCACTTAGGCACTAAGGGTGAGAGCGTAAAAAATGGGTTAGGTGCCGTCTGTGCACGTAAATGAATCTAGGGATGTCTGCATCAGTAGTTATGGACGCACTCTCTGGGCAAGAAGTTTCAGAAAACAAGGAGAGCTGGGAACTAGGCCTCAGGGAACACCCACATGAGGGAAGTAGAAGTAAGGGAGGGAACAGAATCTAGTGGGGAGGTGGGGGATTAGAAACAGGTGGGAACTGGAGAGACTGGCTTACAAAATGCGTTCTTTAACAGTTCTAGTTGCTCCACCTCGGTGAGGAATGCAGTGAAGGCCCGCAAGCCTTCTGAGCTTGTGGTCTGGAGATGCCAGATGGCCTTGGTGCATGACTTCAGCAGAGGAGGGGAGGAAGCTGTGCCTGCAGGGTGGAAGGCATGGGAGTTCATCTCCAAACCTCAGCAAAGGAAGAAACAGATCATAGATAGGGAGGAAAAGACATTGTGGAACAATTCCTTTAAATTTCTCTTCAAGATGGAAAAGGGCTTTAGAAATGAATTAAAGACTACTGACGGCCCGGTGGAACAAATGCAAACCCAAGGTCATATTCCAAGGTCATATTACACCAACAGACTTTTGTTTGTTTATTTGGGCAAATGAGTGCTTTAGGAGCCCAATTAGTTTATAACATTTAGGCCTTACCAAAAAAAAAAAAAAAAAAATCCTCATTTCTAGTTTCTCTTTAAGAAGTTTGAAATGTATCGACCTTTCCCGTCCTCCTGAAACCATCAGCTCCCTGGGGTTGCACCTGTGTCTTAGCCTGAGTCTCTACAAACTAGCTGCTCAGCTCTGCAAGGGTTAAAATCCATGCTCCCTTACTAAACCCACCAACTTCATTTTGTAAAATAGAAGCACAAAGCTCAAAATGAAGGACTGAGCTGCCCAGAAGTCATCTATCTGGCCAGGGGAAGATTCCATTTCAGAATTGCTATGTCCTAACTTTTATTCAGTGTCTCTCTGTTGTTCCTCAGCCTTAATTCTCTAAGTTTTTTCTCAGCTTAGTTGTCTCTTATGGACTGGCCCAAGGCAGTGCCTACTCCTTCCTGGATTCTAGTATTGCTAGCGGTGGCCTCTGATTTGTCTGGGTCTCTCTCTGACCAGGTTTGCAGTACCTCTCATGAGCAGAGCCATCAGACAAGCAGACAAGTCCACTGCTCGCCAAAGCTGTGCTCAGCCTTTTTAGAACTTTGGCAGAAGCAGAGAGCATAAATTCTGCATAAGGTTTCTTTTGTGGAGATTTTTGAGGCCCAAGTGGAATGATGTTAAACAATGACTATTATGTGTTGCTTCCCTAAGTAGAAAATTAAGTTCAGCTCACTGAAATTAGTACCAGATCACACTCTTCACGCCCCTTCATCCAAAATCTATAGTTGATCTGTCAAGGGAACTTGAATACTGCATTTGCATTTACATATTCTCTGCCTAGAGAAGAAAACTGTCAGATGTCTGTGTTTTCCCCTCCAGGTGATTCACTAATCTTTCAAAGGTTCTCTGAAATTCAAGGGGGCACAGCAACTCCAATTAGATCATTGATAGCCCCTACTCTCTTCCCAGAGCCTGGGGGAGTCCTGCACCAAGGCCTTTCTCTTCTCCTTAGCTCCAGCCCTTGCCCTTCCACCACACGATATAAATTATATTGCTATAAAAATAAAGGTCTGGTTGGAGTTTAACTGTTGGACTTAAGGTAGATAGTGTCATTCTGCTTACTGTTATAGACTGGCCCTGTGGGAGTATGGAAAGCTTGTGTTTTCCACCAAACCAGACTCACACATTACTTTCTATGTCAGTGTCACAGACAGCAAATCTTGCAGGGCATTCCTCTCCATATACTCCCTGCTGAGAGGAGCCTAGAGCAGCCTGTATGCACTAACAGTGATTGCTCCCTCCTCTACTTTCTTTCTCTGGAACCTTTGTCTTAACAGGCTGTGCTTTACCACAGGACAACGGGTCCCCTTACAGCCAGTTTCCCCATTACAGCTGAGAGAGCAGGACTGTAGGCTGCCATGCCAGCCTTCTCTGTTCACCTGGTCACATTTTATGGATTGTTACGACACTAGTCTCTATTGCTGATGTACCAGCTCTTGTCCCATGCTGTGACTGAGGAAAGGCCCCTGGTTTAAGGGCGCAGTCACCATGATGGGCAATGCACGGAGGTAGGAGTTTCAGGCAGCTGGTCACGTGGCATCCACAGTCAGGAAACAGAAAGCCAGTGCCAACCCCTCCACCCTTCTTTAATGTAGTCCAGGACCACAGTCCATGGAATGATGTCAGCCATGGGTGAGCCTTCCCACCTCAACTGATTTCATCTCACTTGACTGTGAGAATTCCTCACAGATATGCCCAGAGAATATTTTCATGGTGATTTTGACTCTTGTCAAGCTGACAATCAAGAGTGATCATCACAGCCAGTAACAACAGTTAATTCATCAAGCTGCTGTGACTAATGCTACCAAAATGAATGAAGTGTACATGGCCGTGGTATAGCCACCAATGGACTGATTCTCTCTCTCACCGTCGCCTTGTGCATGGAGTGGCTCTTCTTCACCCTGTGGCACTGCCATCTTTGTCTCCGCAGTTGCTCATATGGATGATCATGCAATAAGGTCTAATAATTAGATAACACAAGGGGCAATATTCACATTGAATTAGTGTAGATAGCTCGATCTGTACTTGTGTATCATTCGGCCAGGCACAGTTCCAAACTCATAGTCCTATTAAGCCACTCCATTGAACCAGGTAAAATCACCCCAAGAAGGTAAATGGCTTGGAAGTTACCAAGACAAAGATCCCATTTCCCTGGGCAAGAAAAGAAATCTGGAGTCTATGAGATTATTGTTCTCCTTGACTTGTGGGTTTGCACCACTAATTATATCCACACAGACCATTTCCCATAACATATGCACACTTACTGAAAGTCCATCAGTATGGCTTGGGTGTTCCTTTCAGAAACTGTTGCATTCCTCATGTGGCCCACCATGTCTGTAGCACAGTTGATTGCCTCACAGAGAATGACAATGTTTATGACACATTCCAGGAGCTATGTGTGTGTGAGCCTTTGGACAAAGCTGTTACTGAGAAATGAGAAAAACAGTTCACATGGTCGTTAGCATCCACACTTGGTTTACATCAGTATCAGTTCCAGGGGAGCTGCTGTTGCTTCCTTTCCAAGCCAACTTAGATTATTTTTGTTTACGAGCTCCGTACGATGGTATGCAGTCTGCTCTTTCCAGCTAGGGTCACCGGATCTGCACTGTTAGAGTAAGCATTTGAGAAAGTGGGTGTAGACAGATCCCAGCCTGCGAGTTCTGGGAAGAATCATTCAAACTTGAGCAAGTTCTACGGTCTCTGCCGGTTTTAGTCAACACCTTTTAATTCATTCAGAGGAATACAGAAAAAAGCTCACAATATTTCTAAGTTTCCTGTATCTCAGTTGAATTTGAGATTGAAATGGAAGGGGAAAGGAATTGTAAATTCTACCATTTACATTTTAGGCTCTCCCTGAGTTCTTACAGTTCTGAGGCATATTATTTTTACCTACTAGGAGATTGATGGCATATATTCACTTTCCATTCTTAAGTTCTTAATGTCCTTCTGGTTACGACATTAATGCAATAGCAAATATTTCCTGAGCACTTATCAGATGCAGCTTTTTCCCTTCAGGACACTAAGAATATTGATCCATAGTCTCTTATCCCATCACGTGAAAGGCTAATGATATCACAAGAATCTTATTCTAGAAAGTTCCATGCTCCTTAAAGGGAAACCACCCTGGCAGATGCAGTGTTGGGCTGTTGGTGTTCAGGCTGACTGGTCTGGACCTGTGGTATTTTCATTTCCTCCACCTTCCTTCCCCAGCAGTTATTCCAGGCCCATGTTACCTCACCTGTTTGCTACTGCATATAAACACAGTCACACTCCAAGACTTGGGCACACTAAGTATTAGTGTAGTCACAGCTAACTTTCTCAAATGAGAAGATGTCAGGTGTCCTGTTCTGTCAAATTCTGCCTTCTCACCTAGAGTCAGGGCCTCTCGCTGACCCCAGAGATCTGCTGTTTTTAAGCTGGCCACCAAACCCCACTGATCCTTTTGTTTCTGCCCTCAATAGTGCTAGAGGTACAAGCATGTGGTCATGTGGGTACATATGTAATCAAACCCAGCTTTTTATATCGGTTCTGGGGGATCCAGGTCCTCATGTCTGCATAGCAAGCACTCTTGCCCATTGAACCATCTTTTCAGCATTCAAATACAAAACTCTTGAATATAATTTTCTTTAAAACTCACCTCAAATCATAGTCTAAAGTTATCCTTTGATGGCCATAAAAATGCCTACTTGTTTCTCTACACATGTTCTCTGATCATGTGCTTGTAGACAGCCACTTTCAGGAGTTAGTAATAAGGAATCTACCAGTGTGCATTATTTTCAGAAATTGTAAGTAAACATGTAGATGGAGCTACAGGGGTAAGCCTTGCATCCTCAGGTTGCTGGTTATTTCCAAAGTCCCATGTAACGAGATCTGTACTAGTGCCTCCTTCCAGGGGGACAAGTCGATTCTGTAAATCCTCACCTGGGCAATGGTTTGCCCCTTTTCCTTTTATTTCAGCATTATTCATCAGGGTGGTGATGACTTCATGGAGAGTTCAGAGGTCTCTCATGCAGCTTATGTGATGATTGCCAGTGGTGGACTGGACTCACAGTGAGCACAATGTCTCCTGTGCTTAGAAGAATTCATTCCACACTGAAAAAAAAACCTGTTATGCATGTCAGATTCTAGGTACTGAGGTTTCTCTCACTACAGACTGAGGAAAAGCACACAGTGTTTGCAGGCCATTTCTATTATGGTGCTGTTAGTAGAGCAAATTATGAATGTGAACAAGTTCCACATTTTTTATTCAAGAGTTCCATTTAATGTGAGTGGAAAGGTAGCTTTCTGTTTAGTTTGATTTTGGTTTTTGGTTTTTCCAGACAAGGTTTCTCTGTATAGCCTTGGCTGTCCTGGAACTCGATCTGTAGACCAGGCTGGCCTTGAACTCAGGGATCTGCCTGCCTCTGCCACAGAGGGCTGGGATGAAAGGTGTGCTCCACCACCTCTCAGCTTCCTCCCTGTATCTTCAGGACTGAATAGCTGCCTATCAGTTAAAAATAACAGGCTCAATGGACACTGGAACAAAATAGTAATACACTTTTAACAATTGTTTTCTAATTAAATCTCAGATGTTGCTGTCTTTAAAAA
>NW_022196905.1:216458237-216506008 GCF_008632895.1 Mastomys coucha
GAACAGCCTGCCATTAAATGAGAAGGCTGAGGAGGTAGAAGGCAAGGCCGCTCCCTGCTCCCTGGACAGTCTTCTGGAAAGGTCTTTCTCGGAGGAGCTGCAGCTGGCCCGCTCCTGAGGATCTCCTGAAGAACCTAAAGTGATAGGATATTGGCTACTGTAGGAATAAGTTTGGAATTGTGTTTTCTATCACACAAAGTGGGTATGTGTCATTCCACGAGAAAGGTACTTTTTAGTAGCATTTATTTACCCTTGTCCCCTTTACATGCATTTCTCATGGGGAGCTCCTCCACCGTTTCCTTTTATTACTCTGTGCTTAAAATAATGTAAAGAAAATGAGAGACTTTGTCTAGAATCCCTCAGAAGGTTCTGGCTATTTGGAGCAACATGGCTGCTTCCAGTATGGTTCTGGCTGATAGACAGTGGCTTCCCTTCAGCTGATTATCAGTATGATATGCATAATAGGATGTGTAGCTCCTGCATATCATAAATATTGGGGAAACCTCGATGTGTTAGCCTACTTAATAGTAACGGGTAGCCTTTGGTCAGCATTACTTGATGACACGCAAACCTGCTCTGATCATAACGAACTTGACATGATCATTAACCGGGAAGGAAACCGAAGCTTTGAGCTTACACAGGTGTCCCAGGAGAGTGTCCGGTGTTTGGTTTCAAGCCAAAGCAGAAGTTCACATTGCTCAAGAGTGACAAATGCTTGGGACGTTTGGAGAAGTAACATGGAAGCTCATTATTCACTAATGATTCTGAGAAGGGAGTCTTTCCTTTGAGGGAGTGGATTATTTGGGTTTGCCTTTCTTTGCCTGCAGGTACCACGTACATGTTCTTTAGATGACGTTGATGCTCAGAACTCTCACTCGGTAGTGTCACCTCAGAGGATGAACGCTGTCTCACTCCACTGCCAGGAGTACTCTTGTTCTTTCATGCGCAGTCCAACTCTGACTGCTTCCTCCTACTTTTCTTCTTCCACTTCCTTCTTCCTTTTTCCTTCTGCTTTCCTGTAGATGTATTTATTCTATATGTATAGGTGTTTTGTCTGCATGGATTTATATGCACCATGAGGATTATAAGGCGGCATAAAATTATCTGGAGCTCAAGTTAGAGGTAGTTGTGAGCTGCCTTATCGATGCTGGGAACAGAACCCAGGTCTTCTAAAAAAGCATCAAGTATTTTAAACTACTGAACCATCTTCTCAGCCACACCCTTTTGTTGGCTGAGGCAGGGTTTTACTATGTAAGTCAGGCTGGCTTGGAACCTATGATCTTCCTGCCTTGGGCTTCTGAGTACTGGAATTACTGGTGTGCAACTGTCCCTAGCATTCGGATGTAACTTTAAGGCAGTACTTCTCTCAAATTCCCAACGTCCAGTCAGTCTTGTCTTATTCTGAGCTCTTATCAAACTATTGACTAATTATTGACTCTGTGTCTTTCGCATCTCCCTGGGCTCTGCTTTACTTGAAACAATACAGAGAGAGAGAGAGGGAGAGAGAGAGAGAGAAAGAGAGAGAAAGAGAAAGAGAGAGAGAGAGAGAGAGAGAGAGAGAGAGAGAGAGAGAGAGAGAGAGAGAGAGAGAGAGAGCTTACATACAATGCTCTACACACCCACAATCAGTATCTAGTACCTAGTACCTGGTAAAAATATGACTCTTAAGGCTTAATTATCCAATCAGGTTTATATAATAATAAGATCGCAATTTGCAAGATGCCAATACAATAATTTCAGAACCAAATGATAAAGACAACGTTTAACCCAATTATTCTAACCTTGTAAGATCTTTAGCTACCTGTGGCTGATTAAAACCACGTTGGGGTCAGGATCGTCATCTTCATCCGCCTCCATGATGATTCTCTGCTACCTTCCTGCTCTCTGCCCTTTTCCCTCTTCAACTTCTACCTCTGCCTCCCAATTCCTGTCCAATCACAGGCCTGTCACTGCCTTAATGTGATTGGACAGAGAACAAGCTGCAACACAGACCTTTTATCCTTCCCAGTGCTGTGATGTGAGAGTGGAATGTGTCCCCACAGGCTCATATGTTTAAATGCTGGTCCCTGGCTGGGGGTGATGTTTCAGGAGACTGTAGACTGTTTAGGCAGTGGGGCTCCACATGAGGAACCAGGGCCCTGGGGACCTTTCAAGTTGATAGGAACTAAAGCATCTTGGTTTAGTTATTTCTGTTTCTGATAAGATGTGAGTAAGCAATGGACAGAACTGCCCCATGTTCTTCTGTCATGCAGGCCTCCTTGTCTCATGATAATTAACTATTGTCCCTGAATTGTGAACTGGAATAGGCCTGTCCTGCCTTCAGTGGTTCCATTTAGGTATTTGTCGTAGTAACAAGAAAAGGTAAATAACAAAGGGACCAGTAATTCTCATCTGCTTTACTATTTCTGGGTGATGTTTCCTCTATTGGCCTATGGCATCACAATGCACACAGGTTCGCAGTCTACCCATGAGATAACCAGAGGTCATCTCTTCTTGGCCTCTTGTCATTTGTAATGTGGCAGCAGTGAGATGGTCTCCTTGTCTCCTTGGACTTTTCTTTTCGGAAGTCATAATCAAAAGACAACAGAGACTCCTTGATAGCCGCTGCTGAGTGTCTCACTCAGTGTCCTGATTCTGTAGATCAACACGTTACAAATGCATTCTTAATACAAAGTAAGTATGGAGCCTTAAAATATGCAGTCTCTCATCTGGTACTTCCATTTCTAGGAAGTTTTTAATGTCTAAGGAAATATTTAATCAAGTATGTCAAGGTGTATAAACAAGGATGTTTATAAAACTGGAATTGTTTATAACAAGAAAGTTGGAAGCAGCTACACTGTCCATTGATAGCAGATGGACTAATCACTTATGGTATTTGCATAATGGAGAACCGGGAGACAGCATATGCTTCCCAGCCTATGATGGAGTAACATCTCAAACCATGACTAGTTGAGCATATTATAAGTAAACGAGTCACTTAATCAACGTATCCTCCCAAACACCATAGATTAGAATCCCAGCATGTGGCAGAGCACTGGTTATCCATTGAGAGATGAACTTCACAGTCAGTGTCCAGCATCATGGGAAAGTGCCAGATCAGAGGTTAGGGAGATAGATATGTGGGTAAAGTGCTTGGTCTGAGCACAAGTTTGATCCTCAAAGCAATGGGCATGAAATCTGGTGCTTGGGAGAGTGAGGAAGCAGGCTGCTGGGGCTCAGCGGGTTCTCTAATCAGTTAGAGAACCTGTGTCAACAAAAGGGGGGTATTGCCAGAAAAACAGAGGAATGACGTTCAAGCCTGTGCTTTTGCTTCTACATACACATGCACATATGCACATACTTGTGCACCAGCACACACACACACACACACACACATACATGCACAGTAACAGATTATTCATCGCTAGTATGAAAAAAGTTCAAAATTCAAAGTATAATTTTTATTGAATGCATTTGCTTTTATATCACTGTTAAGCAAAAACCTCTAAGTCTGGGACCATCTGTCTTTTAAAAATATAACATGGAATATAATTTATAATTATTATAAATAACATACATGGAAAGTTAATTACTTTCCTTTGGGGTAAAGAATTATAGCATAATTTGTTTTTTAAAGTTATGTGTATTCACTGCATGAATTTTTATGTATTTGGGAAAAGTTAGAAAATAAAAACAGTATGAACAATAGTTATCTCAGATTTTAAGATTATGGATGGCTTTAATCTTTCAGTTCATTAGGGTTTCCTACTCTTTCTCACTCTAACTGTGTTTTGCTTACATAATAAAAATGACTATGGAATGATCTGTACTCAGCAGAGTCTTCTGTAAGTTCTTTTCTCATCAGGAAAGCTTGTGCACCTAAGCACATGGTAGTGCTATTTCGTGTGTCCACTGAAGACAAGAGAGGAGAGATGGATTCTCACTGAAGACAAGAGAGGAAAGATGGATTCTCACTGAAGACAAGAGGAGAGATGGATTCTCACTGAAGACAAGAGAGGAAAGATGGATTCTCACTGAAGACAAGAGAGGAGAGATGGATTCTCACTGAAGACAAGAGAGGAGAGATGGATTCTCATTAAAGACAAGAGAGGAGAGATGGATTCTCACTGAAGACAAGAGAGAAGAGATGGATTCTCATTGAAGACAAGAGAGGAGAGATGGATTCTCACTGAAGACAAGAGAGGAGAGATGGATTCTCACTGAAGACAGGAGAGGAGAGATGGATTCTCAGAACCCAGCCTGAGTGGGAAGCAGACACTGCTTTAGGTTTGTTGTTTTGCTGACTTATCAAAATATAGCACTGTAAGTTTGCTTCTCTTGACTTGGGCAGTGGCCCTTCTGTGCTCTCCCTAAAAGAGGTTTTTTAAAAAAAAAATTATGTGTACATGCATATGGGTACATGCATGTGGGTGCACATGCCTGTGGAGGTCAGAGGCACAGGATCCATCGGAGTGAGATACACGCAGTGTAAGCTACTCTGAGTGTGTGCTGGGAGCTGACCTCGGGTCCTCGGGAACAGCAGCAAGTACTCTGACTGCTGAGCCAGCTCTCTAGCCCCAGTTCTTTCTTGATTCCTGCTATAACGGGGCACTGTTGTTAACCATTTTCTCTGTTCATTTAGCTTGTGCACAGAAGCCAAGAACAAACAGGAAAGCCAAGGACTTACATACATACTTGGTCCAAATCTTAATTGGAAAGTATTCTAAAGAAACATCGTTGATGCCCAAGACTTGATGGTATTGGATTTGCTCCTTTGGCTTATGTGAATTTTTGTACATTTTTTTTGTACATTCTTATCTGTGAGTTTGTATTTCACACAATGGGAGTGCCAAGAGTGCTTCACACTTTCTTAGGTTGACGTTTCAGTCGTGTTTCCATATTAGGGAAGAAAATATGACTTCATGAAAGTTGGGTAACCAGATTTAGGAGTGACTTCTGCAATTGACTGCTGAACGGGATAGTGAAGATAATGATGGTGTCATAGAGCATAACTCAGTGCTAGGTCACCGTAAGCAATGCTGCATTGTTAATAAATCAAGCTGCAATAGCACCTATCGGTCTCTTGCAAGGAACTCAACTAAACTGTATTGTCTTGTTCAGTTCTGCAATCTCCCCAATAACTAGATATTACTAATTTCATGTTGTGGATTAGGGCCTTATTTCCAGGAGGTTATGGAATAGGCAATGTGACAGTTAATCCGTGGCATAAGTAGAGCACAAACTATGGTCATTTGTCTCTAATATCTTGTTCCTTCTGATTTCCACACTATTTATCTCCTCAAATTTCTTGTCATTGCTGGGGACTGGGTTTCTAATCAACAAACTGGGGAGTTTAGGATTTCTAGTAAGCACTAGCCTAATGGTACCCTTTAACATTCATCAGTGAAATAGCCAAGAGAAGGTGCTTTATAAAGAAGGAGATTTGTTTGGGTTCAGGGTTGTGGCGGGACAAGGACCAAACAGCATGTCACAGACTCTGATATAGTCCCTGGACTACATCACATCTTGGTAATATATGTTCTGTGCTCATGGGGTCTCTCTCTCTCACTCCTACTAAAGCCAACAGGACTTAGTCATGAGGAATTTGCCCTAATACTAATACCTAACACTAAGCTCCACCTCTAAGTACGTATGAGGATTAGGAATTAATATATTCCAATACCATAAACAGAATGCTTTGGAGGTCATACTTCGGCATGAATGGAAGACAATCCACCTTTCACGTGGCATGATGAATCAGTGTCTCTGGGTCGTAAATATCAGAGCAGCCAGTGTGCCTTTGGGGGCACTTCCTTTGTCTTTGTTCCTGCAGTTTGCTTTTGATTTGTTCCTAAGAGGGACATTCCCTCATAATTCTGATGTTGAGGCACCGTAAATGAGACAAAACAATATCTTCCATCAAATTGTTCCTTATAGCCAGCTGGAAGTGCCCTAGTCAGTCTGACAACCTGCACTCAAACCAGATTCCCATAGAAGTCGGGACTGGGCTTTTCTTAAGCTAGGTTTGTTTATGGAGAGTTACGATTCCAGCTGTACCAAAGTCAGGACAACTTGCCAAATACACTTAGTGCTTATGTTTTTTTGTTGTTTATATAACCTTAGTTACCATTCCAGTCATCTTTCAGAAACGAGAGATTAAGACATAAAGAGAGCCAGTACCTTAATGAATGGCATCTAAGAAAACCAGGCCTGGCTCAGTTTTAACTTAAGGACAACTCCAGCTTCTGATAGCAAACTCAGATGCACATTTTCAACACGGTTATAAAAAGGGCTGAGAGCCACCATGTGTGAAAGGCGTGGGGAGAGCAGCGACGAAGGCAAGGGTGTCGGAGTCCTAGCTTGAGCATTGAAAGGCACCTTGGCTGTGGTAAGGGGCAGCTAGCATGCACCTTGTAATGGGCGCAGAGGAGGAGAGACCACCCAGCCTTTCTAGAATGCAAGGTAGCTGGGGCCCACATAGTACAGATTCCAACGTGAAATATTGCCAGTGAGGGGGAACTAGCCATCAAACCTGCAGCTTGGGAAACAGTCTAGGAAGGGTAAATGTGGCGTGACTCTCACACAGGGTGACTAGCTTGAGACATAATTGTGTGACAATGTACTCCGCTATTAATAGCACGTGCAGATGGATCTACAGCAGATGGATCTTTAGCCTACATGCAGAGCATGT
The DNA here is from genome assembly GCF_008632895.1 of Mastomys coucha. Taxonomy (NCBI): domain Eukaryota; kingdom Metazoa; phylum Chordata; class Mammalia; order Rodentia; family Muridae; genus Mastomys; species Mastomys coucha. The sequence goes on from NW_022196905.1 coordinate 216,464,908, forward strand.
TCATTCCTCACCAGGAGAGGAGAAGGTGCTTTCCTCACTCTTAGTTCTGTCTTTTCCATTCAGTTAGGTGATTTCCCACATGCTAAGTATGGAGCGACAGACAACGACATCTCTTAGATGTGTGCAGAGCACATGCACACACAGAGAGTACGTGAGGTAGGAAATCCAGTGTCACTTCCTTGGGAGGAATACAATCTCTCCCGTGTAGTTTAGGCTGGACCTGAATTTACTTTGTAGTCCCAGCAAACCTTGAACTCAAGACATTCCTTTTTCTACTTCTTAGTCCAAGCCTATTTTTGTTTAAGAAATGACTCTTAGTTCTTTTCTGGAAAGATCTAATCACTCAAATAGGTAACAATTAATGAGTGCTAGTAATGTCAATGATTGCCAATGGTGCTCCACATGTTTTAGAAAGATTTACTTCTTGTTTTAGAAAACAGAGAATTCTTTTATTTCAGTTTTACCCTGTTAACATGCTCTATGCTATTCAACTAAAGATTATCTCTATTTATTGGTGTATTTTGCTAATTAAGTTTATTTTAACTTATGTAAGCAGGAAAATCATACATATAAATGGAGTAACATGTTATGCTTCACTATATGAAACTTTTGCATGCTTAAATAGAAGTAAACATAACCATTTTCTTTTTTATTATTTATTTATTTATTTATTATTTATATGAATATACTATTGTTGTCTTCAGACACACCAGAAGAGGGCATCAGATTCCATTACAGTTGGTTGTGAGCCACCATGTGGTTGCTAGGAATTGAACTCAGGACCTCTGGAAGAGCAGTCACTGCTCTTAACCACTGAACCATCTCTCCAGCCCCCATAACCATTTTCTTAAATATACACTGTTTCATGTTTTTTATTGTGACCCCAGCCTTAACAGCTGAGCCACCTCTCTAATCCATATATACTATTTAAAAAAAAAAGGATTTTTTCCCAGGCAGTGGTGGTGCACACCTTTAATCCCAACACTTAGGAGACAGAGGCAGGCGGATTTCTGAGTTCGAGGGCCAGCCTGGTCTACAAAGTACTAGGACAGCCAGAGGTATACAGAGAAACCCTGTCTCAAAAACCCAGAAAAAAAAAGTTTTCATAATTCTTTCTTCTAGCTGACTTGAAACATATAGTTCATTTTTGTTCTGTATAATTACTACGCTGTGCAATAAAATACAAGCCAGAACTCCTTACTTTTAATTGACTGCAATTTGCCTTTTTCTTATCCTCTACTGTCTACTCTCCTGGCCTCTGGTTTTGCTCTTGGATTCTACATACTCAATTTCCTTAGATTAAATTGTGAGGTCATGTGGTAATGTCTTTCTGTGCCTGGCTTATTTCATAGAGATACGCTCTCTAGGCCTGTCTGCATTGCCATGAGCCACAGGATTTTATTCTTTTATATACAGTAGAAACATTGTGTGTGGGTGTATCATTTTTTCTTTACACATCCATTTGCTTTTCAATTTAATTAATTAGTTTTTATTTATTTAAGCATGTAGAACATAAAGTGTGCTTTACTATGTTCTACTTCCCCACTATTCTTTCCCACTGACTCCTTCACTTGGATATACATCTTTTTAAAAATGAAATTGACAGTCAAAGAAACACATATACTTCCATGTTTATTAGAACACACTTCACAATAGACTAGGAATGAGGGGAAAGACCCAGCTATCCACCAGGAGATGAGTAATCATAAGGAGGAAGCCGCCTTATGTTCGAGAGAGGATCATGTCAAATGAAGGCAGAGGGGAAGCTCTTGGCAGAGGAGCGCGTCTGGAGAACAGAGGGAAAGATGCTGTTGGTGAAAGCCTAGCTGATTACCTCACGCTTCCAAATCCTCCGAGGAAAAGCAAAATATCCCCAACGGATGCTTTCACCATGTATGTTTTACAACTTCCTCTAATGAGAATTGGTAGCTGGATCCGCAGGTAAAAGCACTTGGCTGCCAAGCCTGGCGGCCAGAGTTCAATCACTGGAACCGACATGGTGGAAGAAGAGTGTCAGCACTCACAAGTTGTCCTCTGACCTCCACACACATGCCGTGGCCCACACGCTTACCCCCCCCCCCATAAATAAATAATATTTATTTTAAAAATATTTTAGAAGAGTATTGAGCTGGGTATGCTGGTACATATCCATAATTCTAGCACGTGGGATGTGGAAGCAGAAGAATTTACAGATTAAGACTGTATCTCAGAAAAAATTTAAGACATTACAATGTTTTTCCATTGTGAACACAAATTATAAGCTTTACTATTGTGTTTTCAAATTCTTTATTGAGTTCTGTTAGGCAAACATTAATTTTGTGCCTATTATATAGTGGGCTCTGGATTCCAAATATTAAATAAGTTTGGGAGGCAGATATGTGAAGCTATAACTACTGTACTATGAGCAGTGCTTTTGTGCCTGGACTTCTTATGGCAGTCCACAAGCAGATGTAAGCTCTGTGTTTGAGGTCTTAGAGAATGTTGTCCTGGCCCTCTCTGATGTTCCATTCATATGCACTGAGACCTGCAGAGCAATTGTTTTGAACACTGTTTCTTCAGATCCTTTGCCATTGCACAGCCTCTAGCTGAGAGGCTCTGGAAAGACCCTTCTACTATTTGTAGTCTCCTTTGTCTCTGTCTATGTTCTTTCTCCAGAAAATCCATATTAGTCACCTATTGGTTGCCAAAGTAAATTACTGCAAACTTTGTAGACTTTAAGAAAACAGATGTATTCTCTTACCGTTGGTGAGGTGGGAAAAAAATTCTACCCAGGTCTCACAGGGCAAAAGTCAAGGCGTGGGCAGGCAGAGCAGGTTTCCTTTCTGTGGTCTCTGGTGAGACACGTTGCCATTTCCTTGCTTTTTCCAGCTTCCATTGGACTGTTTTCCTTGGCTCATGGGCATCTCCACTCTCTTAAAGGCAGTGATGTCGAATCAAGTCCTCCTAAGGTTGCATCACTTTGACATCATCTCTTCTGTCTCTTCTCTTTTATAAGCATCCCTGTGATTTCACCTCTGGATTTTAAGATCTGAGGATTAATAACTTTTCATTTTTCTGTTTTGCTTTTCTGTTTCCTTTTGCTATATAATGGAATATATTCATAGCTTCTAGAGATGGGGATGTGGATATCTTTAGAAAGATCTTTCCTTGGCCCATCAAAGTTACACATCTTTTGCAGTGTGTGTCCTAACTATAAGACAGTCTTCTGTGTTTTTCTTCATGTTTCTGACACAGTCTTAATGTGTTGGGTTTTTTTTCTGTTGTGTGTACAAGTGTATGTGTGTATATTTGTATATGTGCATACATGTGCATGTATGTGTTCATATTTATGTGTGTGCATACATGTGTGCATGCATCTCTGTGCATCCTTGTGTGTGCATGCATGCATGCGTGTGTGTGTGTGTGCACACGTGCATGCGTGTGCTCTGAGTACTATACTCAGGTGCTTGTTTTCTGTAGGCAAGCACTTTAATGGCTGATCTTTTCTCCCACCCTTCTTCCATACTTTGTCACTGACGCCACTTTCCCTCTGTGTTTATTGAGAGCACCACTTGAGAGTACGAAGGCATTTTTGTAGAGAGAAGATCATACTTATACTAGGAGTCGCATGACCTTAGGGAGGTGATGCTATGGGTGTGATTATATGTCAGTCACTGAAACTGCAGACATTAAGTTCTTTTATCTCTACTTGCTCTGGGCTATAGATTCTTTTTCTCCAGAAATTTTGCTGTCTGGAATTTCCTATATCTTTGTCACTTACAATGCTAGATGGATAAGTATGGATCTAAGTCATTTTTTTTTTCACATAAAAATGGACTGGGGAGGAGATCAAAAGCAGGCGTTTTCACAGGGAAGTGTACTCAGGACAAGCATGTCATATCTGCCCTGTACCAAGTGCTAAACTCTATTCATCAAACACTTTCCACACATGTTCTCCATTAACCATGAACTGGAATGAATATTTGGGCAGTATCATGCCTTTTCGTGGTCCCTAAAGAAAAATGCTGGACTCTTTCTAGCCCATTTTGTATCCATTTTATGATGTGAAAATGATTTTACCCAACTTTACATTGTGTTTTAAAGTTTTTCCATGAATAGCTTCTTTGTATTTGGTCCCATGACTTAAGAATCCCAGGGGCACATTATTTTCAGTCACAGTTTTTCATTTTCAAAGTTAGGTTGCCCTGCGACATTTGCTTATTCTCTGGGGATGAGGTTTCCAGAAAAGTGGGAGGTTTTGTTTGTTTCATTTTTGTTTTTCTATTTTAAAGTCCCTAGCTAGCTTATGGTAATACCACATAGTATCCCATAATGTTTTATTTCTGTATGTGAGTTTAAACTCCCTGAGGCTCTCCCAAGTGGCTCTAAGAAAATACATGAGAAACAATCCTCCTTCCTCCCCAAGGCAGGATCCCTTCAAGATAGCGTTGCATCCATCACACAGCACCTCACGCACCTGGGAGAACCAAACCCTCAGACCTTTCTGACTTAGATTTTTATTTGCTTCCACCACCTGAACCTTGTTCAGATCTCCTCATGGAGTAAACCCTCTTCGCTGACAGGACACCCTATGTGCTAACTCACAGCTTGGGCCCCTAATAGAAGTCTGCTAGGAAAAGCTGCTAAGCATCATTGGTCTTATCAACAGACCTCAGTGATGAGTGTGGCATTTCAGTGACACTAGGCCAGGGACCAGGCTGTTCAGACATACCAGTCAACACCTCTCTTTGCATTCCTGTGGCTAATCGGTACATATATGGTCTTGGGAATAAAAAATAAGTGAAGCTGCCTGCTGCCCACCAGAGGCCACTGTCTGTGTTTAGCAGGTGTTGAATTGCTTGTGTGTTGATTGGTTCCATTGTGTTGTGTTGCTTCTCATCTAGGAGTTATGAACAACAGTAGTCAAATATGAGGATGAAGGTTACCTCTCTTGGGGCCTGGGTTTCAGAGGAACCACCTGGTGGAGTGACTGCAGCCTGTCCTAAAGGATTTAACCGTACTTCCTATGAGTATCTGCCAATTTTGGTTTTACACACAATCAGATCATCAACCTAGAGGTTGAAATTTGACTTGGTTTGATCCAGTTCCAAGTCCTTAAACATGTGGGATTGAGAAGGTTGCAGGGCTGTGTGCGGATCCCTTCTGACCAAAATGAGTTAGTGCTGCTGTGGGTTGCAGGGGTCCAGTTTTTCCTTGTGGCTGTCAGGAGAGCTCCTGGGTCACCCATACCAGAGAAACTGCTCTTAGCTTAAGAAGGCATTGTCCAAGACCACATTATTTAAAATATTTAACAGCATGATAAAAATTCTCATTGTTATCAAACATAGTAGTAGCAGGACATGGAAATTACCCTGAAACCCAGGAGACAATCTGTCTGTCTTGGTTAGGGCTTCTATTGCTGAGATGAAACACCATGACCAAAGCAAGTTGGGGAATAAAGGGTTTATTTGACTCATACTTCCATATCACTGTTCACCATTGAAGGAACCAAGGGCAGGAACCTGGAGGCAGGAGCTGATGCAGAGCCCACAGAGGGTGCTGCTTACTGGCCTGCTCCCCATGGCTTGCTCAGGCTGCTTTTTCATAGAACCTAGGACCACTAGCCCAGGGTGGCCCCACCCACAATGGGCTCCTCCCTCCTCCATCAATCACTAAGAAAATGCTCCAAAGCCAGATTTTTTTTTTTTTTTTTTCGTTTTTCAAGACCGGGTTTCTCTGTGTGTAGCCCTGGCTGTCCTGGAATGTACTCTGTAGACCAGGCTGGCCTCGAACTCAGAAATCTGCCTGCCTCTGCCTCCCAAGTGCTGAGATTAAAGGCATGCACCACCACTGCCCCGCCCAAAGCCAGATCTTATTGGCTGCATTTTCTCAACTGAGGTTCACTCATTTCAGAAAACTTTAGCTTATTCAAGTTGAAACAAAACTATTCATCACACTATCTGAGGGCTGTCCTGGAAATGAACTAAAAGTCATTAAAATATATCATAGTGAATTAGTGTTTAATTCTATGTTACATTTAAATCTTTCTTTTTTAGCCCACTGTCCCATTTCAGGATAGTCTACAGTCTTGATCTACTTTTGCTATTAACCAGAACCATTTCTCATAAAAAGAATAAAATGTTTAAAGCAGATATTCCAAGATATTCTGAATTTTCTAGTTCAAATCTCAGTTGAACTGGATTTAGTCTGAGCTGGCTGGCTGAACAGTTTTTCATGGTTACCAGTTTTCTTTTTTTTCCCCTATGGCCATCATAAACATGAGAGAAAATAATTTTTTTAGTATGGAAAATACTTAAAAGAAGTTATAAATTTTGTAGTTTTGAGCATATATGGAACCCCATTTGTATGTATAATTCTTAATCTTTTATGTAAAATAGATCAATTTATTTAATTAATTTTTTTCAATAGAGAAATGAAGACCTATCATGGAGTAAACAATTTAAACATATGTGAAGAGTCAAATTTAAGCTGTTTAATTTATGCAGAGCTAATTTTTATGTATAGGTCTTGATCACCCATATGATTTGAAACACATGATTATGGAAGTGTGGTAAGTTTCATGCAGGTTGTTTTTCCACGCTACGTGACTGAGTGCAGCTTTCATCGGCCTTACTGTGCAGCCAGCACCACCTGTGCATGAACTCGTTGACTTCTCTGCTATTGTCTAGAGGTAACAACAGGTAAGTGCTGAACTCGGTTGTCTGCAATGCAGGCTCAGGCATGTCATGTTAGTCCATGCCCCACAATCGCCACAAAAACATCTGCGGCTGCTTTCCAGAAGACACAGACGTTCAGAAGGGAAGCTTTTGGCAACTCACTCCTTATTTTCTCTCTGGAGTCGTGGGTAGTGATGGAGAAAGGGAGATTTGGTTATTCCAATTGAACAACCGTAATCTCTTAAGGTCGTATGAGCAAGATGGGGGTGAAAAGACAGAGTAAGAAAGAGACAACTTACATGTACCTCTATTTTATAACTAATCTGTGTCAAGTGGTTAACCTGTAGACCTTGACTTTTTTATGTGCAAACCCAAAATTAGGCTAGAGCTAGTGGTTGTCAGATGGCAGAGGCCCAGAAGGAGCATAGGCTCTGGCAGTGACTGCCAAAGATAAGGAGCAAGGAGTCACAGGGGAGCAAGGAGACACAGGGAAGCCCATCTCTCCATTTGTCAGATCACCACCCTGCTATCTGCCCTTGCAACGTAGATTGTAGGCATACTTTTGAGAGCTAATTTATTGGGTTCTATTATCTACCTCCCTTCCAGCCCTTAGTCCATCCCAATCCCTACTAACCTCCTATCACTAGGTAGGAAAGAGAGGTTAGAAAGGAAAGAGGGCACAGACCCCTTAAGACTACTTCCTGCCGATTAGGGATGACAAGCTCCCTGAGGCAAATCCAATCTCTTGTCTTCAGCATATTTCCAACCAGCAATCAAGAAAACCAAGCCAGCATTCCAGCAATCCAGCAATAGCAAATGCAGCAGCAGAGACCACCACCAGCAGCAGCAGCAGGGGGAGCAGCAGCCACCATGGACCCTCTCAGGGCTCCCAAATTTGTACCTCTCATGAGTCCCCAGAATTCCAAATATAAACTATCTGCAGCTGGCAAAAATCATGCCCTGCCCCCAGAGCATGAGACTGTCATAGTCAGCTGCTCTCGACAATCTGAAACAGCCCTATACCCCACACCTGGGATTAAAACAAAACGTTCATACAACATAACTGGGTTTCTAAAGAAACCAAAATTCTCACTACAGTAGATAAGTTTTTTATGGCTTCTAAACAAAACAGACACACTCATCCCTGATGCAGGATCTTTTAGGTTGGAGAGACATGGAGCCACTTGTTCAAAGGGGTGGGACTCCTCCACACTTTATTTTAACACACCTGATGATGTTTGAACAGGAATTTTAAAGGCTTGCTTAGTCTACAGGCCTGCAGTCCATTCTATTCACATGTTTTGTTGTGGGGGTGTGGCTCTCGACACTAATGTGTCATTATGTTCCTCCATAGTTTCAGCATGGGGATGAAGTCACAGCCACCAGTTGTGAGTAGGATTCTTGTTATAAAAAGAGGAAAGCTGGGTGAGGACGCGGCTCAGCCGAAGAATGCTTGCTTAGCGTGTGTGAGGGCCTGTGTTCAAGACATAGCAGAGTAAAGTAGAAATAGGTATATGGAGTGTTTTAAAGATTTATGTATTTACTTTTTCCCTTAGATGTATGTGGGGAGCATGAGGTGTACACATGAGCTCGGGTGTCTGAGGAGGCCTGGGGCCTCAGATTCTCTGAAGCTGGAGATAGGCACTTGTGAGCACCTGGCATACATGCTGGGAATCAAACTCAAGATCTCTGGAAGAATAGTGCATGCTCTTAATCACTGAGCCATCTCTCTACTCCATAAATTCTTTCTAAAAATTGGGCTGATAGCAGAGGAAAAAAATCCCAGTGTATAACCAGAAAATGCATATTCTTCTCCCATCATTCACTGGGCAGAGAAAGAGGGCACAGGAGAAGTTTCTGCTTTCTGTTCTCCAGTTAGCAAAAGAAAAGGAACATGTTGATGTAGCACATAAGTGTTAGGCTCAGTCACCACTGAGCCTAACCTGGGAGTCATCAAAAAAAAGTGTCACTGGTGTTCCTGGATGCCAGGCTGCCTACATTTAAAGGAACTGCTTCACCTGGCCTTCTAGAGAGAGCCTAAAAGATTTTAGTGTGACTTTTTCTTCCTTATAAATAAAGCACTAGTACTTTAATTTTCCTCAAAGGGTTGTTTACGTTGTGAGCCTGAGTGAGGGAGAAGGGAAGAGGTAGGGAAAGGTCTGCATGAAAAGCTTGAATACCTTGAGCAAAGCAAAGCAAAGCATTGTGACGTATGTCCAGCCTGGAGTCACATGGGAAGATTGAGAACCCACATTCACAGACTTATGATCATACCATTTCTGCTTCATGGGTCACCCAACACTTCCTTGTGACTGTGGAAAACTAGTTGCCACTGCGTCCTTGCTGAAATACTAGTGTTCCTCTAGGTCTCAAGAGATTTCAATACTCACAAAACTCATGGCCAATGGCTACTATAGCTTTTTAAAATTTTTTTTTATTAAACTAATAAAATTTACTTTAAGATATACAACCCAGATTGACATTTATTAAGTAGTCAAAATAATTTATAATAGCTAAATGCCACTTAAATGTACATGATATCTTATGAAGCTAAAAGTAATATGCACTCAACCAGTTTTTAAAAATCTATTTGGGACATTAAACATGATAGGAGTAGAAAAAAATCTCTTATGAAGTTCTCTTTGAAAGGAAATTGTGAAAAATTCCTAATTAAGTAGAAAACTTTCCATCTCCAAGGGAGAATATGCAGCATAACTGTGGCTTCATAGAATGAATTGGGTAGTGTTCCTTCTGTTTCTATTTTGTAAAATAGTTTGAAGAGTATTGGTATTAGAATTTCTTTGAAGGTCTGATAGAATTCTGCACTAAACTCATCTGGTCCTGGACTTTATTTGTTTGGGAGACTACTAATCACTGCTTCTATTTTTTTAGGGGTTATGGGAATGTTTAGATGGTTTATCTGATCCTGATTTAACTTTGGTATTTGGTATCAGTCTAGAAAATTGTTCATTTTATCCAGATTTTCCAGTTTTGTTGAATATAAACTTTTGTAGTAGAATGTGATGATTTTTTTAATTTCCTCAGCTTTTGTTGTTATGTCTTCCTTTTCATTTCTGATTTTGTTAATTAGGATACTGTCTCTGTGCCCTCTGGTTAGTCTGGCTAAGGGTTTATCTATGTTGTTGATTTTCTCAAAGAACCAGCTCCTGGTTTGGCTGATTCTTTGTATAGTTCTTTTTGGTTCCACTTGGTTGATTTCAGCCCTGAGTTTGATTATTTCTTGTTGTCTACTCCTCTTTGGTGTATTTGCTTCTTTTTGTTCTAGAGCTTTCAGGTGTGCTGTTAAGCTGGTAGTATGTGGCCTCTCCAGTTTCTTTTTGGAGGCACTCAGAGCTGAGTTTTCCTCTTAGCACTGCTTTCATTGTATCCCATAAGTTTGGGTATGTTGGGGCTTCATTTTCACTAAATTCTGAAAAGTCTTTAATTTCTTTATTTTTTCCTTGACCAAGTTATCATTGAGTAGAGCATTGTTCAGCTTCCATGTATATGTGGGATTTCTGTTGTTTTCGTTTCTATTGAAGACCAGCCTTGGTCCATGGTGATCTGATAATATGCATGAGATTATTTCAATCTTCTTGTATCTGTTGAGGTTTGTGACTGATTATACGGTCAACTTTGGAGAAGGTACCATGAGATACTGAAAAGAAGGTATACTCTTTTGTTTTAGAGACATCTATAGACATCTCTTCTATAGACATCTGTTAAATCCATTTGGTCCATAATTTCTGTTAGTTTCAATGTGTCTCTGTTTAGTTTGTGTTTCCATGATCTGTCCATTGATGAGAGTGGGATGTTGAAGTCTCCCACTATTATTGTATAAGGTTCAATGTGTGCTTTGAGCTTTAGTAGAGTTTCTTTTATGAATGTGGATACTCTTGTATTTGGAGCATAGATGTTCAAAATTGAGAATTTTTGAAAATCTTGGTAGATTTTTTCCTTTGATGAATATGAAGTGTCCTTCCTTATCCTTTTTGATAACTTTTGGTTGAAAGTTGCATTTACTCAATATTAGAATGGCTACTCCAGCTTGTTTCTTGGAACCATATTCTTGGAAAATTGTTATCCAGCCCTTTACTCTGAGATAATGTCTTTCTTTAACACCGAAGTGCATTTCCAGTATGCAGCAAAATGCTGGGTCCTGTTTACGTATCCAGTCAGTTAGTCTATGTCTTTTTATTGGAGAATTGAATCCATTAATGTTAAGATATATTAAGGAATAGTGATTGTTGCTTCCTGTTATTTTTATTGTTAGAGGTGGAATTATGTTTGTGTGGCTGTCTTTGTTTGGGTTTGTTGAAAGAACATTACTTTCTTGCTTCTTCTAGGGTGTAGTTTTGCTCCTTATGTTGATGTTTTCCATCTATTATCCTTTGTAGGGCTGGATTTGTGGAAAGATATTGTGTAAATTTGTTTTTGTCATGGAATATCTTGTTTTCTCCATCTATGGTAATTGAGAGTTTTGGTGGGTATAGTACCCTGGGCTGGCATTTGTGTTCTCTTAGGGTCTGTATGACATCTGCCCAGGATCTTCTAGCTTTCATAGTCTCTGGTGAGAAGTCTGCTGTAATTCTGATAGGCCTGCCTTTATATGTTACTTGACCTTTTTCCCTCACTGCTACATGCTACATTGCCTTACCCATATCCACACTTTCAAAAGCTTCTAATAAGAATTAGGCCAGGAGTTTCCATCTGTGCCCAGAGCTGATCCTGTGCCACAGTGCTCTATATCCAAATACTGCCTGGAGAGAGCTGGTCTCCCAGGAGTGCTGACACGCCTGTGAACACGGGTAAAATCACCACCTCTGCTCAAATTTCTGGCCGAAAGGGACACCTGCCCAGAACTATCGGGACACAGGAACCAAGGAAGAGCCAAGAACAAGAGCCCATTTCCCTCTGCACCCAGGAGCTGACCCTGTGACACAGCTCTCCGTACCCAAATTCCTCCCTGAGAGAACTGGTCTCCCAAGAGTACTGACTGTATTCCTAAAAAAAGCGAAGACTATGATATGTGGCAGGGACCACATCTGTCAGATAAGCTCATTGAGACATGAGATATGGTACTATTGGCTGTGAGATCAGTATTAGTGAAGTTTCAATATGGTACACATAGAAAAGTAGGAGATTGTTCATCCATCTATAGGTAACTGTGTTCTTTGGAAAGTGGTATGGTAATATCTGTGGTGCATGATGGGATGGACGGAAGATGGAAAGAGCCTAAGTTACGGGTTTATGAGATGAGGACTGATTTTAGTCCTATCACCCAGAGTAAGAAAATTAGTCAGTCCCTCTCTGCTGGTGCCAGCTTGCACAGTGTGCGTGTGTGTGTGTGTCTGTGTCTGTGTCTGTGTCTGTGTGTGTCTATCTCTGTGTAGGACTGTGTAACTGTGTTACTATGTGTGTCTGTATGTGTATCAGTGTGACTATGTGTGGGCATGTGCATGCAAGTGTGAAGGTCAGTCTAGTGTCTTGCTCCATCAAGCCTTCCCTGATCCTTATTGTTTTGAAGCAGGCTCTCACTGAACCCGGAACTTATCCGTTTGCCTATGCTCACTTAGTGCTTGGGCTTCCTGCCTCTGCTACCTCTAGGGTTACAGGCTCTTGTGGCCAGTCCCAGGCTTTGATGTGAGTGATGGGGATCTGATTTCAGGTCTTCATGCTCGTAGGACAAGCCTTTGCCGAAGCTGGGACTTGCCCATTTCTAAGGGTGATCTGATGCGGAGAACTTTAGTTGTATAAGGCAAGGCAGGTTCTGCACAATCAGAGACTAAGAAAGAAAATGTAAAACCTTGCTAAGTGCTGTATGGGCCAAATAGTATGTGGAAGAGTCTTTTTAGTGTGGCTGCAACTAGCTTTATTAATAACCCATGTGGTGTGGGTGGTACACAAGATGGAGACAGTATGGAAAGCAGGGGCTTCCAGCAACCTAACCCTGGACTTCTGGGAAGGATGGTAGGGTAGTCACTAACTCGACACTGAGGTGAATATAGAACACCATTACAACAAATATGTGGAAGGGTCTACTGCATGCTCCCTTGAAATAACAGGGTGCATTGAGCTCCGTCTGACGTCTCTGGAAGGCAGCGGTCCACTCAGCTCTTCCTCTTCTCTGTCCTCATGATGGTGCTTTTGTTTTTGTGGGGATTCCATAGAAAGAACTACTTCTCCTACAGAGCTGCCAGCCAGCGAGTCAAAAGATCTTGACCTTGTGTGCAATTCAACGAGCGTTGTCTTCAGTCCACGACTGCCGACTGGAGTACAGCTTCATGAGCGTCTGTCCTGAGCTTGGCTTTTGAGGAGCCAGAGCCTTGATGTTTAAGGGTCAGGAAGGTTCTCCCAGGTGGAGGCATCTATGTGTCGCCAGGCTTGGAGGAACGTTTTACAGCATTTTATGAAATAACAAAAGCTTATGGCCTCATCAAGGCTGGGCGACTGTTACATATGTCCTATTTCGATCCAAACAAAAAGGTAAAGGAAGTATTGATAAGTGGTCAAACCTGTAGATTGGTAATTTTGCATATGTTTATATATACATAATCACACAGAGAAATAAAATGAGTTGTAGAGAATGTGTGAGTGAGATCTGGAGTTTTGCTGTGACCTCCAGCGTTTTGTTGCATAGCATTGCCTTGACATGTAAATAAGAAAATAGGTTGTATCCTGACCTGCTTTGAGTTCTTCCTGCACTGTCCGAGTTCCTGACAGAATGGGAGCTCCAGATGAACAGATGTCTGCTTCATTTACAGATGTGTCCCGAGTGCCTAGAACAGTACTCAGCATACGGATGGCGGTCTGCACTCTCCGATGGGATCCTGATGCTCACAGTCTTTGTGCCAGACTGTCGCTGTCCTGTGCTGTCCATGTTTGAGCGTATTCTTATGTGTCAGAGCCTGTTAGAGTAAGTGGGTTGTACTCTTCCTAAGACCCATCTTTATCACTGTTTGTCTAGGATTTACTGGTCTCTGACATCTACTCTGAACCAAACCCTCTGCCTGCCTTATTCAGCCACACGGGAATGCTATTGTTTATATTTTCTTCTGTTCCACTGTTCATGGTGCTGGGAATGCCTTTCTGTAATAGATTCCCTGCCATCATATGGTAAAGAGAGGGTGCCTTAGAGAGTACTAATTTAAAATGCTCTTTCACTTGCATGTTTTCAGTGTAAGCAGTGAGGGAGAAGGTTTGAAGCAAGACAACTGTGAGGTTTGCCCAGCATCTGGATGCTGCAAGGATTAGCTGGCTGCTTCTTCTCTGGCAGTGGGTAACCCCTTAAAGGAAAGGCCTGGCTGGAGAAAAACACACTGATGTTGTAGCCATAGGGAAGAGCTTTAAAGATTGGGCACAGTTTTCTGCACCACCAGCTTTGCTCTCAAAAAGAGATACTGCTGGGAGTTTTAGAAAAATGTAGGTTTGCGGGGTAGGGGAACATTACATCCACTCAGCTCTTCTGTGGACTAGGCCAAGAATCTAGATACTCCTCCCCAGGAGATTACCAGGAGAGGTTTAGAAATCACAAAGAGCTGCTGGGTAGAAAAAGGAATTCAGACACAGAGAAGTGACCTGTGATGGCTTGTGAAAACCTGACGTCTCTCTATTCTTAAGCATAGTTCCTGAGATGCCTGGCTTCCTGTGTTCTGTGACATTGTCCTCAGAGGTATAAAAGGACTCATTTCAGTGAGCCTGTGCTCTGTTAGTAGTTCAGTTGGCCTCGATGCTCGCCAAAGTCCAAATCCACTTCAATTTTCCTTTCTGTTCTCCTTTGGGTTACCCTTCTGTTGGAAGTATCATGACTCTAAGTGACACTGTATTTCCAGAGCATAGACTTGACGTAGCTGATCAATGTTTTTTTTAAAATTGCACATATTGGAAGTGTTGTTATTGCCACTGAGAAGAACAGTGACTGCCACTGATGAATCTGTGGCATATTAAGGGACACCGTTGACCAGTGTAAATATGGCCAGTTGGAAGGCCTGCGAGCAGTTGGCAGACAATGGCCAATGTCTGCTCACTAGAGGGTCCAGTTGAGCTTGTGTAGGCTCCAGACTCCCAGGAGCACACGAGCTTCACACTATATCTCTGCCAATGTTTTAAACGTGCTTTTCTAGGATCTTATTTTTCTATATGATCCATATAATCCCAACATGCATGCGGTTTTTCTCTCGGATTCCTTTCACAACCCATATAAGCACACAATTTACATAGTTTACACAGTTTTACTGATGCTATAAATATATTTCCTCAATTCCCTTTTCTTTTCTTTCTTTATAATTCTGATAATAGTGACTGTATGTCATTTGCTCTTTTGTTTTGTAATCCTAATATTAAGCAGTTAGTTTGCTTCTAAATCCCACTGCTGTGAACAATGCTGTAAGCCTTATAACATCTTCACGCCAACAGCTCTTCCCCACCCTGGACTTGATGGTTTTTTGGGTGTAGGGCAGGCAAAAACCTCAAATCTGAGACTGTGGTTACAGAAGGTGTAAACATTTCCCAGGCCTCTAAAAGCTATTCCGGAACTCAGTGCTTGGTCTATTCATCTCTAAAATGAATTTTTAATAATATGTAATGTGTATTCAATACAAGTTGGTCCCTGCTGTTCTACCATCGTGCTGTAGCTGGTATTGTTTTGGCTCACCTTTGTCTCCGTGAGGGAAATGGATACAGCGATGCAATCTCGACCATCAGAACACTCTGCATGCTTTTTGTTTTCTCTCCATATTTGCAAAACGCTTTCAGCTCTTGGTTTTTATTTCTTCTGAGTGCTAACAGCTCTCTTCTTATGACAGTGATCTCACTTTTCTCGGTTTTCTTCTCTTTTTAATCAAAAAGAAAGAAGGAAAGAAAGAAAGAAAGAAAGAAAGAAAGAAGAGGAAGGAAGGAAGGAAGGGAGAGAGAGAGAGAGAGAGAGAGAGAGAGAGAGAGAGAGAGAAGGAAAGAAGAAAAGAAAGAAAGAAGGAAAGAAAGAAAGAGAGAGAGAGAGAGAGAGAGAGAGAGAGAGAGAGAGAGAGAGAGAGAGAGAGAGAGAGAGAGAGAGAGAGAGAGAGAGAGAGAGAGAGAGAGAGAGAGAGAGAGAAAGAAAGAAAGAAAGAAGGAAAGAAAGAAAGAAAGAAAGAAAGAAATGTGCGGAAGGAAATACCATTGTCTTAGACTCTGTTGTCGTCTATTCGGGATGATGTAAAACTCTGACCTCTAGTGGCTGTGAGCTGTAGTTGCAAGCCAGGTCCCACAAGTCTGAACCCAGGAAACAGCCACGAGCTTCAGATATGCGCACCCAACAGTTTGAAAACTCTTTTGATGCATCAGCTGATTCCCTTTATGCCTATCAAGACAGCCTTCCTCTTTGTTACCAAGGAATTAGTTTATATGTCTGCTTTGTAAGACACACCAATTTAAATGTTCTAAAGACAATACTCTCAAAAATTGCTTTCCTGCAAACCACCCTGCCCAGGACTACCACTGCCTAATGATGTATATCCAGAGACTTCAGAAAACAATAGACCACTAAATTTTAGGAGACCGTAGTGGGTCTAAACATCTTTAAATGAAATATTCCTTCTTTTCAAAAATGATACCTTACAAAATGTAGCTGTATTCTAAAACTAAAACCCAAAGAAGTGGTTCTCAGGTACATTTATTCATCAATATGATGTGAGGAAGCTCGTGGAAGACACGAGATATTTGTATGTTTTTAATAGTGGTGTAAAATGAGGTGCGATGATGTTCGTTGGCTTATTTCTGTTAAATTTCCTTTGTTATCTTACTTTAATAAAATGGGTGAGTGGATGGATAGGCAAAGCTAAAGCTTTGTATCTAGGAGTGTGCGGCAGGGACCTGGCAGTAGAAGCTGTTGAAGAGAGGCCATGGCGCTCATCCGACAGCGAGGCGGACAGCGCTCATCCAAAGCGAGGCTGATGACGCTCATCCGACAGCGAGGCCGACAGCGCTCATCCAATAGCGAGGCTGATGGCGCTCATCCGACCGCGTGCCTGGTTGCCATGACGTACACTGGGGCTGTTATGATGGCAGCTCTTCCTGCTGTTTCCACACACATCTCACCTCACTTAGTGGGCGCTGGTGTTTGTTATCACCTCCAGCTGGGAAAGGACTGTTGGGAACTAGTCCTTTAGAGACTCAGTTTATTAACCCTCCCCCCCCCCCCGCCCCAAAATGTGTACTGTTGATCCTGACTTCAAACAGGTCGAATTAATACCTTTTGGCAAGAGAACTTCTGCAGTTTACTATGATTAGCTTCAAAATCAATCACCTAAAGTGTGATTAATTTCTTTGAAAGCTTGCTAAATGGACTCCATGATTTTAATATGTGAATTAAATTCTGTTATGAGAGATCATGTTTGAGTGTGGATATTTATGGCACAGTTTAGAAATCCCAAAAATACCTGAGGAAAACTAATACTCCATTTTAAAGTGTTTTGACAGTTACAGGTAGATTTTAATAAGCATGGGTTTCTTAGCATTGAGCAGACTTTGGAAAAATCAACTAAGTTTAATTTGCGATAACTGTGCTAAGCACAGTCTGACATCTTTACATGAATCACTTGGTACATTTTTACAATATCTCATCTTACAGACTAAAAAAAAATGTATAGGAATGTGGACCAACAACACAGTAAGTGGCCGAGTGAAACCCACACCACCTGATTCAAAGATTGTGTCTTGTACCTAATGTGAATTGGCAACGTGGATTGACCACCTTCTACGGGGCGTTCCTCAAATGGGGTATTCCTCAAACGGGGCATTCCTCAAACCATTCACACAGCAAGGCTGGGGGGAAGGGAGGCTCACTGGGGTGGGGTGCTTGCTGCAAGCATGTAGAGCTTAGTTTGCATCTTCAGAGTCCTGTCCTGCCTGCCAGGTGCAGGCATTTAATCCCAGAACTCCTGCAGCAAGAGGGGAAAAAGTGACAAAGCCCCTGGATGCCCAACGTAGCTAGCTTACACAACAGCTAACAAGGTAGGTGGCAAGGCCAGTGCCTGAGATTGTCTTTGACCTCCACACACACTGTGGCAAGCACAGGGTCCTGACTGATATG
This sequence comes from Mastomys coucha, assembly GCF_008632895.1. Lineage (NCBI taxonomy): Eukaryota > Metazoa > Chordata > Mammalia > Rodentia > Muridae > Mastomys > Mastomys coucha. The sequence continues at coordinate 216,482,632 of NW_022196905.1, forward strand.
CACGGCCCTCTACCACATTCTTTAGCACTTGACTCTGAGAAAACCAGCTCATTCAACTTGATTCTCCAGATTCACTTATCTCCAATTCCCTTTTGAACAATACTGATTTTGACCACTGCAAGAAAGTAAATTCATTTTCCCAGAGAGCTAAAGTTTGTAATATATATATGTATTTGCATATATATATATATGCAAAAATAAACTGTAAACAAAACAGTTTTAAAGAAACCTTACACAGAATGATACTCATAAACATCTTTAACAAATGCTAACAAATTTAAACAAGAGTTACTAGAACATAGAATTTTGTGATTAGTTAGTGATGCTCTTTAAGGAGCGTCCATTTCTTTTTTTTTTTTTAAATTGATTTAAGTTTTATTGCACTATGATGAGAAAAGATACATGATTTCAATTTATCTGAATTTGTTAACATTTAAAAACATATTTTAAGTAAATATAATTAAATCTCACTCTTATTTCCCTTTTGTACCCCAACTCCTCCCAGAGACTCCCCCTTCAATACCTACAATACCTTTTTGTCATATTCTTTAGAATTTATAAAATATTATAACAATAAAAATGAGTATTATAAAAGTTGTTTGATATAAAATCAAACAAAAAAGTTGTTTGATATCAATTTAACAGTCTTATGTAGATGTTTATCTACAGCAATACTGAAAATACACACATTTTCCTCAATATAAATTTTAAATAACTCCAAACATATTAACTGTATATTTTAAAACAATACAACACTACTATTATTTTCTTAAATGAACATAAATATATAAAGTATTTTTGTTTGTTTGTTTGTTTTGTGTTTAGTAGAGCTTATAATCTGGCTCTTACTGTGGTACAAGCCCAAATTAAGAACAATTTTTAGACATTGGATTTCATTGAAATAAGGCTGTACTTCAATGACCCTCACATCACCAAAGGATTTTACCTCCATTGTAGCTAAGGTGAGAGTTGACAGTTGTGCTGAGGAGCACCCATTTCTTATGTTATTATTATTATTAAAAGCAATAGTTTGTGAACATTTAAAAGGATGTGCAATATTTTAACAAAAGTTTACTTGGAAAAGATCTTTTTCTTCATTGCTACCCTCTTGATCCAAATGCTCTCATGTGCTGACTGATTACCACAAAAAAAAATTGTAAAGAAGGCATAGAGAGATACATTCTCAAATGCAATAACAGTAAATCATATTTTTGATCCATTTAAGAGTAATTGACTTGGATCAATGGAGAATGCAAAGTCATTTTAGTTTTTAGACTACTATAGACATAACTACTGTCAAAGTTATGATGGACAGAGGTTACAAAACCTGTGATAAGATTGAGCCTATTTCTATATAAAGCATAGGTATGAGCTAGAGCTCCTAGGATAATTCCTGGGGATAATTAGCACCGTCTCAAGCTACTTACCAAGATTATATTCGATGGCGACCAACTGCCATCATTGTCCTCTGCAAAAGAGAACATCAAACAGGAGTGCCTGAAGACAGTCTTACCTTAAAGCAATCTCAGGGACAAAGCACAAGGCCAAAACTAAGCAATAATAAAAGATACTAACAGAAGGAATAGTATCATGATTGTCTTATCGTTATCATGTCAATTAATCCAAAAAACTAAAGGAAGTCGTCTAGGAGATCTTCCGACACGGAGCGAGCATATGCTGATACGGACACAAATGATGGGGAAAGTCAGTATGTTCTTTTTCTTCTAAATACTCTCTTTCAGCTCTCTTATCTCACTAACACTAATGAGAAAAAGAATATACAGATCTTATGCAAAGGAAACTTCCTATGCTTGCAGAATGAGTCTGTCTTCTGTGCACAATGACGTAGGACAAAGACCTGACCTATTCTAGAGATAGTTACTCAGATAAATATGTCAACCCATCTCTATGAGTTTAAAGCATTAAATAACTAATGTAAAACCCAGAGTTTCTTTTTATATTGGGATTCTTAGAAGGAACAAAAAAAAGTAATGTTAGGAAAAGCTATAGCACTTTAAGGAGGAAGAATAATGGATGGAAGAAAACTTGATCAGTTACTAAAGCTTTATATAAATCCCTGACATTTAAAATGGCATAGCTGCAGAGAAGAATAAGCAGATGAATGGAAAAATGTGTGTGCGTGCCTGTGTGTGTGTGTATTCCTTTGTATGTGTGCTTGTGTGTTTATGTCCATGTGCATGCTTCTTTGTGTGTATGCATGCATGTGTATTTGTGTGTGTGTGTGTGTGTGTGTGTGTGTGTGTGTGTGAAACTATGCATTGTAAAATGGTATTGTTATAGGAAATTAGTAAGGTTAAATACAGGAAGTCTTTGAGGTCAAATACATGAAACTATTTTAAACAGCTTTCAGAAGCTGTGTAAATATTACATAAATGTGAACTGTAACTCTGCAGACAGGGGATTTACTGTGCCCAGTCTCAGAGTCCACTCTTTTCTATTCCTCATCTAACATAAAAATCTGTCTTCATTCACATTCCCCTTGGTGCCTCTGACTGGCCACACTAGACTCACTGTGTACTGCCAACACATTGACCTATGTCTATCTATAGATGCTGTTGATATTTTCCCACTGAGATACAGTCTACTGTAGACCAGACTGGCCTTGAACTCACAGAAGTGGGTCAGCCTCTGCCACCTGAATACTAGAATTAGAGATGTGAGCCACCATGTCGAGCTTAGCACTTAACCAACCATCTAGATGTTAAAAATTATATAACAACTTTGAATACAGTATCTTCCCCGCCCACAGTTTGTTTTTAAGGATGTTATCTTGACTAACTCTAAATTCATAATCCTCCTGACTCAGCTTCCCAAATGCTGGAATTATAGTCATGAGCCACCATACTCCTCCCAAGAAATGGTATTAACTTATGAGTGGGGTTCAAAAGCAGCACCTGAGAAAATCAATTGTTTAAACATTGGAATGACTCAGAAGGGGTCCTGTGAATAGTCTAGAAAGCTTTGAGTAGTCTTTTGACAACTGGAAAAAATCTTGTCTTATCATCTGTGCTGTGCTGATATTTTGTACATTCTTGTTCTGTTTTCAGAAGCTTCACTGCCTTCTACCTGCCGTGTCTAATCCACAACGAAATCCTTAGGAGTTAGTTACACTGTTTCCTTGAGCCAGCCCCCAGTTCATATGCAGAGCACCACTGGACAGAGGCAACCCTTCCCCTGTCTCTGTCCTTGGCCATCTGGAGTTGCAGGAGTCACTTAGCACTTCTCTGGACTGAATGCTGCTCAGTAGAACAGTGGTTTGGGGTACATTCCTCCATATCTTAAGGTTTTAAAACCCGTGCCATGCACAGGGCTTACTGCTCTATCATGCTTACATGATAGGTTATTAGGTTACAATGTCCAATGAGTGTCAAGCTGATGACTAACTGGTTCTCATTAGCATAGCTTCACCTTTCTGTTTTGTGCAGAGCCTTATTCTTACCTTTAAAAGAGAGACTGAAGCTAGCAAGCAGCTCAACCAGACACCTGCATTATGCACATTTTAAAAATGCATCCAACCCCTAGAATTCTGCTCCTGCTGAAAAGCCTCAGCAGGTTCAGTACCTGAGGGTAGGGGCTAGTCCATCACACAGAGCTCAAGTACAGATATATTCAAGGATTTAAGTAAAGATGAGAGAGATCACTTCTCCTTTGGGGAAATTCATTCATTTGAATTGGAAACTTGCATAAGAAGCAGATCACAAAATATAACATGATTTTCCTGAAACTTTATTGAATCAACTTTTGCTATTCCAAACTTAGAAATTAGATTACTTTTGTTCTTAATTGTTTTTGTCATAGACAACCACAGGCTACAAAAGTCTGCACTCTAATGTCCATGGACATGGCAGCATGGTGCTATCATTTAAGCATAGAAGTGTTTATGCATTTGCATTGTAAACCAAATACAGAGTTGCAGGGCATTTCCTAAAACAGATATTTTAGATTTCAGTGATCTGCTCAGTAAGAGTAATGGTTTAAGTATTGTAAGTGGAAGGATCGGTTTTAGCCAGGGAATTAAAAACTTGGGAAATGAAAACAGGTGAAAACTGTGTTATATATAATTTCTTGCACCGGATGTGTTTCAGGACAGAGAATTTAGAAAATTTATCCACAGTGATAATGAGGTGTGCACAAGATTGTTGCACCTCAGAATATGCTTGCCTATGTAGAAGCGCTGATGGGAGCAGGAGTAAACCCCACTCATCAGGGAACACACATACACACGCCACGCAGTCAACAGTGCTCATCCCCATACCAGTCGTACCCTCCATCCACACGCCACGCAGTCTACAGTGCTCATCCCCATACCAGTCGTACCCTCCATCCACACGCCACGCAGTCTACAGTGCTCATCCCCGTACCAGTCGTACCCTCCATCCACACGCCACACAGTCTACAGTGCTCATCCCCATACCAGTCGTACCCTCCATCCACACGCCACGCAGTCAACAGTGCTCATCCCCATACCAGTCGTACCCTCCATCCACACGCCACGCAGTCTACAGTGCTCATCCCCGTACCAGTCGTACTCTCCATCCACACGCCACACAGTCTACAGTGCTCATCCCCGTACCAGTCGTACCCTCCATCCACACGCCATGCAGTCTACAGTGCTCATCCTCATACCAGTCGTACCCTCCATTTTTTCTGATGTCTGTGGAAAAGATACTATTTGTCCTGAATTCTATCTGTCCATTCACAGAAAGTGTATGTTGTTTTAAGGTCAGAATGGTGAAAAGGGTAAGACAGAAAGGATCACAAGGATTGTGGGACAGCAGGAGGGTGGAAGCCATTCTCACCATCTTTCACAGAATCAGTTGTTAAAAACTCAACAAAACCAATGAATTTTAAAGCACAGAAGGTAGTTCTTTATTAAACGTCTTACTCTTGGTTATGTTATAGAATTTTTCTGTTTGATGTATTCTCACATAGAGTTTTTTAAAGAATTCTAAAAAATTGACCCAAAGAAACTGTGCTCCTAAAAGTACCATGGTTTCTGTACTTTTGGAAAAACAGACAAGCCCGTTAATGCAATAAGCTTCTACCTGAGGAAACGTTGTTCCTTTCATTCCCACTTAGAAAGAGAAATTACCATCTACAGAAGGAAAGTGGCATTTAGCTTAGATTTTTAAATTGCTTATTTTAAATGACACTCAACACAGAAATGGGACAAGAGATATCTTTTAAATGGCACTTACAGATTTGATACAAGATAAAACCTTCACTGGAAAAATTAAGTTTGGCAATGCTCATGTTTGCACAAAGGTTAACAGTTTTCCTTTCAACTGGTCGCATCTGAATCTATCCTTGATACCCTAAAACAAGGGAATTGAAGTGTATCAGTCTGCAGCATAGTTATTGGATTTTTCATTTTAAAAAATATTTTTGAATGATCAGAATAAATATATTTCTACATTGAAAACATTAGTGGAAATCTTAACATGATATACATGAGGATAAAAGTGTTCAGAGTCACTTGTGTAAAATGCCCTGCACACAAATCCCTGCACCAAGGTCACTGAACAATACAAAAGGTTAAGTCCTTGTTTGAAATCAAAGTTTTGTAAGTTAATTTCCTAATTTTATAAAAATGAATGAAAAGGTCATCCAAATTCTTAGTCCACCCCAATTTCCACTTAAGATACATTTAAAAATGAAAGGAAAGGGGAAAGAAGACATTACCAAGTCTTAGCTACAATCCAAACAACTGACTGCACTGGGACTGAAGCCAGGAAGATGATAAAGTGAGAAACTGCAACTTCACATGTTTAACCATTAATTATGAATACTTGGCTCTAAGTTTGCAGCCGTCAAAAGTTTTCTAGTGACATACTCTAGCTACTCACAGGAGACAGCTATGGGTTACAATGATTTGCCCTTAGAATATGTGAAGGGCTTGTTTCATACCTTGTAAGATGCCCATGAACCCACAGACTACACTTAAGTCATATGAGTTAATAAACCATAACAAGGAGAACAAGAAGCATTAACATCAAAGACTCACCAGTCACAAGTCTGTGGACATCTCTGAAGTCATTCCTTGTCCATGCTAACTACATTTCAGAGCCCGTCTCATCCTCTCCTGAAGACTTTAGCCCCAGATCCCTTAGGGGTGACAGAATAAGGCAGGCATCTGGAGTGTATGGATTGAAGGACATCAGTGACCTAGAGCCAAGCAGGTTGAAGATGACCCATGTCAGGGTGTCAGGTCTCAGAATCCTAGCATGCTGGGAAAAGAATCTTGTGAAGAGAGTGAGTGGCTTGGGTCAAATGGCAAAGCTTGACCAAAATTGGAAGGGTGCTCATAAAGAGAGAAAGGGGAGTGGGACTAAAGTCACAACTAAGCCTCATGAACAGTAAATCCATGTGGAGGACTGGCCATCAAGGGGGCCTGGGACCATGTCAGGAGAAGAGACATGTTCAGAAGAGGAGGGCTCTAGTGAGATCATCACTTGAACAGGACCTAGTCCTTGCTTGTGGGTGGTCTAGCAAGGGTGTTGGGAGACCAAGTAGAGTGGAGACTAGCAAAATAATAAGGCATGTCAGAGCCTCAGTGGGATGAGACAGCCTCACAGTGTGACCATGGGAGGCTTCAGAGCCTGTGTGCAGTGAAGAACTGTTGCTGTAGGGGGACAGCTTGTAAAACAGAATCCTAGTTGCCTTAGAAAAAGGAGGTAGCCATAGTACAGTGTAGCTGTCCAGCGGCCATAAAGAACTAGGTTACCTGAAAGGGGAACTGTAAATAAAAATGACAAGGTTTGAGAGAAGGATGAAGCCAAGACAAGGTTCTGATCAAGACTCAAAGTTTAATTCTGCAGCTCCAGTTTATAAAGGGAAATCCAGAAAACCCATCATTTGTTTCAGATGGATTATGATGCAAAGCAAGCTCAGCAGGCAGTTTATTCTTCTAAATTCCTGTACAAACCTACACTTGCAACCAAGGTGGATAACTCCACCTAGGTTGTTAAGCCCTTTATGGTAAACACTCAAGGTGTGTTCAGCCTTCTCAAGGCTGGAGAAGGGCACAATTCCCCCTTTTTTGTTTTTTAAAGATGTGCAGTACCAGTTGCTGGACAGGGGCACAAGATTTACTTGTTTTCCAGAATCCCGTCTATGGTAAAGGGTGCCTGTCTTAGGTTGGTGTCTATATTGCTTCTTCTTACCTGTCAGGGAGAACAAACATAGCATTGATGTATGTCTCTGTCTTAGGTTGATAGGAGCTCATAAACACTCTTACCTGTCCCTGACTACCAGCCTTCTATAGCACACTCTTTTCCATTGAGACCAAAGCCACGAAGAATATATGAATATGCACTCAATGCATTTCTTCATAGCAATGAATAACGGCCATGGTGAATAGCTGAGCTTGCTGAAAGTGATCCTGTGTGAATGCAATCTAAGATACAAGGTCCAAAAGTTAAAAGCAATGAAACTATAATTAATGGTCCAAGCAGTGTAGAAATTAAAGTTGTCTGCCATGGGGAAGTTGAGAACCAGGATTCAAACCATCCTTGATTCTGTCCTTTTTCTCTTTTCCTTTTGGTTGGTCCTTCTCGAACTTTAGCCATAGAATCCTTTACTATTCCTGAATGACCGATGTAAAAGTAACATTCTCCATGGAGGGCTGTACATATTCCTTCCTGTTGAAGGAATAAAAGATCAATCTTCTCCTGTTTTGAAGGGCTTTCTCACGCAGGAGTTTAGAGATTCTTGCAAATGGGAAATAGAGGTTTCTATCCTTTCCATGTCTGTATCTATAGCCATTCTATAGAACTCATAATTTTTCCCTTGAAAAACCAAGACAGAAGTGCCAGTAGCTGCTTTTCCCACACTCAGAGAATCCCTTGGGGGGGGGCAACAGGGGTTTGTTCTTGTTGTTCTTGGGGGGGGGGGTTGGTCTTTTTTTGAGGGGAAACTGGGAAAGGAGAAATCATATGACGTGCAAATAAAGAAAATATCTAATAATAAAAAATAAATAAATAAAAGAAATAAAAATAAAAAGGAATGATTTAAATAATGTGATATATGGGGATATAATTCCTCCTGTTTTGATTTTTATGAAGATATTGTTTTAAAGTTTAATGGGCCTATTCTACAATACCTGATCCTTTAGGATAATAAGTAAATATGAGTAACATCCATTTGCCATAATTGATTAGGTACAAGTCAACAAGAATTAGCACCATTATGTGGTACATGAAGAAACTGAGGACACTGAGAACAAATCTTTACAATTTGACATGCATATTTTCTAGAAATACCAAATTGTTGCCTCAAACTTTTACTTTTTTGATAATGTAAAGAATGAGATTGTTCCTGTAAGGCCTATAGTCTGCCTGGTCCTAAATGTCCTATAAAGTAAGGAACAGTACATGTTTCTTAAGCTGTATTTGTATAAATAACTGTAAAATTTGAGAATTAAGCTGGGCTGTGGTGGCACATACCTTTAATCCCAGCACTTGGGAGGCAGAGGCAGGCAGATTTCTGAGTTTGAGGTCAGCCTGGTCTACAGAGTGAGTTCCAGGACAGCCGGGGCTACACAGAGAAACCCTGTCTCAAAAAAACAAAATACAAACAAAAAACAAAAAACAAAAACAAAAACAAAAATTTGAGAATTAGCAGTATCTAAAAAAAGGAACAATTTGAAACAATTGTAAACCATGAGCTATATATTGGCTATCAGTATATAAATTAAAAGCTTGAGTTTTCAACATTTCAAAAACAGTGGCTGCAATACATTCAATTATTTGTGAAGTAGAGGAGGGCATGGGATGGGGGAACTCGAGAGAATAAACATGTGATCTAATCACACATGTTTCTGTCCCATTAGATGAGCTATTTATAAATACAGTAAATGTGTTCATTATTGGCTACATGCATAAGTTTACAGGAAATACTAAAATATGTATAGAGGCAAATTCTACCAACTTGTCTTTTGGATAAAGATTATCAAATTTGCCTAAAATGTTTGCCATGCAATACACGAAATATCAGTATTCTGCAATAACCAGTTTAATTGCTGTTTAGAATATGGAATAAACATTTCATCAGGGTCTTAAGACAATCTTTCCAAAATATTTTCATGATCCTGTCCTACAATTCTGTATTAACACAGCAACAACTTCATAATAGGGTATTCAAACTTTACTTGGAGATGAAGAAAAATGAATCCACATTAATGGTCCCTTTTGTCAAAGGACTGCTGTGAAACAGCCAATATATGTATATAATGTATCTGTTGTTGGCTAATACCTTTCTCTACCTTCTGTGAAGCTATTTGTCCCTCATCAGGTACATGTCCAGGGAAATTAGGATTTGTATTCCCCTTGAGAAATACCAAACAAGAGTTTTAAGTTCTGTGGCAAGCTTAAGGTGATGCCTTAGCCAATTAATACCTCCTAACAATTTTTGAGAATCATTTAAGGCAAGTAAATTATCTTTTCCTACTTGAATTTTCTGTGCCATAATTTGTTTAGAATATAACTGAGTCCCCAAATATTGAAAAAGATATTGCCTTTGAATCTTTTCTGGAGCAATAACTACTCCAAGATTTTAAAGCTCATTGTATAAGACCAAAGATTTGTAGTAAAACTCCATCAGAGGGATCAGTTAATAAGGTATCCATATAATGAATAATATACACTTAAGGATTCAGAGTCCTAACTTCTTGTATTGAAGTAGAAACAAATTTTTGACATAATTTAGGGCTATTGGCCATTCTTTGAGGAAAAACTTTCCAATGATATCACTTCATGGGCTCTTCAAAACTACAAGCAAACACACTAAATGTAAACCTACTACAATCATCAAGATGCAAAGGAATAGTATAAAAACAATCTTTTAAATCTATAATAATTTGACATCTACATTTTGGAATGGCAGGTGGAGTAGGTAAGCCAGGTAGTAATGCCCCCATATGTTCCTAGTTTCATTAATGATGTGTTAGAATGGCAGCTCTCATCAGGACACACCACATTAGACCCAAACAGTTCCACATGTTAGAGGTTTAATTGGGAGAGAGAGAGATGGGGTGGTGGCAGAAAGAGAAGAGAGGGAGAGAGAAAGCAAGGGAGGAGCGTTCCATATATATATACATATATACATATACATATATATGTATATACACATATATACACATGTATATGTACACACACACACACACACACACACACACATATATATATATGTATATTGGAATATATAGGTTATGACATGGTGGCCACAGGTAAAGGTAGGAGGTGTGCCCAATAGATTCTGGGAATATGGTGGCTGTTGCCTTGGCAACAGGTCGGTGAGGCCCACCTATGTGATGTCACTGATTTCAGAGGCCCTGATGCCAACATACCTCCCTTCTTGTTATTATAAAGAGAAGGGAAGAAAAAGGGAGGGGGAAGCTGATGGTGAAAAGGGAATGAGGGTGAAAAGAGGTCACTCTTGGAAGAGCCAGAGGTAGGAATTTTACCCAATCAAGGTGAAGTTACTATGACAGCTTAACAAGAGTGGTGTTTTAAAAAGCAGTTCTTTCTACCCTACCTGAAGATTGAGGATGGTAAGGAATGTGAAAATGCCAGGCAATGTCTAGGGCCTTAGATAGGATTCGAGAAACATGGGAAGTATATTCAGGGCCATTGTCTGATTGGAGAGAGGCTGGGACATCAAATCAGGGGATGATCTCTTGGAGGAGGAGAGACTGTCTGAGCCCTTTTGTTAGTTGTGGGAAATGCCTCTACCCATCCCAAGAAGGTGTCCACTAAGACCAGGAGGTACTTGGCATGTCTGACAGTGGGCATGTGGGTAAGTCAAGTTGCCAGTCGGTTCCAGGAAGGGAATCTCTAGCCTGATGGGTAGGAAAAGGGGTATTATGATACGTTGAGTTGGAGTCAGTCTTCTGACAGATTTTGCAAGGAGCAGTGATAGATTTTAAGAAGCTTAAGTCCTAGGAGTAGGCTGTAGGTGGGTCTTAACAAAAGAAGACAATACTTGACTGTTAGGATGAAAGATAGGACAGAGTTTGGCAGGTGTCAGGGTGTGAAGAAGGTGGAGATGTAAGTTGCAGTGTAAGAATGTCCTGGGGAGGATGAGATGAGTCTGGGCCCCTAAGGGCCACAGCTCTAACTACCTCATCAGCTTGGTTATTTCCCTTGGAGACAATAGAGTCATCTGTCTGGTGGGATCTAGGATGGACAATCCCAATGGCTGTGGAAAGATGGGAGGCCTTTAGCATGGCCATAATTTGGTTTGCATTAGTTATTGATCCCCCTTTTGTGGTAAGTAACCAGCGCTCCTTCCAGATAGCAGAGTGGGACAGGAGGATACAAAAAGTATATTTGGAATATGTGTAGATGTTGAGGGATTTTCCCTATGCCAGTTGAAAGGCACAGGTAGGGGCTATTAATTTAGCCTGTTGATCAGTGGTGTGAGTAGGAAGGGCCTGTGCCTCCACCACCTCCGTGTCTGACACTATGGCATAACCAGCTTTTCTAGCCCCTTTGTGTAAAAAGGAGCTGCTATCTGTATACCAGGTATAGATGGCCTGAGACAATGTGCCCTCCTGTATATGTGAAGGATGAAGTAATAGTTCCTCTAAAGTTTCAGTACAGGAGTGAAATAGGGAGTGGTCAGTATTATGGTAAGGAAGAAGATTGGAAATATTAAGAGGCAGGCATAATTGGAAGGTAAGTATGGAATCTTCTATTAGAGCTACTCCCCCTAGAGAGGGGTAGAGTCTGTATGCCTTTGTAAGTTAGGAGCTGTGACAAGTTATGAGAAGAGAAGACAGTTATAGGTGACCCAAAGGTAATTTTTTTTGACTCTCGAATAAGGAGATCAGCAGCTGCTAAGGTACGGATGCAAGGTACACATCGCTGGATGGTTAGATCTAGTTTTTTTTTTTTTTTATAAGTATGGTACAGGTGCAAAAGAGGGTCCTAGTTGATGACCTAAGACTCCAAGGGCAAATCCCTCTTTTTCAGTTACATAGAGGGAAAAAGGACAAGTCAGGTCAGGGAGATGTAAAGCTGGGGCCTTAAGGAAAGCCTGTTGAAGCATTTGAAAGGGCTTGGTAATAGGTTTGAGAAGAGGTTCATGGGTGGGGTCTAACACTGCTTCATATAAGGGGTGAGAAAGTAGGGAAAAGGAAGGGACCCACGAACGTAAAAAACTAGCTATTCCTAGGAATGATAAAATCTCCTCCTTTGTAGAAGGAACAGTTAGAGACTGAATCAGATTCTTTCTATCTAAGGTAATAACCTTGTGGTTTGGGATAATTGCTAGTTCCAAATAGGTGACCTGAGGGGTGGACAGTTGGACTTCAGAAGGTGAGACCTGTGGCCTGGACTGGAGAGGAAATTTAGAAGAACAGAGGTGTCAGCTTGGCTAATTTCTAGAGAGGGGCTACAGAGAAGGATGTCACCTATGTAAAGTATAACCTTAGATTTAGGGAGAGACAAGGATAGTAAATCAGAAGCCAGGATATAACCAAATAGAAGGGCTGTCCCAGAATCCCTGAGGTAGAACAGTCTAGGTAAGTGGGGTAGAAAAGTGGGTATCAGGATCTGTCCAGGTAAAGGCAAATATATTTTGTGACTGGGCATCTAGAGGGAGAGAGAAAAATGCATCCTTGAGATCTAGGACTGAGAAATGGGAAGTCCCTGAGGTGATAGTGGAAAGAAGTATGTAAAGGTTAGCTACACAACAAGATAGAGAGGAAAGTACTGCAGAATTAATGTGCCTGAGGTCTTGAACCAGGTGATAGTTACCATTAGGCTTCTTAATTGCTGGTATAGGGGTGTTAAAGGGGGAAGAGGTGGGGCGAAGGAGTTTTTTTCTCAAGAGGTCAGAAATAATAGACTTAAGTCCCCTGAGCCTCTGGAGAGAGAGCAGGTATTGAGCTTGGGTTATATACCTGGTAGAGTCCAGTAATTGGATGACAACTGGAAAATGGTGTTTAGCAACAGAGGGGTTCTGGATGTCCCAGACTCAGGGATCTACCTGAGATGCTGGTAAAGGAAATAACATGGTAGTGTTAGTAGGTTGGCTGGCTAGAAGGAGCAGAGGAACTGCTGGTGAGCTTGGATTTAGGCAAATGCGAGGAGAAAAGGAAATAGAGGCTCCCAGCCTAGCTAGAAGATCCCTTCCCAATAAGGAGACAGGACATGTTGGCACTACAAAAAGGAATGGGTGAGAGGTACACCCCTAAAAATGCAACTAAGTGGTGGGGTCTGGTGAGGGAAGTAAGGTTGTCCTCCTACCCCGACAATAGGAAAATGAGAAGTGGGTCCCCAAAACTCCATCAGGACTGAGTAAGTGGCTCCAGTGTCCAGGAGGAAAGAGATGGGCCACCCACATACCACGATATCTACCCGGGGCTCCCTGCTAGTGATGGCAGTGGTTGGGTCAGGGGAACTCAGGCCTCCTCAGTCAGCCATAACCAAGCCTAGGAGATCAATTGGAAGGTTATCTGGGAGTGATGTCCCCCTGTTCTGCATAATATGAGGGCAATCGACAGCCCAATGTTTCTCTTGGTGGCACCTAGGGCATGGCCCCCTTGGCTTGCCAAAGTTAGGGCAGGCTTTTGCCCAATGACCTTTTTTACCACATTTGTAGCAGGTACCTGGTGGTCCCTGAGTCTTAGGGGACCATGAGTCCAGGGCAGTGGCCGGGGCTGGTCGGGCAGCCTTTGCCAGCATGTTATTTTTGTTTGCGGATTCTATCATCTTCCCCATGGTACACTTTGAAGGCCAGTGCTAAGACTTCTGCCTGTGGAGTTAGGGGTCCTCTCTCCAGCTTTTTTTAAGTTTAGCTCTTATGTCGGGGTAGCTCTGGGAAAAGAAGTAGGTCATCAGAAGTTGCTTACCTACTGGGTTTTCAGGGTCCTGATTGGTATGCTGTAATAAAGCCTTTGTAAGGCATTCTAAAAATTGAGATGGATTTTCCTGCTTGTCCTGGACAACCTCTTGGAGTTTTTCAAAATTTACTGGTTTTAAGGCCACTTTTCTAAGACTGGCCAGAAGGCATGTAATAAACCTGTCTCTGGCTAAAATACCACTTGCAGAATTGTAATTCCACCAGGGATTCCAGCACTGTCTAGGAGCCAATTGTATGTATGGATATGTACCATCTGTTTGGTGAATTCCATCTGAATGAACTCTTGCCTCTTCCCAGACTTGTCTGGGTTCCTCGGGAAGTAAATTATTAGTAAGAATCATGTGAACATCATGGAAAGTCAAGCTATAAGATTGAGTGATATACTGGAACTCTTTAATAAACTTGGAAGAGTTAGAAGTATAGGACCCCAGCCTGTTTCTATTTGAGAAAGTTCACTAAGCAAGAATGGAGCATGTACTCTGACAAGGCCATCTACCCAGCAACTTCCCTTAGAAGAAGGACCATTGTTGTGTCAGGTGTCTCTGGGGAGGAAGGACTTAGAGGTTTGGCTGTGGCCTTAGAGCGGGTGACAGGAGGAGTGAAGGCAGCTGCCAATGTGGGGCATTTGAAGTGGCCCACAGCTGGCACAGAATAAGGAGAGGGGTCTGGAGAGGTAGAGCTAGCAGGCTCTGGGGTATCCTGGTGAGAAGGAGAAACTGAGGCAGCAATTTGGGTTTTCAGCAGCATGGAGTCAGGTCTGCAGTGAAAAGGAGGTGGTTCATTAGCTGGATCTATCATAGCATCATCTAGCAGAGATTGTGTAGATTTCATGGCTAAGAGAAGTTGGGTTGGGGAACAAGAAGAGCGCAGGGAGGGATTGGAGCAAAAGTAGATAAGTGCATGGACATAGGGGACCTCTCTCCATTTTCCAGTTCACTGGCAGTATGCATTAAGGTCCCTTAAAATAGTTGGATCTAGGCTGCCATTAGTTGGCCACTTTGAAGTTGGTACTTAATCCAGATTTTATTGCAGAGAAATAGTAATTTTGATACCTTTAAGTCAGGCATTAGCTTTAAAGATTTGAGATTTTTCCAGGAGATATCCCAATAGGGTGCCTGGAGGTATGTTTGAAGATATTGCAGCACCCATTTGGAGGGTTATTGGATTATTTGTACCAGTGTCCCAAAAAAAGTCCAAAAACCAACAAGAAATCAGCCAAGCTAGTGGCCCAAGTTGTCATGAAGGCCCCCTAGTGGCTACCCAGGCTTACTGAGGAAAGCAACCCTACCCCAGCACCAGGGATTTCTTTAAACGGCTGCAAGAGCCCAGGAGGGGAAAGGAACAAGTGTTGCTTTTGAGGGAATGGTCACCCAATGGGTAGATGTCCTAACTTATATGTCAACTGGGAGGTGTGGCTGTAAAATGTAAACCCTGTAGTCCCCAGAAAAGGCTGGCCAGACCATATCCAGATAACTAGAGGCCCTCCAGTTGACTGATCCTACCAATTAATATGCCAGTGTCCGTGTGAGAATTATAGTGGACTGGTAAATAGAAGCGTGAAACTGAATGTGTAGGTGTGAGTATAGAAATTGAGTCAAATGGGGATGCTTCATAAAAAATGCCAGAAAGCAAGGTCCACTAATCATTAAGACAAAGGAATGCATGTTTATAGGAGACATTCGGGGGAGGGGGGTAGTGGATCTCCCCACCCCTCCTGCGAGTCACAGGTGTCTTTTCCTAACCAGGAAGAGAAAGGTCAATAGAAACTAAAGAACAATGAACAAGATAAAGTGTAACCAGCCATGTTGTAATCTGTAACTAGCCCACATTGTAAGCTGTAAAACTCTGTATAAAAGCTGAGTGCTTTGTTTCCTGGGGGTCGCTCTGTTCCCGACTACAGAGTTGACCCTAGTATACCAGTTTCAAATAAAAAAAATCAACCTGGTGTTATTACAGTGGCCTCCTTCTTGATTCTTCGAGAGTGGGGTACCCACACTGGTTATAACATGAGCCCAGGCAGAAGCTAGCCCCACAAGATAGACCAGGGGGACACAGCTTATATGGTAGAAGTTTGTATGTCCCGGGGTGAGTGGCTCAACTGTGACAACTCAGCAGGGTGGTGGTGGTAGCAGCTCATGTGGTGGCTGTTGCCTTGGCAACAGGTCTGTGAGGCCAGTCTATGTGAAGTCACAGATTTTGGGGGCCCTGATGCCAACAATTAACCTTTCATAAATCTTAAGTTTGAATTTGTTCTGGATTAATGGAATAACCAATCCCTTAGAGGTGAGTGAGCACATCAGCTCCAGTGTCTATTAATCCTTCAAAGCTTTTTTTTCTTCAATTAGTAATTTAAAGTTAGATCTCTTATTAGTAATAGATTGGACCTGGTACATATCAGAGGAACCAAAACCACCTTGTCCTCTCTTACTCTTAACAAATTTGGAAGGTAGTGGATGTAAGGGAACTAAAACAAGTTGAGCAGTTCTTTTGTTAGCAGGTACAGTTATAATGCCATGGGGGAAAGTCATAATTTTTATTTCTCTCACAAAATCATTGTCTATAACACCTGGATAGATCTGTAGTCCTTTTATAATAATGCTGCCTCAGCCTAAAAGTAACCCCCAGCTCCCTGAGGGCAAGGCCCCTAAAACTCCTGTAGGCAGGTTTGAACTTCCATTCTGGAGTCAGTACTGTGTAGGTGGTGGAACCTAGGTCCAATCCTGTGCTTCCTGGGGTTGCTCTGATAAGTTCAGAAATGGATTTTCTTGGCTAGGAAGCAGCTTCATGGCCCCAAAAGCTGATTGTTGTGAGTGCCTTGGTGTCTAAGGCTGACTGCTCCTCTCCAAGGAACAAGAAAGGCAATAAACACATTTCTAGGGTCTAGTCATGATGACCAAGACAAAAGGAGTGCCACACAAGCCTCTGCTAGGCTCACTCTGACCTTTGCATTAACTCAAATGTAAATGTTCTTAATTTGGGCCTATTTCTTGAGGCCTCTCCCAATGAATACCCTTCCAGCACTGAGGACAGATTCCAGGGAAGTGATTATACTGCCTGTCTATGCCTCTATTTTTTAATAAAATGACCTATGCCCCCATACTTAAAACATTCCTTATCATCTCGGCACTGTGAAAGCATTGCTTGTACTGTAGTCCCCTGCAAGGCAAGCAGCCATAGCCAGACCCTGATTGTATGAGAGTCCAATTTCTATACAAAGATGAAGATATCCAGATAAGTCTGTCTTGGCTTAGTATGGCTGCATTAGCATTCTCATAGGCCAATTGTATAACAAAAGAAACTACTGCCTGAGGATCTCCAAAAATTCTTCCAGCTGCTTTTAGCAATTTATCCACAAATTCCTAAAACGGTTCATCAGGACCTTGTTTGATACCAGATAAATTCCTACTGAGATCCCCTTTAGTTGGTAATTGATTCCAAGCACAGTGGGCAGCCATTGAAATCTGTGCACATACTCCTGCAAGTTGGCCCAATATGATTAGCATTACCTTTGTATTAACCCTCTCCTAGAAGCATGTTAATATCCCAATCTGTGCTACCTGCCTGAGCCATTCATCATAACAATTCTCTTACTTGTTTCATGCCCTTCAGAATTCCAAAGTAAGTAATCTCCTCCTGACAAAGTAGCCTTATATATAGTTTCCCAATTTTGGGGGGTTAAATTTGTATCCATCAAAATATTCAACAAAGCTTGTGTAAAGGGAGTTGTAGGCCCATACTGTGCCACAGCTGTTTTTAACTCTTTTATTACTCTTGCAATCATCTCCACTTGCTTGATTTTTTTCGTAATTACAAACATGGGTGAGTTAAAAATCCTGAGCCTGTGATCAAACTGCAAACTGCAGTCAATAGAACACTGGCAGTTTAACTATATATTTTTTTTATTTTTTTCAATATTAGAGCATAGCCATAATTTTGGAAAACAAAGCCCAATTTTTTTTAAGATTTATTTATTTTCATACATAAGTACACTGTAGATGTTTTCAGACCAGAAGAGGGTGTCAGATCTCATTATGGGTGGTTGTGAGCCACCATCTGGTTGCTGGGATTTGAACTCAGGACCTTTGGAAGAACAGTTGGTGTTCTTACCCGCTGAGCCATTTCACCAGCCCACAAAGCCCAATTTTTAACAGTGTAAACAGTCAGTTCTCTTTAAAAATCAATACCAAGAGCATTACTTTCATGTTACAAAGCTTGGCTTCCAATTCTTATATATGAATGTATAATAATGGAACTTTTTTTTTTTGTTTTTGTTTTTTTGAGACAGGGTTTTTTTGTGTTGTCCTGTCCTCTCACTCTGTAGACCAGGCTAGTCTTGAACTCAGAAATCCACCTGCCTCTGCCTCTCAAACGCTGGCATTAAATGAGTGTGCCACCACCGCCTGGCAACAATGCAACTTTTAATACCTCATTAAAGAGACATTGTTTTAAATCCTATCTTTTATAAGTCTAGTTTCTAGGATAAGAATTACATAAAATATTATCCCAATTTAGAAGTATCTTTAGAGATCTGTTTTCCTGGGTTGGCTCGTGCCACATGTTGCGGTTTAGAATGACTCCAACCCTGAATTACCAGTTTTAAGCTAACCAATATTACAATGTTACAAAATTCTAATCATACCCAATAACAAGCCAATACTCTATAACCAGGACATGCAGAACATATTTATACCTTTAAAATCAGTCAGAAACAAAATGAAGATGGATACACACATCTTTTATATTTAGACCAAACAAAATTTTCTTATCCTTTCTAGTTGTAATTTCAAGAGAAAAAGCACCTTGTCACTTGCTAAACCCAATAAACACAATCACACAGATTTTTCTAGGAAAAAACAGCCATCAGCTCCCTTACCAAGGATGTTGAAAAGCCATCAGCCCCTTTAAGAGTAGCTTGGCAGGTGCTCAGCCCCTGGCAGGGCTTCTCTAGCTGTGCTTGACTCCCAGCTACAGTGTGGCATAACTTCTCAGTTTCTGCTGTGCAAATTTTAAACAAGTTAAACTAAATCAAGGGGTGAACAACCAGCAGATAGTTTTAACCATTTTTTTTTCTTTTCAACATGAAACAGAACAACAATCATTCAAATAACAAACAAACAAAAAAGACATAAATTGACACACATAGACATATTGATGCACCAAGGACATACAACAAATGGGGGGTCAGAGGGAGAGAACTTGATGTCCCAAGGGACCTAGATAACTACAACTAAGGCTATCTCCAGTAGGAGCCAGAGAGGAAGCAGGACATCTATTTCCTCCTGTCACTAGGAGAGCTCTGAAATTGCTTATATCCATTTTCTTTCTCTTTCGCTAACTCGTCCCAGACAGGGGACAACTGCTTTTCTGAAACCGATTCTTTCTCTCTTTCTCTCTCTTTCTTATGTCATTTGTATATTTACCATTCCTACTTCTGGGAAGTATGGACAGCATAAATCTACTTGAGCTAAGAATTTTTCTAACATCTGTTTTTTAAACCCTGCTCCTCTCACCTGATACAGCTCTTGGCTGTGGACAAACACCTATATAGAATTCCCCTGTCCCATTACACTGTCACCCCTAGGTGAAGTCTGTGTCAGGTCAACACCTCTTCAACTTAGCCTGTATCCCCTTATTGCACCTCCTGCAACAACAGCCTCCAAAAACTAAAATTTATACCTAGTGCTAGCATTAATGCTATCCCCTGCTTACTGTGCAGCATACTGTTAATTTTCTTCTATTTTCTGTGGAGCTCCACCCAAGATAGCATTTCTCAGTGGGTTCCTCCCATTTTCAGACCCCTCGTTCAGGTGCCACCTGTAGCCATCCAGTGGCCATGAAGAACTGGTTACCTGAAAGGGGAGCTGGAAATGCAAAGGACAGGGTTCGAGAGAAGGATGAAGCCAAGACAAGGTTCTGATCAAGGCTCAAAGTTTAATTCTGCAGCTTCAGCTTATAAAGGGAAAAATCACAAAACCCATCCTTTGTTTCAGCTGGATTGTGTTGCAAAGCAAGTTCAGTGGGCAGTTTATTCTTCTAAACTCCTGTAGGAAATTGCAGGTGCAGCAGGCTGATAACTCCACCTAGGTTGTTAAGCTCATTGTGGTAAGCACCTAAGGTCTGTTCAGCCTGCTCAAGGGTGGGGAAGGGTACAGTTCAGAGGAAGATGGCCGCACCTGCATAACAGGCCCTGGTGATGAAGTAAACATAAAAATAATTAAGGCGGGTCTCTCACTTTGGATGAGAGTTACAAATCCAGAAAGGGGGAAATAGTTACAAATTTATTGTTTGATTGATCCTGTGACTACCCGTGTGAACTTTTGAACTATTTTAAGTTTCGGAGAGCTGAGGCATCCAGGATGTTTTTCCACTCACAAAGACACAGAGACAGAGACCGATGCAATAAGCAAGAGGTTTAATGATCCAGTATACTGGGGTCATCCCACTATCGGGTCAAAGGCGACCTCGAGCAACAAAAGCACACACACTCTTTTTTTTTGTTTTGTTTTTTGAGACAGGGTTTCCCTGTTTAGCCCTGGCTGTCCTGGAACTCACTCTGTAGACCAGGCCGGCCTCAAACTCAGAAATCCACCTGCCTCTGCCTCCCAAGTGCTGGGATTAAAGGTGTGCACCACCACCGCCCGGCCCACTCTTTATACCCTTTCAGAACATAGGTTTACAACATGAGTTGATTATCTCTCATTGGTGGAGCTCATTGACTTTTGTGTCCATTGTCCTTTGTGCACCAGGTGAGGAGGAGATACCAGGGGAGAGATCCACCCCCTACCCAGGACATTTCCTGGAGCCAAGCATTACTCCCTGCAATTAGGGGATCTCCTGGGAACGGATATTTATTCAGTAAACTCTTTTGAAGCTCTCTGACCTTAAGCTTAATGGACATTCCTGGCTTCCCAGTATTTTTATGAGGCATCCCTGTTTGCTCAATTCTTATACTATCTATTCACAATGATGATTATAGATAGATAGATAGATAGATAGATAGATAGATAGATAGATAGATAGATTGGTAGAAGATACATGATAAATGGTAGATGGATAAAGAGATAGATGATATCTAATAGATACTTTAGATAGATGATAAGTAGGTAGGTAGAGAGATAGATAATAGGTAGATAAATAGATGATAGATAGATAGATAGATAGACAGATAGATAGGTAGATAGACAATAGATGTTAGACAAATTCACAGTACAGATAGATTCATGACAGACATATAACAGGAAATGGAGGAATTAAAGGTATAAGCATGGCTATGGGAGTTATTCAGGTGTCTGTCTTTCTCTCCTTCTACCTACCTAACTATCTACATGTATTTCATAGCTTTCTGAACTGAGAAAGGATGGAGCAAGTACATGCAATGACAACAAGCACATTGTCACTCACATCTTGGATTTTAGCACTACTTTCATGCAAAACCCCATAATTTGAAAAGCAGGTGAGATACTAACTCAAGGCTGGGAAAGCACACTGTAGCTTACCTTGTGCTAGGAAGTGATAAGTGATCAGACGCCGTTGGATACATGTTGGAAGGAAGCAAGCCAGGAGTGAGCTGCTTCTTGCTAAGTTCAGAGTGGTGCAAGTGGATAAGTACTGGCAACAATAGGTTGAACTCCATTAGCAAAATGAGAAAACTATTTAAGGTTAAGTACATGAATGATTGGAAATGGAAAGAGGAGCTGGAGACTTTCTGCTCACAAAATAACCACTAGTGTCTAGTTTCTGAGACAAAGAAAAACTTTATAGTGGAGACACAGAGAAACTATACATATAGTATTTAGTGAGGATGTGTGCCACCTGTGCAATAATCTTTCCAAAATGCACAACCTGATTCTAAGAAGCAGAGACAAAGCCAAACTAGCTGAGAAACACACAACCAAGTAACTGCCCTGCAGGTTTCTCAAGGATCAAGATCACGAAATTCAAGGAAATGCTGAGGATGTAAGGCACGAAGAATTGTATCAACTGTATATGTGAATTTTGAAGTGGTGTTTCTGTTACAGAACACTGTACTGGGAAAATGCATATGACCTTTGGTCTGAGCATTTTGCGGCACTGTCATTATTAGTGTTCTGATGTGATGAATGTATTAGAGTTATACAAAAATACTTTCTCTCCAGGGATCACAAAGAACCAGTTTGGCAACTTGCTCTCCGAGTAAAGCAACAGAAAACATTTTATTTATTATTCATCCTTCAGGTTTTTAAGTTTGCCATCATTAAAATGTATAGAGGAGCTGAGTGTGGTGAATCCCAGTGGCTGGGAGGCAGAGGCAAGCAGATCATTAGTTCAAAGTATCTTGGCTACACAATGAGCTTGAGTCCAGCCTAGGCTACAAGAGACCCTGTGTCAAAACAAATGAGATAAAGAGTTATAAAAACATTGAAGGGAGACCATTTTCTCATCCTCCAAAGGTAGCAGCTGTTCCTGAGTGCTGTGCACCTCTGCAGTGGGGACAGATGATGTAGCCTCTCCTGAACTCTGTGCACCTCTGCAGTGGGGACAGACAATGTAGCCTCTCCTGAACTCTGTGTGCCTCTGCAGTGGGGACAGATGATGTAGCCTCTCCTGAGTGTTGTGCACCTCTGCAGTAGGGACAGACGATGTAGCCTCTCCTGAGTGCTGTGTGCCTCTGCAGCAGGGATGCTGCTGCTGCTGCTCCTAAGCATTGCACACCTCTGGGCAGGGAATACAACCATTCCTATGAACAGAATCTTTTCTGTGGGACTGACAGACCTTTCTTAGGTTTCCTTAGGATGGAAAGATAAGCTCAGCATTCTCCTCTTCCCAACCTCCAGTCATCCATCCTGACACAGACATCACTGTGCCCTTGGTTCTCAGCCATCTGGCTGTCTCTAACCCTTGTGTTAACATTACCTGCTCATACAATTGTGATCTTGTTTACTAAAGACTTTAGTACCTACTAGCTTTCTTCTCCATATCCAAGCTCTCCCACTCTCTGTGTGTTTACATAAATGACCCATTGCTAGTTTTAATCCAGAGCATTTCCTAGAGGATCCCATGTACAGGATGGCATTATTGGGCTGGAGATAGAACATTTGAAATCAGGTTGAGTAGAAGATCTTTAGGTTTGATGTTACCTTTGAAATATGTTTCTGACATCCTACACTTTTCTGATACTGTGTCCTCATAACTCTGCACGCTGTCAAGACTGACATATTCTTGGGATGTCCCCATTACTTTTGTTCACTAAGTTGACATCTCCCCTAGGACAGAGGTCAGCTGTACCTTGCTTATCTTTGTCTTCTCCTATTGCTTAGTTAACTGTCACTCATTCATGCAATGTGCATGCATTTGTTTGAATGAGTGAGTCATTGAATCACCTTCAAGGTGGGGCTATACCATGTTGTCAGGGGAATGCAAAAATTTTGCTTTTGATGCGTTGGCCGCCTTTGCAGACACAGGGCAGCACTGACGGGCACGGGGGCAGGGTCGGTGTAGACCGGGCGCAGGA